>NW_011888914.1:1141103-1144791 GCF_000151845.1 Pteropus vampyrus
GTGGTCAAGCTTAAACTTTTTCTAGTTAATTGGTATTATTGATTAGGCCAAAGAATGTATTTTAAAACTAAAGATCTAGGTTAAAGTCCAGGACCTATCTCTTCCATGAGAAATTTACTCACTTTCCTGATAACTTAGTTTCCTCTGTGTCGAACAGTTATACCACCTATCACATAGTATTGTTTTTTATATTAAAAATAATATAGAAACTAATTGGTAGAGATACACAGTCATAATTCAGAAAATATAGTTTCCCTTATATTGAGTAAGGAAAAATTAATTATGAATTTATGATTTTATTCATAAATCACAATAAGTGTTATATACAGAATATTATACAGAATATTACACATAGAGGTAGCATAAACTTTCCAAATACTGTCAATAGAAAATATTCCAATACTGATTTGAGCTTTCTGTGGCATATTGAACATGGAGACTTTTTTCTTTAATACACATGAACAGATCACCATCAAAATCAATAGAATCTAAGACCTTTAGATATTAAAATGCCTTAAAAAAAAAAAAAGACTTTTCAAAACGCTATTCTTTTTTTTTTTTTTTTTAATTTGGCATCTTTTAATGCTAGGTACTTAGGCTCTCATTTCTTCTCCTTCTCAGTGACCAGCTCCTTAGTTTTAGGTGAGCATCATCTGGTCTGTTACTAGAGCAACTTAGGTCACCACCTAACCCCGAATTTCTCAAATCCACTGTTTCTACAGTTATCAGAAACTTCTAATAAAATGCAAATATGACCATTTCACATCCCCATATATGGCTCCTCAATGCTATAAAGTCCATTTCCAAGTTCCTTCTTATAGCACAAAATTTCTCTATTATCTAGCACCTATCTTTTTCAATCCCATTTGCTGCCATTGCCTATCTCACATTGTAAGCTCCAGCACATGAAAAGGCTAATATTTTCGCTAAATACACCATGTTACTTCTCATCAGAATTACTTTGCTCATGTGGTGAGTTTTATCCAGCACCCTCTTCTCCAACACTACTTGGTGTGAATAAATTCTATTTACGTCTATAAACTCAATTATGTTGAGACTACCTCCAAGAAGAATTTTTGACATCTCCACCACACAGATGGGGATACACACCTCAAAGATAACAGAACAACTGTTACATTTAGCTTGTATAAGAACATCACAAATAAACCTAAATATCGAACAAAATAAGATAAAATGGGAAAAATATTAGTAGTGTGCATGTGTGTGAATACGACTGATGAAGGATTAATATACAAAATACACTGTCCCTCCAAATAATAAGAAAACAATAACTGAACTAATATGAAGTAGGAAAAATATAAATACAAAAACATAATTCAAAAAAGGAGAACTCAAATAATTAACAAGGGCCTGAGTGCATAGTCAATCTTCCTTATCAAGAAATCACAAATAAAAGAAAAAATTAAATCCTGCTCTTTACACATAACCTTTGCAAAATGTGTCCTGTACAGTAGACAGACTGGAAAAACAAGTTCCAATATATGAAGCCCTGAAGGAGGTCAATTAAAATGCACACATACATCAACATGGCAATTCCCCTTCTAAAACTTTCTCTTACAAAAATACTCATACCCACATTCATAAAGATATATGTACAAAGATATTCATTATATACATATATTTTTTAAGTAACACATTTTAATGGCCTATATGCCCATTAATTTTTATATGGTGAAATTAATTACAGTGTTTACTTTGAAATACTATGCAAATAATGGAAAACAATGAAAAATATGTATTAGTAAAATACATTAAATGTAAAGATCACATCGCAGAACACTGATGTATAATGTCATTATGTTAAAATATATATTTTTTTATTTTAAATATAAGTAAGAGAGAAAGTATGGGATAGATGGTTAAAACACTGTCTATTAACACTGTCTGTATTTAATTCTCAGTTCCACTACTTACTAACTATGACTTTGGGCTAGTAATTTAATCTCTTTATGGCTCAGTTTCCTCATTGGAGAAATGTATATAAATACATTTTTGGGTGATAAAATACATGAAAGACATACTTGGATATATAACTAACAGTTACTTCTGGGCAAGGAAGTGGGAACATAGGGGTCTCACTGAGGACTTTTAATCATTACTCCATATATTTCTGTATTTTAAAATATTTGACATTAGATATTATTTTTAAACTTAACAAATACATTTTTTAAATGTGGAGTTACATTTATAATGTGAACAAGTTCTTCATATTAGCTATGCAAAAACAAGCAAACAATTAATTCAATTGTTACAAGGAGGACCCATGTCAAGAATAACAGTACATATGTTTTGTTTGTTTTTTTAAGTATATAAGTACAGTTGGTATACAATCTTATATTGGTTGTATTAGTTTCAGGTGTATCCAGCAATTCTGGGTATTTACCCAAAGAAAATGAAAACACTAATTTGAAAAGATATATGCATTCCTATATTCATTACAGCATTATTTACAATAGCCAAGATATGGAAGCAACCTAGATATCCATCGATAGATGAATAAAGATTATATATAAAAAAGAATGAAATCTTGCTGTATTTTTATAAACAAGAATGAAATCTTGCTGTGTATTTTTTATATATATGAAATAGCACATAGAATATGAAAGCTCATCCCCCTCACACACCTTTCATGTAAGATAAAAAGTTTAAGTTTGAAACTAAATACCTGAGGAAAGTATCAGTTTATATAGATGCTTCTCACCTAGGTTGACAAGACAGGACAGTAAAATCTTGATTACAATTGCCAGTTCAAATTAACTCAGTTGAGATATATATCTCTGAATCAATATAGTTATTTTATTTAAATATTTATATTTATGAAATAAAGGATTGAATAAGATTTTTAGATCAATAGTAAGAAAGAAGACTAATACAGAAGTGATTAAACATTAATCATAATTACATAGCTAACATAGTACATAGGTCAATTTTTAATCCTTCTTCATAAGTACTGGTAAAGCATATATGTAGTAGATGTATTTCTATTTTCTTCATGTTTTAAATTTCTTTCCATATTCATCATAATATTTTTCTTATTTCTTTCAAGTAAGTCATAGCAGAATTATTGCCTCTACTTATTGAGGTTGCCCTAACAATTGCAAAGAACTCTGTCTCTCTGTCTCAGCAATTACACAAGGTCGACACTTGAAATGCAATTTACATTTACTGTAATCTAAGGAAGTTTATATTTAACTGCATGTTCCCTGTATAATGGAAATAGATCTGGGGTAACTTTTTCCATGGTCAGAAAATATATATAATTGGACTGCTCTTCTTACTCAGGAACAACTGATCTCCACCTAAACTGTGCTGTGCCATAATTGTCCTTGCCTATATTCATGGCTTCTAGTCTGCCCTGTGATGATAGCAGTTTTAATAGTCTATTCTATTTTGTGGCAGGAAAAGAACTGCTTTCAAATTGAATATAACCTCATAAAAAATATTCCTACAGTGCAAAGTCACTGATTCTACCACTTTACCCGAGTTCTAATTACCAGCATTTCCCCAGCTACAGGAAACCATGGTCTTACTGTTTAACTGCTTCTTGCCTATTCTATGTAAACTACATTCATTAATACAGGACCAGCTACTTTAAGTAAAATTTAATTCAAATTGACTGAAAAAATATTTTTATGCCACATAAATACATCCTATATGTGACATAGAA
>NW_011888914.1:1145416-1150168 GCF_000151845.1 Pteropus vampyrus
AACTCATTTCCTTTTTTTCATGATTATATAAATACAGTTATTTTATTCCCAATGAGAACACTATTAAACATATTTTCTCTGAGATTAAAACAAAATCATTTGGCTTAAATTTAAATAATTACACATATGTTTCAATTTTTTAAATTGATGACCACATTAGGAGAAACCTGAATGGAACAACACATACTATTCTAAATATGTAATTTCAATTCTTATTATTTTAAAATTATACTTAATTAATACTTATAATATTCTTTAGCTTATAATGCTAAATACATTATTTTGACTTTGGAAAGTCTGCAGCATAAGGCAAGACAGGCTGGTTGTATGGAAAAGCTACTGTAGGTGGCTTGAGTGGGCTTTTAAGTTGGGGGCAGGGTCCCAAGGAATCACCTGGGCAGGTGACTTATGTTAGGTTGATGGAGACTCAGATATGGTAGAAGTCTGCGTGCCTAGAGGAGGAAGGGCTCAACAAAGGAACAATGGATTCTGCCAGCACTTCTGTCTGGGAGAAAGCTACCCCTCCAGCCCTTGCCCTGAAGCCAGAAAATTCAATTCCTCCCAGTATATTGCTGGCGCTTTTTGAATAGTTGTCCCGGTGCTGGAGCTCAGAGCCAGTGCAACCATCAGTTAAGTCCTCAAGTGGGCCCTTTGAGAAGAACATCTGCGACTCCCACAGCCCTCCATCTCACTTAGCCACAATCTCTGCTGGATTTTAAAGCCAGAGTTTGTGGGAACTTCTATTCCTGGCAATGGAAGTGGGCTAGGGAGCCCAGTGTGGGCTCAGGACCCCTCACTTCTCCAAGGGGACCTCTGCAGCTGAGATATTCCTTTCAATTCTCCACTGCCACATGCAGTTGTGGCACTAGCTCGTTTCATGCCTCTGCCCCTTCTACCAGTCTTGAGGTAGCTTCTTCTGAATGTCCCCAGTTGTGGGACTTCTATTCAGCTAGACATCAGGAGACTCCTAATGATGGCTGTTCTGTAGTTTAGTTGTAATTCATATGTGGTCGTGAGAGGAGACAAGCACAGCATCTACCTACTACTCCATCTTGACTAGAAGTCTCATTATGTAGTTTTTTTTAAATTTGACATTGATTTTTTAAAAATAAATAATGTTTTATTAATGATTCTAAGATATGCTCAAAGATACTTTCTATGAAATTCTATCATTTAACTATTTTTAATATATTTATTGCAATGCTTTTATATTATCAGTGGTTCAAAGGTCACCATAAGGATTGTGACTGGCCAGATGTGGTGGCCAGTACTCAATAATCAAGTAAATGATAAAACACAGGACAGATGGGTGGGACGTACTTATGCATGTTGTGTGTGTGGTGTTGTACAGTACTACATGTCGCAGATGTCAGGATAAGTAAAGCACAGCCTCTGCCCAGAGACACAATCAGAGGCTAATGGGGAAGAAAGAACAGACATGACTAACTGAAATTCAAGTATATTACAATAAAAATTGTGAGAGAATCATAAAGTTCTTTGAGAACAGAGAAAGGAAACAAATAACAACAAGGATGAAGGACTATTCATCAACTTTTATATCCATTTAAAATCAGGTATTTGATGCTACTACAAAATAGACACATCACCAGATGTCATATACACAGAAACATAAAAAACAAATTCTACTCTCATGGAATTCAAACTCTAGTGAGTGATATTTAATCGACACACACCAAAAAAAAAAAAGAGGAAATGGAGGATGCAGAAAAACATATTTCAAACAAAATACAGAGTAGAAAAAAGAAACTTGGGATTATGAAACGACTAAAAGTACTCAGAACCAGGCATGTACATACCTGTGCAGGGGAAGGAGTAGGAGTAGAAAAACAGTGTTGCAATACAGGATGAAAACGGAACATGAAGAAAATAAAAGTGACAGAAAGAAGGGTACAAAATTTCCCAAGTTTGGGTGGTAAGGTTTGCAAATAATATAATTTCCCATGACTGAAATGTAGAATGCAGTAAAGTTTGATAGCTAAGTTTTGAAGCGAAAAATTTGGATTTAAAAACTTGTGGTTCATGTCAGTTGGGACACCAAGTAGGTAGCTGCAAAATGAAGTAATGTTGAGAAATAAAGATGCATATTTGAATGATATTAATATGTGCTGACAGTTGAAACAATGGGATTGGATGAGATTGTCCAGAGAAAGAATTTGTTTTTTATGTTTCTGTGTATATGACATCTGGTGATGTGTCTATTTTGTAGTAGCATCAAATACCTGATTTTAAATGGATAGAAAAGTTGATGAATAGTCCTTCATCCTTGTTGTTATTTGTTTCCTTTCTCTTTGTTTTCTTTGTCCTTCATCCTTGTTGTTATTTGTTTTCTTTCTCTGTTCTCAAAGAAAGAAGGGAAGTAGAGAAAAGGAAAGACCACTAGTTATCAATTGAAATGAATGGGCAGGAAGAGAAAAAGGAGATCCTAGAGTATCTTGTTAAAGAGTAATCAGGAAAACGACCAATGAGGTTCCAGAAGAAAGAAAAATTAAACATATAACAAATCATTTGTTGACAATTCTCAACAATAACCATATGAAATAGATATGATTATTTAGTCCCACATTACAGACAACAAAACTGAGCCAGAAAAAAAATTAAGTAGTTTATCCAAGGATACACAGTCAAGAATAATGAAACCAAGATTTGAACTTGGGCAATTGGCTCCAAAATCTTTCCTCTTAACCACAACAAACAATTTACCAGAGTATATACTTCTTTGTATCGTTTCACTGCTCCTCTCATCCAGAGGTAGAATCAATTGTGCCGCGATTGTAAATTTGTGCTGGCCCTGTGATTTCCTTAATCAATAGAATGTGGCAGACATAATACTGCTTGAGTTCTAGAGCCTAGCCCTCAAGAGGCCTTGCAGCTTCCATTTTCACCCTCTTACAAAGTCTGTCCTGAGGCATCATATAAAGATACTAGTCTAGCCTAGCCTATTAGCCACATGGAGCAGAACCCTCCTAAAAAGTATGTCCTGAGGCACCATGTAAGGACACTAGTCTAGCCCATTAACTCCCAGTGAAAAATTAGCACTAATTTCCAGGCATGAGAATAAGTTAACCCAACTAAAGATGCAAGTGAATGAGCCACATAACTAAGCTCAGGAGAAACCAACAGAGAAAACACCCAGACAACCCATGGAATACTAAGAATTAATAGACAATTGTTGTTTTGAGTCACTAAATATTAAGGTAGTTTGCTATGCAAAAACAAATAATTAATGCAGAAATTGCTACCTAAAAGTGCACTGCAGCCACATACAAAAAAAATGTGCCATTAGTTTTGGGAAAAGGTAACAGAATAAAACTATAAAAGTAGCAAGAAGAGTGTGAGTAGATTTTGAGAGAACAATGAAGAAATTGATATTGAAGGCTTGAGAAAGGGTAATCTGCAGTATGTTGTGGAGAAACAACTGGTAACAAGGTCATCTGAAAAACTTGGAAATTAAGAAACATACAGCTAACGAACTTGTGAATCTGGCCAAGGAAATTTTCAGACAAAATGTCAATACTGTCAATTGGCTTCTTATAATTTCATAGGATAAGGTACAAGAAGGTAGAGATAAACTGAAGTTTAAGGAGTAAGAAAAATCTCTAGGAATTATAGATGACCTAGTTTATATTATGGGTTGAAAAATAAACCTCTTTTTATTCCCCATTTTCTCCCCACACGAGATTTTTGAAAATAAAAATGGACCTCATGGTAAATATGAAATTAAGAATGTTAAGATCTCAGAAAATTAAGTTCCTTCTAATAGACCCTTGCAGCTGCAGAAAAATTAAAAAGGCCTTCTGAAAATCATAAGTACATTATCTTTTAGAATGTTCATGTAGTCCTCAAATGAGTTTGTCTCAAAATTAATTGTGGATTTATCTTTTAGATCATGGAGGAGATGTCAATCAAATGTTAGAAAATGTTTAAGAGAAAGTTATCAATGAAAACACTACTAGCTTGAGTTAAAAGAGACAGTGACATTAAAATAAACAGAGGCCTCTGGGAAAATTACATAGCTGCAAACAGGGGTCGTTTCTTATGAAGAGAGAGAGAGAGGAAGGGAAGGTAAGAAAGAGAGAGGAGGGATGAAAAGGAGGGAGGCGGGGAGGGATGAAGGTAAAGAAAGTAATATCAGTCTCTGAGGGCATAACATGAGCCCAAGTTCTTGAGCTAAAAGCCCAAAAGGCAGGGCCAAGAATGAGAAGAAAAATGGTTAAGGATCCAATCCCAAGAAATGAAAATTGATCAAGTATCATTTCCTGTTCTAGGAGTAGGGGGAAGTGGTGACATGTGCCTTAATGGAAATCAGAATCACCATAATTTCCATAAACCACTGACTGCTTTGTTTCTCTTTTTCCTTGCTTTTTAAAATGGAAATGTCTATTTTAGTTATCTCAGTACTGTTTCAACACTATATGTTGGGGAGGGGGGATGGTAGATAAATTGTCTCTTTATTTCAAAGGTTTTTAGATTAAGAGAATTTACACTTGAAAAGCCTCACTAAGATCTGATACAGATCATTAGATCAAAATCTTGGATCCTGACTCTATGATTTGATGAGACTTTAGAATGGTCTTTAGAAGAGTGAATCCATTTTGCGTATAAGAATTATGTAAATAATTGTGGCCAAAAGACAGGCTATAAAAGATTAAAGAGAACCCCAAATTTCTTGCAGCTTCTCCCATCAAGAGTTGATTCCCCACTTCTTGAATCTAGACCATTCTTGTAGCTGGT
>NW_011888914.1:1151207-1163034 GCF_000151845.1 Pteropus vampyrus
ACTCTCTATTTCACCTTTTGCTTCCAAAATCCTTTTATTTGGGCTGTGGAAAAGAAAGCATCCTCTGTGGAACCTGCATCCTCTTGTACATCAGCCTAACCTCACAAGGTATTGTGAGCCACAACTATTTTAACATTCCATTTCACCATTCTCTTTGGTCAGTTGCTTTGTGTGATGAGGTACATAATAGAGAAAGATCATTGAATACCATCACATCAGCCCACTGCCTTTCTTTTCTTGCTATATGCTGGGTTCCTTAGTTAGAAGAAATATGTGTACAAAATTGAAACAATAAATAAAGCTTTCTAATTCCTGGTAAGTTGTTTCTTGCAGAAGAAGGGAATTCAAAACATATCCAGTAGATATCTACTCTGCAAAGGACAAATTATGTCTTCTGTCTTCTCTACGACAGAAGAGGTCTAATATGACTGACTTATCACCAAGTAATTATTCTCTGCTCCTGGAAGACAGGGCATTCAGCAGTGGCCATAGCCATATCAAATATGAAGTAAGGAGGAGGGACAGTGAGAGCTGGGGGTGTAGGAAGGGTGGTTAGTTGTTGAAAAAGTCATGAAAAACATCTCTTTGGCCTCTTCTTTAATAAGTCCAATAAAGAAGCACTGAGGCTGATAATAGTAAAAAAGAATGATTGTCAACAAAATAAGTTTTTATTTTTTAACACCTGATCACTGAGTGTCTTCTTATACACACTGTTTGTATTAGAAACAAATACTTTATCTCCCTAGGCTTCTCTGTATGATCCATCCACATAATCCTGGGCATGCCCAACTTGATGGCTTGGTAGATGAGATAATATCTAGTTCAACAGGAGCAGTTCAGGGTTTTTGTTTGTTTTTTGTTTTTTGTTTTTTTACTTAGTAGGCATGTTATCCTCCCAAACACCATTGTTCTACAATGAAATTCACCATCAGTACTTGATATAGTCTCCAGAGAGCATTATCATCTGACAACAGGCACCTTGAATACTCTTCATTTAAATGGATCATAAACACAAGGGGCAACACACTTTCCTCTACAACCTGGGCCAGCTGGAGGGCCTGTACATTGCTCTGCTTCCCATTCAAAGCTCTCAACATTATGGGTTACTTAGTAAATAGGTAGGAGTTGCAGTACCAAACATGTATAACAATTGAACAACACACTACATTCTGGCATATGTCATCTACAAATCCAAAGTGGTTTAGCAGGCATTGTGCCTTTTTTGTAGTTAAGGAGTCCAAGATGCAACTTATCTGACACTTTAGCTTTCCAACATCCTCCAAACAAGTGAAAAGCCAGAAAATTTATTTCAGTTTTAAGCACCTAAACTCCTTTAGTTTATTTTCCATTGTCTATATGCATATATCTTTCAAGGTATCTTCTAGGATACCTACTACTTACCAATCCATATGTCCTACCAGTATAGACAATCAATAAATAGATCAGCATGATTTCCTATAGAAAACAAGATAATTAAATTCCCACTAAGCTAAATTATGGAACCTAGCCCTGGAATTGATGAAGCTTGTGACAAAACAGTACAGTTATACTCTGCTAGTTTAAAGTGACTTCTGATGTTCTTTGTTTACTGGTATTGAGGAAAAAAAAAAATGTGTCAATCAGCTTGATAGCTAATTTTCCAGGTGTCAGGGACTACATTTATGATCTCCATTAAGGAACAAATACGAGTGAAGAAACTTCTTGATTAAGCTTATGATACTCCACTATCATTCTCTATGATCCATCAGCCTTCTACATAGGCCAAAGTAAATGGGACTGTGATAAGTATAACCACCTCAGTGGCTAAAAATTGCATCCTTCCAGTAACTCAGGGCAAAAAAAAAATGGAATCATTCTTGATTTCTCTTTTCCTTTTGCATGTACATCCAATTTGATAAGAAATTTTATCAGGTTTATATTATTGTGATAGCTTCCAAACAGCTCTCTTACCTTCATCTTTGTCCCCTACCTTTAATTTTTATTGCAGCAACAGAGAAATATGTTTAAATATAAGCCAGGTCATGTCAGTTCCCTGCTGAAAATGCTGTAGTAGTTCTCCATTTCACTCATTAGAAAAGTTGAAGTCCTTACAGTTGCTTTCAAAACTCTACGGGTTCTGGATTTCAATTCAACCCCTGACTTCATCTCCACATCTCCTCCTCGTTCACTCTACTTCAGCCATATTGACCTCCTTGATGTTCCTCAAGCACACCAGTCATGTTCCTGCCTTAAGTTCTTTGCTCTAGAGTTTATGCTATATGGAATTGTCTTCCCTATAAATCCATACTTCTCACCTTCCTTCTTTTTTTAAACCTTTACTTAAACTCATCTGCTCAATAAGCCTTCCCCTGGCCACCCTATTTAATACAGCAAACTCCCCTCCTACTCATTTCCTGCCTAGTCCTACTGAATCCACATACTCCAATCTATTTTTTTCCTTTTTTTTCTACATAGCTCACAAATATGCTACATATTTAAATTATGTATTTTACTTATTCATGTTTATTACCATTTGTCTTCCTTTGCTAGAATGAGATCACCATGATGATAGAATCTTTTGCTCTTTTGTTCACTGATATAGTCTAGAGCATAGAATGGTGTGTGGCATATGGAAGATGCTCACAAAATATTTGAGAAATCCATGAATGGATAGACAAACCTTAAAAGTATACTAAGTAAAATAAGACAAGCTGGGGAAAATTCATATGATTCCATTTATATAAAGCATAAAAAATGATTCCATTTATATCATATGATTCCATTTATATAAAGCATAAAAAATGAAAGCTATAATATGTTGTTTAGCAACTCATCCATATATGCTAAACTATGAAGGAAAACAAAGGAATGATAATCACATAAGTCAGAATAGTTGTTATTTTAGGGTTCAGGGTGAAAAATAAAATTCAGGAAAGAAATACAAATTACTATAAAAATAGAGATGACGTTCTAATACCTATTTAAGTAGAAGGTAAATGGTATTTGATTTATTATTCTCTATCTTTTTTTCTTTCACATACATGAAGCAATGAATATGTTCATTTTAATTTAAATATGTATTAATATAAAACTGAACTGAAAGATGAAAAAGGGGAGTGCTTTCATTCTTGTACTAAATAAATGATAGATTCATTCATCCATTTATTCATCGAATAAACGCCTATTCAGCATGTTATATACTAGGTATTGTCCTTGGTGCTGGGAATATCAGTGAACAAAACAGAAAAACAAAACAAAAACAAACAAACAAACAAAAAACACTTGCCCTCCCAGAGTTTAATTCTAGTGTGGGAGACACATAATCAAGAAATAAATATGTGGCTACATAGTCTTAGCCTGTTAGATATTCAAAAGTATAACAGAAGTGATATTTTACACATGAAAATAAGGAAAGCCCCCACTGAACTGAATCCTGAGGAATGGAGAATCCAAATCATAGAGATATCTTGGGAAAATTATTTCAGACAGGTGGAAAAGCTTGTGTGAATATCTTGATTTGAGATTATTTGGGGAATAGTAAGATGGCCTATGTGACCAAGGAGCCAAGAGGCCAAAGGGCGGAGCTGTAGAATATGAGACTGAACTATTATAAGGGGTTTAAATTATACTCGGAATTAGATGGGAACACTCTAGAGGTTTTGATCAAAGAAGTATTATAATTGGAACATTTAAAAATGGAGCCATCCTCACTTCTATGCTGAGCATTAACTACGGGCAGATGAGGACGGAATTAGGGAGACATGTTAGAAGGCTGCTCTAATAATCTAAGCACGAGACAAAAAAGGAATGGACCACTGTATCACAGCAGAGGTGGCGAGATGTGGTCAGATTCTGAGAAATTTTCATGTTTTACCTGATAAACTGAATGTGAGTTGTGAGAGAAAGAGGAGTCAAGGATGACATCAAAGTTCATATCCCGAGCAATAGAAGGAAGCTATTTACTGAGATATGGAAAACTGTGAGTAGAGTAGTATCTTAGTATGTTTGGGCTGCTATGACAGAATACCATAAACTGGTTGCTTATAAACAACGGGAATTTATATCTCACAGTGCTGGAGGCAGTCTGAGATCTAGGTGTCAGCAGATTCAGCGTCTGATAAGAGACCGTTTCTGGTTCATAAATGGCCTTCTTTTTGCTGTGTCTTCACATGGCACAAGGGGCAAGAGAGTTCTCTGAGGCCTCTTATAGAAGGGCAACAATTCCATTCATGAGCTATTCACCTCCCAGAAGCACCATCTCAAAATACCAATACATTGAGGATTAAGATTCAATACAGGAATTTTCAGGGGGCACAAACATTCAGTCCATAGAGAGCAGGATTTGGGTTCAGATTTAAGTGTATTAAATTCAAAATATAATGTGAATTAAGCAATTAGATATATAAACCTGGATATCAAAGAAGAGATCTAGAGATAACATTTTAAGAATGATCAGAAAATATGTTTTTTAAATCCATGAGACTGGAAAACATAATCCCAGGCATGTGTGTAGACAGGATATTTTCAAGAACTAAGCCATGAGGCACTCCAATGTTTAAGAAAAGAGACACAGAACTGAGAGGAAGACAGCAAAGGAGTTTGAGGATGACTGGCTCAAGAGGATAACCAAGAGAGGGTGTTCAGTCCCTAGGCCATACTAAGAAGGAGCTAAGAAATGACATCAATTGTGTCAAATGTTGCCATTATTAAAATGCAAGTTAAGCACTTAAAATTGCCCCTAGAATAACATGGAGTAAACTTGGATAAGAACTCTTTGGGGTATTGAAAGTAAAATGAATATGACTAGAAGCCTGGAAATGGTGAGAACAGACACCAAAAAGCTAAATAATTTTGTTTCAATAAAAAGAAAGTGATAAGTTGAAATTCCCTTGAAGTTAGAAAGTTTACTTCTTAATACTTCTCAACTGTGCTTCTGAGAATAGCCATATCTTTACTTGGCCCCTGGCTCATTGGGTGACTTGGATCAACAGTTTATGAGAGTATTTTGTGAGTCATTTGACATTGTTCACCAAGCGTATAATATTTTACAATCCATTTTTCATTTCCTCCCCTCTATAGAATCAAAATGTTCTTGGCATGCATAATTCAAGGAATCCACCAAGGCATTGGGCACCAGTTTCTTTATAGGAAACTTCAGCAATCAGCAGCTTGAATCAGCCGCCAGCTGTAACAGGAACACTGTTTTAGTTACAGAGCTGAAGCCAGTTGGAGAAGAGATCTTGAATTTATTATTCTTTCTAGGATGTTGATGGTAGTGAACCAGCCATTGCTCTCATACTATTTCTTCCAAGATTTAGAGTAATCATAGCTAAGACATTTTTACTACCATACAATTTATATTCAATTGTCTTTTGAAAAAGAGATTGGATGTGCTGCACACAAAATACGCCACATTATTTTCAAGACCTTCACATTCATGAATTTAGTAAATGTGGAAGCTGAATTCTTTCTTAGCTTTTATACAGCATTATCAACTTTATCTGTCACTAACTTTCTACTTAGATTCCTTAACAATCCCACTGATTCTTTCCCTGGTTGTTTGCTTCTTTTATTGATCTCTCTTTTCCAAAGCCATAGGCAGTATCAAGCACAACAAACAATTTAAGGTCTTTATTTGTCTCTTGAGTCAAACAGTTTAAAATCCATCTGATGATATTATTTCTTCAGCCCATAAACTTCATAGCGGGCCTCAATAACACAACTTTATGTTCTCAAAGCATAATCTCATTCTAATTTCTTTGTCTCTATTGTCATACAAGATCCCGCCTTAGTCGTCCACTATGTTTGTTCTATCAATTTCAGATTTGCTAAACAGTGGCATATAAACATTCATTAGCTGTATTTATCCATATCACACATTCCTGTGCATTTGTTCCATAAATATAATCATAGATTCTTTTTCTGTGATGTGCCACTGTAAAGGTGGTTTATTCACATTTAGTTACATTCTGAGGGTTAACCATTTGTTATCCTGCAGATTTCAGTAATGTTCTAATTTTCTGGATGTTTTCTAACTACATGAAGATTTTTCTAGACTCTCTTTATGTTTACGACTCTGAAATAAAATATTTTACTGAATAATGAAGCTGATACTTTATCGAATATCACATTTTATGTTTCTCCTCACATACAGCTGCTGCTAAACATTTTAATAAAGTTTTTTTCTGAAAGTTATTATCTTCATTACAAATGGCACGAAAATTCTCAAAATTTCTTGAACAAGGGCTAAAGAACTTATTGAACTTGCCAGTCCTTTGTAAACAAGACTATAGGTCATATAGCATGCAAGCAACTAGTGATTAAGTAGTGAACAAGACAGGCACAGATCCTGCTCTCACAGACTACCAATAGAATCAGCAGAGTGAATGATAACAGAGGTATAAGATGCCAGCCAATCATTTAGGCTAGAATATTTCTCTACCTTTCATTTTGGTGCCTCTCATGACTCCATGGTAGAATGCTCTTCAACGGGGATGTGTATTCTCTGCATTTAAGAGCCTTATATTAAAGGTATGAGAAACAGAATAGATGTTTCATGAGCAGTAGGTATCTGGAGGGTGAGAGCTTGTGAAACAGCAGTAGGAAGAAGTCATATGTAACTGTGCCAACTTCAGGATTTTACCCAATATTAAAACTATTGGAATTATTTTATGAAAATTCAAGGAAGATACTTAGTATAATGGTTTTCCATGCCATAAGTTCCCCATCTTTCACCTGTCATCCTGAGATTATTTCAAAGCTTTGTGCCTCTGAAACATATGCCTGTATTAAAAGGAGCTTGTTTAGAATATTCTCTAGTAAATCTACTTATTTTAATGTGCTATGCAGGGTAAATGCCAGCATACCCCAACCACTATCACTAGCCTGAACCCAAAATTTGTATGTAGAATTTGTGGGAGGAAATAGAGAAAATGGTATATACTACTAACTCATGATGCATTCCATGCTTGGTTGGGGTTGTATTATGCCAGACTAAGAATAAGTAACAAATGAAGGCCAGATAAACCTGCAGAGGCAAGATAAAAGTTGGCTCAAAAATGAATAAAATAAAAGGTGCAATTAGATGGGAAATTTGCACAGAAAGTTCCTACATTAAATATTTAGTCTATTTCAGAGAAAACATCCAGAGTACAACATTTAGGAGTTCCGAGAGAAGAAAGTACACCAATAGGTTCTTCTTACAAGGGCAAGAGTCATAATCTGGTATCAAAATAATTATTCAGCCTTATAGGATATAGCTGAGACCCATTAACTGAAATATTAGTTTGGTCTAATAAGACATAACAAATCATCTAAAAGGAAGCAGCAATTAAACAGGACCAATGAGCTAAAGCCCAAGAATGTATATTCTAACTTCCTGTGACAGGGTGGGAAGTGGGGGAACAATAGGGAAATGCTGAAGTGATCTCAATTTCAAAAAATTAGGGAATCGGAGGGGAGATTCAAGGTAAAGAATACTCAAAGATGACCTTTAATTAATGCCACTAAAAAGGCTTTGAACATTTTTGTTACACAGTTGCCTGAATGACACGGTCCATTGTACTGACAGAAATTTTTTCCTAATTTCAAGTGACTGAAGCTATATTATAGCACCAATAACTTTAATTATGTAAGAAAGACTTTATTGGAAGAACAATCTCAAGTCTATTTTTAAAACTTGAGAAATCTATATATGATTTCAGGAAATATTAATCTGATTAAATCATATCATTTCCTCTATGAATTATAAAAGATTTGAATAAACCAACAATTAGTTGAAATAAGTCATCTCTTCCTCGCTTCTTAGATTCCTTGAGTAGTTCCTTTTTTAGTCCTTCCTGACTTGACATTCTCATTATTCATTTTGGATACTCATTTATCTACTTTTCCTCAACTTACTTCCTGTTTATAGATATTATAAAGTTTTAGAGTCTAGAGGGCTTTGACTATAATGACTGATTATACTCCCATTCTCTGAAACAATAATGGGTATGCCAGTCACATTCTGTTTACCCTTAGGGAGAAATATTTGATCTTATCATTTCCTGAAATTTATCTTTTTTTAATTTACAAACGATTACAAATAGTTAAGCTTCTACTTCAGGGATTTGATGGAGTCTCTACTTAGGAGCAGAGATCTACTCTTTGATACTTTATCTGTTTTCTCATCAATGGAATACTTTACTTTTACTAAAGTAAATATGACACATGTGCACGAAATTGATATAACTCATTTAGCAAATTCAATAAAACTGCAATTTGCCTTTTACTGTTAGTTATTTCCATCCATGTTTTTAAAACTGATTTCATAAAAACTAAAAGAAGAGTGAAAATTAACAATTTAAACCAAAAAAATATTCATACCATCTAGTTTATTATCTTTATATATTTAAGTATTAAACTCATTATTATCCTGATTGTGAGTTTTATGTATTTATAGAAAGTATCTCAAATTCTGTATATTTTAAACTTGTTTTTGCCCTAAGTTTCTCCCTTTTGAGATGTCATATTATTGTAATTTTTAAAATGATAATTTTATATTTACATTTAATATGAGTAAGAATGTTTAATGTTTTAATATTTCTACTAATCATATTGATAATAAAGGGAATTTGCTGTGACCTCCAAAGGGCTTGCACTTTCTTTTACGTGTATTTAACTATCACAGGAGCTGAGTTCTCAGAAGAATCCTATGATCAGACTGTTAATTACGATGCATTTAAAATGCCTCAAGAGTTAATCTAAATCATCAATTATGTAAAAATATTTTGTCTTCCAAATGTACTACAGTCATGGGCTGACTAAGGACAAAGATACATTCTGAGAAATGTGTGATTAGGTGATTTCATCCTTTTGTGAACATCACAAAGTGTACGTACACAAACCTACACACCTAGGCTATATGGTATAGCCTATTGCTCCTAGGCTACAAGCATGTTACTGTACAAAACATGAGATAGAGCACAAGAGAAAATGATGAAACCAAGAGAAATGGTAAATAGATGTATGAGGCTGCTGCCTTCAAAACAAGGCTTATGGTTTTACAATAAACTATTTTTATAAACAGAAAAAGTACATTCTAAAATAACAATTAAAAATATAGTAAATATATAAAACAGTAACATATTTATTTGTTATCATTACCAAGTAATATATACTATATATAATCGTATGTGCTATATTTTTATAAAACTGCCAGTGAAGTAGGTTTGTTTACACCAGCATCACCACAAACACATAAGTAATACATTGCACTACAATATTACAACAGCCAAGAAGTCACTGGGAAATAGGAATTTATCAGCTTCATTATGCTCTTATGAAATCATCATCATATATGAGGTCCATCTTTGACCAAAAAAAAACATCATTATGTGACTCATGACTGTTTATATAAAACCTAGTGCTGCTCATTTGAAATATTTCTAAATTTTACTTCAGTGATTCACAGTTCTACATAGTGTCTTACCATACCCAAATGCTATCAAGGGAAATATCTATTCCTCTGAACATGAAAAGAGCTCACTTTTATAATAAAAATAACAATAGGTGTTCTGGACCTAGCTGCACCAGTTTGCCAGAGTCAATGGTGTGTATTTTCTGCTAACGCTTCATTCTTCTTCATGTTGGTAGCTTGGAATTGGCTATGGTGACAGTATTTGCACCAGAGATCAACAAATGCTACAAATTAGGGCTTTTGTTTTTGAAGAGCAAGTTGTTAAATATTTACCAGCATTGTTGATAAAAGCTCAAAACTGAAGTATATAAAATACAAATGTATAATGAAAGTGATAAAACTTCCTCTCAAATCTTATGGCCTAGGAATTAGCTCTGTTAATATTTTTGTGTAGATAATCTTCTATAATGTAATATAGTAAAATTTTTATATTAAATAAAAAAATGTTTATAAGCTCTAGTGAAATAATTGATTCAGACAGAGGACAGACTCTAGTAGCCGGAATTCTAATATGGCTTCCAATATTTATCCTCCTTGATGTACTTACCTTGAATGACACTCCCCTCAATTTTAGTAGGTATCAGTGAACATGCTGGGATATCATCCCATGATTAGGTTATATAATAATCAGTTGAGTTGGAGTTAATCAAAAGGGAGATTATCCTGGAGGAGCTAACCTAATTAGATGAGCATTTTAAAAGAAGGTGAAGTGTCAGAAGCTCTCCTGCTAGCCCGGAAGAAAGCAAACAGTAATGTTGTAAACTATCTATGGATGAAGCCACCTAGCACAGACTTGCTAGCAGCCTGGACAGCTGAGAGTGATCCCCAGGAACAACCAGCATGCATGCATATATAAATGAATAAATGAATAAACAAACAAACAAACAAACCAGACCACAGTTCTCATTCGGTTCTACAATCAGAAAGAACTGGTTCTGCCAACAACAGGAATGATTTTGGAAAAGGACAGACACTAAGCTCCACCCAAAACCTCAATCCTGGTCGACATTTTAATTTCAGTAGGTAGGATTAAGCAAAATACTCAACTACACTGTGTCAATGGAAACTGAGATAATAATTGGATGCTGAGTTTAGCTGCTAAATTTGTGGTAATTTGTTACTCAGCAATAGAAAACCAGTATACCTTAGAAGAAATATTTCAAATATTTTTAGACTATGGTTACTGATTGGAACAGAATTAATGAAAGACTAAACACAGGGCTTTATTTAAGGATGAATGTTCAAATTCTTCTTGAGGAAGAGTAAAGGGTTCCAAGGCCTAGGTCTGGATACATAGACAGGTTATCTAATATGGCCCTCTAAGAAGCTTTGATGGTTAAATGGAAAGGAGCACAATCTCTTGGATTCCCAGGACTAGAACTGAATAGGATAGAGACAGAGAGCAGGCCTTAGCCTACTAGATTCAGATGTCTGTTGGTGAGGTCAGAGCCTTGGGCTTGGTTTCAGTAGTGCTGATAAAAACTCACCAAGGAACTCCACCTACAGTCCTTTATGAAGAGCCATAAGTTTGAGCTTGGAACAGAGGTATGTGAGTGACCACAATATCTAAAAAGAACCTGCCAGGAGCTGATCAAACTGGGCTCTAAAATAAGTATTTACCCCTTATGAACTTGAGCTTACAAGGAATGAAGATAATTGTAATGAAGGCAGATGGCACATCATCTTTTTTTCCCAGGATCAAAAATTCCCTAGGTTTACTACATGATCCAATGCAAGGCAAGGAGAGTAAATACCCTCAAAATGCTGACATCAGAATTTTCTTCTAGTTAGTTGGATGGGTTTAATTTTAAATGCACAAATAATTATATGACCTCTATTTCGTGGAGCAACTAACATCTATTTATAAATTCCTAATTCTATATATTGCTTTAATTAAAAATGCCTTCTACAGTCAAGTTGATTTATATAAATACTTCCTTTGGAATACATTTCTAGATTTTTTTTTTTTTTGATAAAATGTAAAAACATTTGCAAACTTTAGATATGTTTGTCTAAATTGTTTTTAGGAAATATGGTATTAAAATTATAGAACACACCAATATTGCACATTTTAAAATATTATCACCAGTACTGAACACTATATACTTTATCATTAGATAGGCAAAATTAGTCACTTTATGTTTGAATAGGCTTTTCTTTGATAATTTGATATAAGAAATGCATTTAAGGTTAATTCCTTTTTCTATGAAACCTGAGGCATTTACGCTTTCCTTTTATTAGTTTTTAAGATTTGTGAACATGTATTAAACATGGAGACGTAATATGAGAAGATATTATTTATTACCTATAAGGCAGCAACAGTCATATTAAAAAAAAATCATAAAATGACTTTGAAGTGATAACCAATCAATAGCTAACATAATTTGATAG
>NW_011888914.1:1163999-1168183 GCF_000151845.1 Pteropus vampyrus
TCTCTTATGTATAGAATTAAAATAATCGATGAAAGTACAATCTGAATCAGCAACAAAATATTTGCAATGGAGAATCAGATGGAATATATAGCTTAAATGAAATCCCAGACAGAAATAAGACTTAAATTTTTTCTTAAGTAAACATGTTTTCTTAAGTAAACAAACAAATAGTATGATGGTATGAAGCTAAATGGAGGCCTCTTTGAATAATAAAGATCTGCTTTACTTGTAAACCACCTATTCTATACTGAACCTTTATTTTTGAGAGCAATGGCCATGTGAAAAAGCCTACAGTAGTGTGGGAGATTTATTAGTGTTTGTAAATATTCATTTGCACGCATTTGTCCCCCTCACGCTTGGAGTTCACTTTTCATCCCACTGATATTGGGCTTAATTAGTGACATATTCTGACCAATGGAATGTAAGTGGATTCGACATACACTTCAACTGAGCAGAAGCTTTAAATGTGATTGCAAGGGTTGTCTTAATCTTTTGCTAATTTCTACTGCCAAAAGAATGGGCATGGCCTAAATAGCATCCTCTCTTTTAGACTTGGTCTTACAATGGAGGATTTGCTCAGTAGGGCCAAGGTGAATGAAGCAGAATCACAGCAGTCATAGATAATCTGCTGTCACAGAAGTAAGGACAAAATGTCTGTTACTGTAAAACAGTGAGAGTGTAGTTTTTTTGTTCAGCCACAAAGTCTAGAAATAAAAGTGGGAACTTAAAACACTGGTTAAATAAATTAATAGATATCTCTTTTAAAAGTATAATTTAGTAACAGGAAAAAAACAAAAAATACATATTATTAACCATTGTTTGTTTTGTAATATTTTATTCAATTTACTCCTAATAACACTTTCTTTACATCATAACTCCTGAATAATGGTTCTTCCAAGTATAATTATGCGCAAAATTTTAATTATAAGAAAATAGGGATGCTATTCAAATAATGGCCAATTTTTCATAAATATTATGGTTCAGTCATGAATAGTAATGAAAAATATACTATTTACAGAATGAAAGCATTCAGATATTTCTCCATTAAAAAATTAATGAAATAGTAATAAATGCTATGATAATATTAGCCTTATTTCCAATATTTATCAACCTGCATGACTTCTAATTAGTTTTGAAATTCAAAGTTGAATAAATGTCCTTCAGGAGAGCGATGAGCATATGCAAATTAATATTAACACTGACTTTGTTCATTAGTTAACAACACTATTCAAGTCACCTCCAGGCTGATTATAGAAACTTCAAGCAAATTTTCTGACTTTAGAACTATAAACACAAATGCAGAATGCCTAAATTCAAATTATATCATAATTTTTAGAATAAGAAAGTTTAAATAAGGAGATATTAAGGAAATCCAATCAAAATTCAGTATAAATTATAAGAACACGTGCAATTCAAGCAACTGGCATTAATCTGAACAAGGTCTCAGATTTTGTTTCCAGTTTCGTTATTTGCATTAATTATGTATTGGCAGTTTATTTTTTATGCATGAGAACTGAGAGAGAGATACCAATCCAACTGTGTATCATAATTGTCCTTTAAGAAGCAAAAAACATTTCAGAGAAAATACTGTGAAAGATTAGGGAAGCATTTTAGCTTTATGCTTGTATGATTGTGTTTATCTCATTTCTCCACATTTGCTGCTGAACTGATATGCAATACTATTATTTTATAAATTCTAATTTTCAATTTGTTCAATGAAGATGACACTATGCATACTGGAATTGGCTTCTTATTTTCAAAAGTTTTTGAGGCCTGTGATTCATTTATTTTCAAAAAATGCACGTTTTTAGGTGTCACTGTCTTCAACGGGAAGATGACAATATTTTAAATATGTCATTAAAATGCATCCTACCTGTTTGTGGAGGGAATAAATATTCAAAGACATTATCCATGTAATCCTATTAAAGCAGAGTTTGCAAGAGAACGTTTAGCATACTCCTGAATCTTTGAAGCTCATGATGGTTGTAAGCCATCCTATAGCTCTGTTGTTAAATTTTCCCAAAGCAGTTAAAGCTAATGGCAGTAACAAATGAAATGCTGTAAATCCAGGAAAGCATCGAGCCTGCTTAATTCCTGAGGCATAAATTTTAATCAGTGAAACAGAATTTTTTTCTGATTCCTTAGCTAATCTCACTTTCTTTTGTTTTTCCCCAAGAGGATTTGATGTTTTGTTAAGAACGAAATCAATTACAGTACAATTGCAATTTATAAGGGGTTTAGCCCTAGACAGAAGTCACTGGATGAGAAAAAGGTGTATCACTCTGATTTTCCAAGCAAGAGAGTCAGCCTGTCCACCCCACCCACCCCTGCCACACACACACACACACACACACACACACACACACACACACACACACACGCCCCTCATTTTTATTTTCTCCTTGAATTTTCATTGAAGGATTTTTAGGAAATCAAACATGGAGAACTGACATTCAGTTTAGGAGTTATTTCTTAAATGTCCTTTACCTGCCTCTTGGAAGCTAAAAAACTGCTTCATATAATTTACGTAATTTAACTGGAGTTCATACATGGAATACATAGATTTGTTTTGCCTGATGTAACATTTGAATCATGTCTATCAGAATCCTCTGGGATGTCTGTCAAAAATGCAGACTCCTAGGCTCTAATTAAAACTCATTCAATTAGGATGTTCACAGCCCCTGTAGCTGAATGTTTAACAAGGTCCTCAAGTGACTCTGAAGTTTGAGTATCATTGCTATTAATGAAGAAATAGCTGAATACATAGACTTACCGACTTTTTTTTTTTTTATCCTCTGTCTTTTTATTTGGATTTTTTCACTTTTCTTTTTCTCGATTTGCAATAACTATATCTTCAAAGTTGAGCTTCACCTTTCATCAACAGAATTACAGCACTGCTGGGTAAATCTAAAGTAAATTAAATTTGTGCCCTAAGGTATAAAGCCTTATTTTTCTTATTTTATTGAATTTGTTAGGTTTGTTATGTTTGCAAATAGAAAATTCATTTGTTTTGTTTTTTGTAGATTAGCATACTTGTACTTATAGAATATCATTTTTTAGTGAATGGAGAAAGTGTCTATAGTAGGCTTTTATGAATTTAAGGCCCTTCCTTCTAAGAGACTGAAGACAATTTAGTAAGAGTTTAATTGGGATATCTGAAATAATAGTGGGGGGGGGGAGTATATTTGTCAAAAGAAAAGTACATTCAAGTCAGAGTAGCATAAAAGAAAAAGTACAAGGCAGTAGAATAGTAATAAAATAATGTGCACTGGAACATAATTCCCTAGTGCAAAATCTTTAACCTATGACTCATGTGCAAATGCATGACACAATTCAAGTTGGTATTGATTTAATGCAGTAGACATCATACTAGTAGAATGAAATAATATCTCCTGAATTTCGACCTATATTGTAATACATGAAAAGCTTATATATTGACAAATCTGGTTCAACATAGAGGATAAACTCAAGAAAACTGCTAAATTAGGTAGTCGTGCATTACAGCACATATTATATTAATTATAATACACACACATGTCCATGTGTGTACATAAAATCAGTGATTTTTTTAAAGAATTCCTAGAACTGAAGTTTCAATAACTAAGATAAATAACATCGAAGTAATTTTGTGTAGACCCTGGCAGAAAAATTTGACTACTAAAAAATTATTGTATTTTAATTTCCCAATTATGGCAAGCTATAATAGATCTTACTACTATCACTCTCCATCTCCACAGTGAGTATTACTCTTTTAAACTTTCTGGATACTACCCTAACTCCCCACTTTACTATGTCTCTTTTGATATGACTTATATAATATTTAGAATTATATAGGCCGCCGGCAGCCTATTTCAGTATTATCACTGAAAAAAAATGGTTATTGGATGTTTTATAAATACTTAAGCGACAGTGAGCTCATTTCTTAATCTACCGCTAATTAGGTATATGGAAATAACAAAAATCTGGACCTCGGTTTCTTTCCTCCTAAAATAAATGTGTTTAACTCTTTCATCTCTAAGTTTCCTTCCAACTCAAAAATTACATAATTCTATGGGACAGTTCGTGCCATGACTGAAACATCACTGATAGTCAGCATAAAACTGGTCTACTTTGATTCTTATTCTTTATGGAGCAATATTCAGCAGGATTTTTTCAGACATAAATGAGAGGAGTTCATGTCAAAC
>NW_011888914.1:1169620-1171461 GCF_000151845.1 Pteropus vampyrus
CAGCAGAAATGCTTTATGTGTACTTCCCATTTCAGCGCACAGATTATTAAGGAGACGTGTACTCAAAGGTTGATATTTAATACAAAAAATATTTTGATTCAACAAGGACAAAAATTTTTAAGTGAAACTGGCTTTACTTTTCCCTGTGAGTGACTGGCAGTGAAGAATATTACATCAATTTAGTTTTGTACCACTCCTTTGATTCAGACAAAAGCATCAGAAATTTCACCCTCAATTGCTTTTGCACCATCAGTAAAAAAAAGACAAATAATTTCTTAGTATTATTATTATGAAAATTCCTTTACCTTTCAATCCCTTGAATGAATTCTGGAAGCCCGAAATGATCCAAGGACCATTCTTTAAAAACCAAATTGCTGCCCTGAAACTGCTGCTTATCTTTTTGGTTTGTTTTCATATCATTTATTTTATCAAGCCCTCCTAGATATACAAAATTTGATTAGCATCTATGTTAAAATAAGATAATTATGTGAAAGTGAATTTTACACTGTTAAGCACCTTTCAAATATAATAACATTATTTCCATTATCATTATTACTCTTAATGATATAACATCTCAAATAAACAGTTTCTCTGGGGTAGTTTGACTAGTACACACTTGAAGAGGAGAAACATTGTTCTATTAATGTCGAAATTCTAGCACGTTCACTTGCGCTAAATTTACTTGCACTGAACTCTAGCTGCTATTTCACAATACCGGCATACAAAATTTGTAGTTAACATAAAGGATGAGGGTTTGTTTGGGTTTTTTTGTATGATGAAATTATAGGTATCCTCTAGTCTACATTCCTACAATTAATCTTTTTCTTATTCAAATTTTTTATTTTGGTTTAGTAATTGGAAAACAGAGTTGTTTCCTTGTGACTGATGCCCTTGACTTGGTAAGCCATGCTACTTCTAGTCTTTGGAGACCAGAGATCTGCGCTTGCACTTGTCAATTCTAGGTTCTCCACAGAAATCATGCACTGCTCTTGAACCTCTAGTCTAATAAAATGGCTTTTGTAAAAGGTACAATCAACACTCATACACATACACTCACATATCCACAAAGTAAAAACTAGGAGAATTTAAAGACAGTCTATTGTCTGTGTTAAGTACCTTAAGGCCAATGAGACATTTAGAATATTCCTGCCATATTTTCTCATGGTCCTTCAGTCTCAACACATTGTCCTTTGCCTTTGAGCAGGTTATTTTTAGTTTACTAAGTCATCAATCTTAAAGACGCTTTCAAAACGTTCTTATATTCTACTCATCTACGTCTCAAAAATTAGATGGAGTTATTTTTGTACTTTCTCTGTTGCTGTTGTCCTATTTAAGGCCTTAACCACCAAAAAATGGTCAATAAAACCTGCCCCATCCATTGATTCTCTGGCACACCCGTGGCCAACTAAACTTCAACAGAATACACTTTTCTGGGTCACCTAATATCAGAGTATTTTGAAGCACGTAGATGATTTCCATTTATGCACTATCCTGAAATACTACATATACAATCTGTCATTATTATTCTATAATAGGTATTCAGGAATATAAGTAATTCTGGAAAACACAAATCTAAATGAAATTAAAATAAAAAATATCATAGTTCTGCTACTCAAATAGTAGCTACTCAAATAGTAGCTTTCCAAATAGATGAATCTACATTTAAAAAATTCATTATGAAAAACATGTTTAATGGACTATGCATAATGTAATCTATAGAAATGGGGAATAAGAGTTAACCATTCTTTGCAGAATCCTGACAAATGCTTCCTTAGCCAGGTGCTCAAGGTCTACATCATCCATGATAAGTTATATTGATACTACATACCTCTGATAGAATT
>NW_011888914.1:1173361-1227664 GCF_000151845.1 Pteropus vampyrus
AATTGTACTTGACACTAATCTTTGTATGGTTTGCAATGCAACTACTCTTCCAATACTAATTCCTTAAGTAAATAGTCCAATTATAATAGCAGAGCCATTTAAAACTGAGGCCAATATAGAATGAATCCTGGTTACTAATATTTAGGTATAACAAAATTACATAAATTAGGATAAGTAATGTTAGATGCTATAATAGATCAATTACCAGGTCTCAGAGGATTAACTCCTACAAGCTTATTTCTCATTCACGTAAAGTGCAATCATGCTGCCTGGTTGGCAGACGGACTTTTTTTGCAGTTATTTAGGGTCCCTGGCTTTACATTGTGTTAAGCTAGGGTTCTGAGGCATTCCTTTCAGCTGTAGATGGAAAACAAGAACATATAATCACATGTGGAAATTTATATGGCCCAGGCCTAAACATCGCACAAGTCATTTTCTCTCAGATTATACTGGCTAGAACTCAGTCATATGATCATACCTAACCAAGGAAAGTTGAAATATTTAGTCTAGTGTATCCAGGAAGGAAGGGATTCTGGTATTCTACTTGCAGTACAAATAAAGAAAGAATTAACATATTTTAAAGACCTTAACTATGTCATTATATAGTGGGGTTGTTTGATTGCAGTTGGCCTCAATTATTCTCCTCTATCTATGCCCCTGCAATGCAATTTTCTAGAGTGTCCCATTAAGATGTAAATATATGCCCCGACCTGGTGAATCTTTCTTGGCCAATAGATGCCATGAAAGTGACAATGTGCCCATTTTGAGCCTATCCCTCAAAATGTCTGGCATGTTTCTGCTTATTATTTTGGAAACCTGCCTAGTCACCATGAAAGAAAGCTCAGCTGGGGCTGTTGGATGATGAGAGAATTTGCAGAGGAGAACCAAGGTGTCTTAGCTAACAGCCAGCTAACCTCCAGAAGCAGAGCTTCCTAACCAACCTAAGCAGATGGATGAAGAAGTCTAGATAAGGCCAGAAAAACCTCCTAGATGAGGCCAATCTAAACTGTTGACTAATTCGCAAAATTACTAGCTAAACAGATAATTTGGAGATTGTTTGCTAGACAGGAATAAATCACTACTGTATAAAAATACTGAAACATGAATATTAACTCGTACATAAAGTTGTTTTGTTGAAAAATAAAGAAAAGTGTCTAATATTCATTTATAATAAAACAAATAGAAATATTTAATATTATTTTTAAAGTGGATGAAGTTGATTTTTATCTTCAACCTAATACATTTTCTCTTCACAATCTTACTAAGTATGTCCAACCAATCAAAGGGAGGAAAAAAAACCTTTTCACTAATACAGCCCTGTTCTTCAAAGATAATAATTTATTATTTCATATTCTTAATTATTCTATACATGTTCGTTAAAGATCTGACAAATATATTGCCTCCTATTAATCTTTTAAAACAAAAAGACTTTGAAAATAGAGCTCCCACCCCTCGCCAAAAAAAAAACATTAATTAAAAAAAGAACAAGCTGGCAAAAGAAACTGAGCTTCTTAGCTCCTAGTTAAGTATGTATGCCTTTATTCTTATCTTGGAAATTTGACTTTCTCCATTTTCCCCTTAAATCCCCATTTGGAAGTATCCATTACTAGCTACTTTAGAATACTATTAACATAGTATTATGATAACCTGTGCCTTCATGTTGAAAGAACTGTAAAAGAGAATGCCAGATTTTCACAGGTTTAAAAGTTACATGACTTTGGCAGTGTTCTGCTTTGTTCTCACATCTTTCACTCTGGCCCAGATTCCAGGACACATGGACCAACTTAGAAGTTCAACATCTGACCACCAATAGGAAATGCATATGATCCCTTTGGTGTTCCACAATTCTCTCTGGGTCATTCATTGCTCAGAGAATTTTTATGTCCTTTGACCAGAGGAATATAGCATTTCATCCTTCACTATGATTTTTTTTTTTTTTGAGGGGGCAAGTGAGGAGGAAATTGACTGTTTTCAAAATAAAATTTGAATTAAAAATTTAATCAATGAATTAAAATTTTGAATAAATCATAAAAAAAGGCTAATATTTTTAAAGTAGTGTTTATATTTCGAATGATACAATATGGCAAATTCCTATCTTTTTACTTTTTTTCAACCAAATTGTCTTTTCATTATTTTTTAATTCACTCTGAAATTCACATGACTGTATATCAAAAGCCTGTATTTCCTCTTTAATCAGTTGTACAAATATAAAGTTTTGTGTGGGAAATCTTCAAAGAATTGAATTATATTATATTATATTATATATTACATTGTTATGTTTGTTATGTTATGTTACGTTATATGTTGAGACAGAAGAGGTGGTGGCCACAGCAGAAATCACAAATCAATATTAGCTTCACTATATCATAAGTTCTGAAACTAATCAAAGGAGAGTTTTAAAAATTTGAAGACAGAGACACTACCATCAATAAATTTCTAACTTGATTGAAAGACTGGAATGAAATCAAATAAATACACCATAAACACTAATTATAGCAATATTTATATCTGGCAGGTAGAGTCACTGGCTTAAAGACTGCTTTTCTTTGTCTCTGTTAAGACTGCCTGAATAAAAAAACAAAGTTCTATTGAACAAACCAGGACTGCATCTAACATGTCCTAACAGTAGTGTGGTATTCCTGCAAATCCAAAATTAAAACACAAAGACCTGCTAAATAATATTGCCTTGGGGATTAGACTGGCAGCAACTCTGCATTATTAAAGTAACTTTAAAAGTCAATTTAAAAGTCCCAACATGCACTTTTATTCAATATCCAATATAGTAGAAATAAAACCTGATTCTACTCAGTATTAGCTACTATGTGCGTTTGTGCGACTAAATGTTGGCTCATCATATTCTGATAAAATAATGAAAATATTTTCTTTTCACATTGAATATTTAAGTTATAGAAAGTTACATTCCCCTAACTTTCTATAGTATAAATAGAAATAATAATTTTCTCCTTATAATAGCAGGTAAATGATGCCTAATAGCATTGCTCGGTCACAACATGTAAACATCAACATAAAATAACACAAATGAAAGGGTCACAAAGGAAAATTTAGGAATTCCCTAATAAGTGATAGACACAAAAACTTTTATTTGTGTAAAATGTATGCCCTACTTGCCAAATCAAACCATATTAGATGAAACAGAATAATCAGTCAGCAAGTGTATGCTAAACTCTTATATCATGTACTATTTAGCACTCTGAAAAATGTTCTGTGAGACGGAACCATGAGATGGTACTGCTATCAAGATCTGTATAATCTTACAAATAACATAAATATTAATAGAACTATTTGACTGCCAAATCATAAAGAATTAACAGTGTGTATTTTGGGAATCTGGAATTTCAGCTGAAGTGATTAGAATCTTTTTTTTTTTTTTTTGATTCAACCAAAAAGGAGATATTGTATCAGTTAGTATGCAGATTGGAAGAAAATTAATTGCCATATTCAAAGATAGTGTCTGAGTAGAGTTCAGTGGAGGATCTATTTATAACAGTAAGAGCAGGATTAAGGAAAACAAGGAGTAATACAATACTCTGGAGTTAGAAAGAGAGGGTAGCATTACTATTCCCAACGGCAAGGGAACAGAAATTAACAAGAGAAAAAGTGGGCATATAGTTATAGGAAAGAATTACTTATTAAGAGCTTGGGATAATAAAAAGACAGGGAGACAAGTGGCATGACATTGCCCTCATTCCTGCTGGAACTTCTCATTGGTCAAATCCACAGGAAGCTAGAGGATAAGAAAGATTGTTACTGATCCAAAAAGTTCAGCATCCCAGAATGGACAAAGGTAAGGAACAGACATAGATAAAACAGAATATACAATGTAGATATGAATGTGGATTATAGAAGCACTTTAATATTGGAGACCTCCTCATCTAAAATCATGTAAAACATCACCTTGAGTACTTTTTATAAGCAAAACAAGATAAATGTGAGCTCAATTATTTACTATTGAAAAAGTAAAATTATATTGCCAACATCCTAGAAACCCTTGTGTATTCCTTCTGATCATGGCCATAACCCTAATCCTGTTTTTGAGATTATTTCTTTGTTATTCTTTCAATTTTTTACTATATATGTACATATCCCCAAATATGACAGTTTAGCTTTCTTGTTCTGGAAATGTTTACAAATTAAATTGTACCATTTGTATTCTTGTGTGTCTGGCCTCTTGCACTCAACATTTTATTAGTAAGATTCATCCATGTTATTGCATGTAGTTATAATTTAGTCACTTTCACTTTGTAAATTATTCAGTGTTCTACAATTTATATGTTTATTTATAGCCATATAAGTTGTTTTTGGCTTTACGCTATGAGGAAAAATGCCACTCTGAACATTTCACACATATACCTTGATGAATATTTGCATAGTTTTCCCAGAGTAAATACTCAGAGTATAAAATCCAGGTTTATACTTTGTCTTTGTCAAGTGAGGCAAACTATTTTCCAAAGAAGTTGAAATATATACTTCTACCAAGAATGCATGAGACTTCATATCCATACAAATGCATTATTGTCCAACATAAATTTTTTGTCAATTTGGTGGATGTGTATTTATCTTTTAATAAACATAAAGTTATAATATTAATGTGATAGAATTTCTCAATGCATTGTTATGGTTAATAATTCTTGTATCTTATTTTGAGAAATTTTTCTTAACACCCAAAGTCATGAAAATGTTATTCGATATTATCTCTGAAAAGTGTTTGGTTTTGCCTTTCACGTGGAAGCCTTTAATCTATCTGTAATTGTGTTTTGTGTACAGTGTAAGATCAGCGTCCAATTTCCTTTTTTTCTCTTTTTAGATACACAAGTGTTTCGCTGCTGATCCATAGTGCTATCTCTGTCACATATCAACAATTCACAGAGGCATGGCTCTTGTAATGAAGGAATCCTTACAAAATCCTTACAAAAAAAAATATGAGCTATTAATATTCTATGGTAGAAATGAGGAAACATTCATGGAGTAAGCATCTTTCCAGCACACAAACAACTAATAAATATTCAAAACCAGTTCTCTCTGAATCCAAAAGCAAATCTCTTACCACCATGACACTCTGATGGGAGAAAAAAAAGCCTCTCCATTTTAGGGCAAGATTTCACCCACTTAACCTCCTTCTAGAAACTTGCTCCTTCCTGTATTTAGTCCTAGTCTATTCACCTGTTTTGTTTTTTTCATCTGACCTTCTTTGTCTTGTATCTATGGAATTTGAAAAACCTTTTTTTAATACAGAAACTCCCATAGTAACCTAACTTTTTCATGCCCCTTTTTTCTAAAACTACTGTAGCTTGTTCTGCTTTTGAGCTAATTCCTTCAAGTCAGTAGGATACTTGAAATTATTATGTAAGTAGTGAATTTATATTCAATTGCTTCCCACCATTCTCTTCCATTATTTCTTTCTCTATAATTCCATAGATAACCCCAGCAGGCCTATTTACCAATTCCCAAATGTCTAAAACAATGTATTATTACGTAGGAAAGTTTGTCCTCTTTGTGCAGTTCATCGTTCATTCAGTTGTACTAAAGTAGCTGTCTCAGCTCACAAAAAAGCTCTCTTGAGGTCAAGCCTGTACTACCTCTATCACCCATACCAGTTAGCTGGAAAAATATAACCAAGTTACTTTGTTTTCAAATCGTATGCTCTAAAGGTAAGTACTTGTGTTAGGTAGCTAGTTAGACATGACTGACAGGAGAACAAAGGAATAAAGACCCAGCTCTGTAACCATAGAAACTTCCTTTGAAGACCTTCCTTAAGGACCTCCCCGAAATACCTTCCTTTTAGGGTTATAAATTAGCCCAAATCCTAGAGCACAAAGGCCATAAAAGTTGTTGGCCTAAACCAGTTACAAGCACATGAGCAGAAAGTATTGCTCATAACTTCAGCCTCAGTATACCATCCTTATAATCTCATGACTATGCCTGGAAGTTCATGAATCTAGTAACAGACTGAATTCTGGGTAAGCACATGTGCAATAGGCAAAGTTATATAGCAGCCAGGTGTCAATCAAGGTGACTTCAGTTGTCAATCACCTAGGAATGTCTTTGGGACAACCCCATCACGACTCCCAAACATAACATGACCTCTCCCTCCCCTGGGGTTACCGCTCTCTATCTTCCCAGGCTGTAACCAGTATCCCCCCACCCTTTAGGGGTACATAACTTCATTTCCATGTGGCTAGCTGGTTTTAGGCTTGACCCATCTTCTACCTCATAATATGCTTCTAATAAACATATTTCTCATATTCTCTGAGTTGAAATTCATTTTTTCAGCAGTGACTTAGAGATGTGTGTGTTACTCGAACTCCGATAGCTCCAAAGTAACACTCAAGTTAAATGTTTTACACTTATCATTAAATGTTATGATTAGACCAAATAGTGAGTATAAGACCTAATCAAGTCTGTGGCTTTGCCTAGAGGGTTTTAACTAGAACTGACAGATTATTTTTTTCCTCTAGCAAGAAAACCGAGAATGCAAATTATAGCTACAGGTGGCCACATGCCCTGAAGTATAAAGAATTTTATCTGCAGAAGACAAAATGGAGCTAATCTAAAAAGAGAAGCAGAAATCAAGCAAAGATAGAGAATCCTGTGTGTTGATTCCCCAGTTTCAGTCATTGTTTTCAGAACCATCCTGGTTCCTGCCCTTTCAGATACTTGCTTTTTTACCTTTCCTGTACATTCTAGGAGCTTCCCCATAATCTTAAACTAGTTTATGTTAACTTTCGGTTACTTGCAACCAAAAATTCTTATGAATATACCAGTGCTCTGACTCTCTTCATCCTCTCCATTCTAATGCTTTATCATCATTATGTGTTCTTCCTTTTTTTCCTTCCTTCCTTCTTTCTTTCATTCCTTTCTTTCCTTCCTTATTTGAAAAAAATATTTTTAGGTAATTTATTCTGCTAATGGATTTAACAGGTTTATTATTTTCAGATTGATTTGCATTTTAACACAGAGAAATGACTTTAAAGCCAAAACTCCATGATTTTTAGTATAATACAAGGACCTGAAATCAGATGGTATTTGAGTCCAGCTTTTCCCTTACTAGCTATGTAACCTTGAAAATTGACTTGCCTCTCTGATAAAAATGATTGCAATAACACATGTCCTGCTTACCTCATCAGTTTTAACAAAGTTTATGAACTTGATTTTAAGACTCTAAATCTCATTAGAAATATTATTTTAAATTTTTATATTGTGTGAATTCCATGCTGGATTTCAGATATTGAAAAAAATGATGAACATATTTTAGAGAAAATACTTTTCTGTTTTTCTCTAAATGTCACAATGTAAGTGACTGAAGCATCTTTCATCTTTCAAAGTTAGCACTGAGAACAGTACCTGATTTGGGTCCCATTAATGAAGAACTCAAAATCTGAGAACCTCGACAGACTATTACTAGTATTGCATAAAAGTCTATGCTCTGAGTTCACAGGACAATAACAGAGATACAGAGAATTTACACAATATCTTACGAATTCAATTTTAATTTCCTATTTCAGCCAAGAAGTATATATTTTATTGTATTTAAAAGAAAATGCATCAATTGTGTATATTAAGAAAATAAAAATAACACTAATTATTGACTGTACTATATAACAATCCTAAAATTAAAAAAAAAATACATATTCAGATAGAAAAGTTATGATAAGGTTTTCCAAATTCATTTGGGTTGACAATTTTTCAAATGTCTAATTTTACCTTGAGGTCACAAGTACATTCCAACTTGTGAGTGAAACAGTAAGAATGACCTGTCCTGACACTGTCATAATACTAAAGGTTTCATAAGTTGAACTCCCAAAGCCTCTTGTGACTTCATTAGCACTTTTTGTTCTCTTCTGTCAAAAACTCAAAGAGATAATTCATGCCAGTGTGTCACTCCAGGTTATACCCACCACACAGAATTATGCTTTCTTTGTGTTTGCAATAGTGCTTTAGGGTAACATTAGTCTTTCTTCTCCTTTTATGCTGCATTGGTGGTGACTTGGTGTTTTTTACTTTTTGAATGTCAGGTGGATATAAGGCAGGTAAGGACAGAGGAAATGAGATTAGAAAATAAAAACAGTACCACTTCTTCATAGGAGGTCTCCTGTCATGCTGCAAAGTGAACAGCAAATCTACTAGCTGCAAGAGAACAAAGAGCTATTACATAGACCCTCAGTAAAGAGCTGTTCTTTCCCTTTACATTCACCAAGCAAGCTCTTAAGGTCCCATTGTAGGGATATCACCATTAAAATGAAAGCTTTAGTAAGTTTAGCCTGAGGGGACATCAATTGTGCATAAAAACAGAGACCCAGTGTGGTGTTTACATGTTTAAATAAGTTTTGTAGCTTCAATTTCCTTTTGTTAAATTCCCACAGATCTCAGAGCCAGAGACATATTAGAGATGCCAATTTCTTTTATACATGCTGATCAATCACTTCAACCATTTTACAACTGATACTGACAACCGACATAGCAATCCACATCACTGAAAAAGAACTGCCTAAAAAAAACAAATGTATTATGCCACGGTCCAAATATTCACTATACTTGTATGATAGATACAAGTCCAAATAGTCACTATACTTCTGCGTGTAGATAGACAGGTAGAAAAAAATATATAAAGTGCATATTTTCAAAAGCATTAAAAACTTTACTTAAAACAATTAAATGAGGAACCACAATTTAAAAATAAACAGATATTTAAAGATTTTTATATCATAGTAATTATGTTGTCCACAGAATATTTTACTTATTGAATTAAATCATGGACTACAGATTTAAATATGTAATATATCTAAGCAAATCGAAGTAATGAGAACAATATATACCTAGAAGTAAGAATCAACATGACCCATTTAAAAATTTGAAGGAATCTGTGAATAGAGGTCAAGGGGGAGAGAGTCAAAAGAAATGAGGTTAGAAATGTTGTGGGAAACCAAATTTTTGAGGACATGATGAACATGTAAAGAATTTTTACTTTTAATTTTATCTGGAAAGCAATGGTATAGGGGATACTAAACCAAAGAGGGTGAAATTTTTAGTAAATAGACAAATCTGGCTGTGATATGAAAAATGGGGAAAGAGATATAATTGAAAACAAAGAAAGTTATAAAGAAACACTATCAGAGGTTCAGCCTTACTTTCAGGGGCTTTTAATAAACTTCTAGACTCACAGGAGGGATCTGAAACTAACAAAACTAAAATGGTCTCTGGTCTATATCACCCCCTTGAATGATTTCCATAGATTAAAATCAAATATAATCTGAGATCAAACACAAATAATGCAGCCTTATAAATAAGAATCAGAAAATAAAAGAAAACAAAAACATATTTAGACTCATAAGAACAGAAAATATTAGAATTACCAAATACAACACATAAAATATTTATGGATATAACGTAGGTAGGAGGCAAGAGAATGAAAAACGTTAATCAAGCTACATTCAGAGACTACACTATGCTGATCGGCCCTGCAGCCAGGCTAGGAAACCTTCAGAAGATTTCTACTGGGATTACTAACAACCCATTCCCAACATCTGTGAAGGGGAAACAGGAACCCAGAAAGTCATTCCTTATGGCTAAAACCATGGGGAATTTATAGATTAGAGGCTCAGAACTGCCAGCAGATCTTTCACTCTACGTATTCTTACCTTTTCACGCTAGTATGACTCCCCTTCCTTGCTGTATGCCCATATCAAATGAAATGGGAACTAAAGAATGACATGTAAACTGAATTCCCTGAATACTCAGGGTCCCTCTCAGTGCCTTTAGTCTGTCTCTCTCACTGTCCCTCTTTCTGCCTCTGAAGAGGAGACCACACTCTGTCTGTGGAGTGTTACCCCTTTTCTAATAAACCTTCCTTTTGACTCTAACTTTGGCGTGTGTGTTGAATTCTTTCCACACTCTCAGCCAAAGGACCCTCTTCTTCTCTTGGCTTGGTCTCCCCACCACTGGGAGAAATTTGCCCTGTCCTACATCAGATGAAGTATTGAAAATATAAAGAATAAAATCACAAAAATGAGCAAGCAAGAGATTTTTTTAAATGATCAAATACTAAGAAAAATGCAACTTGAAAAATGAAAAACAATGAGTAAAACAGCAAGTTACACACAGCTGTAAGAAAAAAGCAAATAAGATAAATTTAAAGAATCTAATCAGAATACAGTAGAGAGACAAGAAAATGGGAACTCAGAAAGAGATATGGAGGACAGAATGAGAAGAGGCAGGATATGTCTAACTGCAGTCTCAGGAGAAAATAAAGAGAATACAGCTGAGATTGTATTTATATTTCAAGAATGTGTGAAAAATTTCCAGAAATGATAAAAATATGAATCCTCATATATGGAAATAAAAGCAGATAAGAAGAAATGCATGCGACAGACAGAGAATAGAGAGGAGAAAGGAAAAAGAGACAGAGCTAACAGAGAGAGAGGAAGAGATCCACAGTTAGATGCATTTCATTTAAAGCAGACAGACCTAAAGACTGCCTACTGAGAAGAATAATTAGTGTAGCAGCAGATACCTTAATATCAATGGAAAGCCAGAGGACAGTAGAAAAAATATTTTCTAAGTACAAAGAGGAGAAAATAATAAAGATTATCAAGTTAGACTTGTAACTTCCAGAAATAGGGCAAAAGTAAGTTTATTTTTAGATAAACAAGCACAAATAATTTTATCATCAACAAATCCTCACCATGGCAAACTTATAAAGCATATATTACAAAGAAATACTATTCCAAAAAGGTTAGCTGAATGCAGAAAAGAATGTGCCAAATAATAGATCAACATGCAGATAAATGCATTTGTTTCTTCAATTCAAAAAAAATTGAATATTTACCATGTACCAGGCACAATTATAAGAAAAAAATATTTTAAAAAAACAGCATATTTAGAGTTTGCATTCTAGTAACAGGAGACAGAAGATAAATAATAAACATAGCAAATATATAACATATACAGTCTGTTGTCCATATAAGATAATAATAATGTCAAATTTATGAGGTTAAAATGAATTTAAAATATTGCACCAATATATTACATAGGTCACAAAGGGGTTCAACAAGATTTAAATTTTCTAAGGGCTTTACATATTTCAGAGGGTGAGGTTAATGTGTAATAAATTTTAGAGTTTGTTAAATATACATAATAAGATAAATTTAACTGTGAAAACACTATTAACTGTAAAACTGCCAAACTATCAAAGGGAGAAACAGAATAAGAAACTACAAGCAAACGACAACAAAAAATTATAGCTGAGAGCAGGTGAAAAATGCAACTATCTTAATCTTAGGTAGTGATAGCCAGGATGGAGAAAACTGAATAAATTCTAGAAATGTTTAGGTAGAAGGATGATGGAATAGAGTGATGGATTGTAATGTGAAAGGGGAGAGAAGAGTAAAGGGAAAAAGCCAGGTTTCTGTGCTGATGTTTGAAATGGATGGTGATGACATTTGTTAAAATAAAATAAACAACTGGAAGAGTAAGACAGAGATTTTCATTTTGTTTTGGATATTCTGCTTTCACTATCAATGAGATAGTCACATAAATTGCGAACATTAAATGTGCAGATAGTATGTCCGAAACTCATGAAAAGTACGGAGGTTTGGTTATGGATTTGGCATCTAAATTCGTGACACAATATGCATTTCTTAATTTAATACTCCCAACTGCCTCAAATTTTTTCTGTCCTGTTCTTGTTTACTTCCTTATGTCCCTATCTTTTCCTGTTTATAATTACCTTCTCCATTCAAATTCTTTCCATAATATAACCTCAGCAAAGTAGCAGTTGCAGGACTACTACTGGTTAAAATGGGATGAAATGTTCATCATTGAGTTTGGTAAAAATACAAAATGCAAATGTATTTAGATCCAGTATTTACACCTCTAAGAAACCATCCTAAAAAAAATGTATACCTGTAAGCAAATATGTATGTATAAAAATGTCCATGTTAGATTTTTTTTTTATAATAGTTAAAAATGAGAAAAAGCTAACATATGGATAACTGGTTAAATGCTTTAGGCACATGTGCAGCTATTTTAAATAATTGAGAAGCAAGTTCAGGATTTCAGATTTTACTAGTCACATATCTGCTCCTAATTGTGTTAAGTCAGCAAAAAATAAAAATAAATCTTGAATTTATTCATTGAAAATGTGTCTTTTATCTCTATACTTACACACGTTTTTGGCTTTGTTATTCTAGATAGGCTTCTGTTGAATCTGTCCTTTGTTTTTTATAAAATAAATCTCTGATTAAGCAGTGTGCTTTTAAAATACAAACTTGCCAAATTTTAGTTAAAACTAAAATAAATTGATTTGAAATTTATCAATTTGAAACACTAGAATATTTTCTATCTAGTTTTCCCATGCTTTGCTTTTATTTGCCCTTTATGGCCTAATCAAAATGCAAAAAACTACATGTTCAAGAACACACTTCAAAGGAACTACTAATAGAACTTTTTATAAACTGTCTACAGTTTTATAAATGTGTTCTTGGCTCTGTCATTTTATCATATTTAATTCAGTCACCATCCTGGCTTTCTCCAATTTTATCATTAAAATGGAAAAGAAGCATTGTTGATATAGTTTCTATGTCTTTTAACTTAGCATAGTTTACTATCAAAAAATAACAAAAGGCATTATTTTGTAAATCAGGAAATACATTGTGATCCAAGTTTTTTTTTTTAATTTGCTGGTTATTCTTACGTTCTATATAGTTTGTGTTCTACAAATACAAATAAATAGGAATATTACAAATAAAGTCTATATTTTAGCTCCTTGTTTTCATCCAAATATCATAGTATTAGTAATACTATAATCAAGAGGAAAGGTATCCAGTATTAACCACTCTTTACCACTTGAAAAGTACCCTTTTTTCTCTTTTCACTTATCCTCCCAGAGCGTAGAGCTAGAGAACAGAGTTTACTGACATCTAAGGGTCTTCCTAAATGACAGGGAAAAAGCATAGCTAGAGTTAAGAGCAGGGGTTACAGTGGGTGGCTTGGGCATATGGTATAAATTCATGGAGCACTGGAAGATTTCCTACATCCAAATCACCTGGCCTTTCCTGTTCTCTGTGCATAATACGCAGTCAGCTGGGAATAGAATCTTCCATTCCATTATCAAAGAAAATGCTTATACTAATAGAAAGAAGCTATGGAGAGGAAGCACGTGCCTTAAACCTAAAGGGCAAAGATCATCTTAGAAGTCTAAGTGTTGTCATATTGAGAAAAGAAAAGGTATGGGAATATGAACTTTGTCTTCAGCATTTTGTCTTGATCTAGAAAGAGTCAACTAAAAACCATGCGAATATAGACTGAGTTTAGGAGAATAGAAATCTTAAGATAAGAAACTTATCTAGCAGAAAAACAAACGAATTAAACTCTGGGTTTTAGCTGAACCTGGAGAGACAAAAAGTGAAAAGTGCTCAAGTCAAAAAGTCAAAGCCACTGGGGCAGTTACGTCTTAACCACAGATGAATTTGCACAGAGAATACTGTATGAGTTATACTTCTTCACCATTATGTCTCCAATTCTCTGTTATCTTCCTTAACCTCTACTTCCAGGTAATAAAATTTAATGGCATTCTAATAGGTGCTCTATTGTAATTTTTGGAAACTATCTAAATATCACTTCATGCCAGGCTATAAATAAGTAATAATTTTAGTGTCTAGTAAGAAAGAAAAAAAAAGTCAAAATAGAGGATGGAAATTTAAGAACTAAATAGTGGTTTCAATTCTACCATAAATATTTTTAACACTATTATTTCCTTTGCCTGGAAGGTTTTCCCTCTGTTCTGCCGTCAGTAAATCTTTCAAGCCCTCCCTGACCCCCTTATTGGAATTCAGTATCTCTCATCAACTTCACCACTCCTTTAATAGCTCTTACCATAATGAGCTTTTGCAAGTCTGTCTCCCCACTTGACTGCAAGGTCCATTAAGGCGATGACTATGTCTTATGTTTTCTTTTCCTCCTAGCACCTAGAACATTTCCATAACATAATAGTAAGAATTGGTTGATTCTTGTTATCATGTTGTTTTAGCTATTTTTTCTTACTGTATTTTATTAAGATTTGAGTTCTCTAAAAAACGCTCGATTAGGCTGCACAAATGCTAATTTTCTTCCTAATTTGGTAATTTTCTCATTTTCATTGGCTAATTTGAAACATGGCTACTTTAATTTTGCATGGTAAAGTGTGAGATTTGAAGACAATAGAACACTGTAGTGATTACTAAAGAGAGGTTTTCAAGCGTGCAGTCAGCAGTCACATGACACTGGAATATTCAATGTCATAAATATTAGGATGTGTGGAATTCCTTTCTCATTATTAATTTAATTACTATTTATTGAAGGTTATTTTTTAGAAAAAGGGATCAGTAAAACCCTCAGAGAGGTTAGACATGGCTGCTTTTATAAAGATCCAAATCCTATGCTGTAGTATCTATATAAAATATATTTGATAATGTACAAAAAGTATAGGGAAAAAAACGTGTGAACAACTTGGCAGAAAATCCCAATTACATAAATGATGGGAATTAGGTGTCTTCTGCTCCCAAAACTTATTCCCTTCTCCCTTTGCTTCTCAGGCCCAAATTGAGAGCTCAACATGGGCATCACAGCTCCACCCATGGGATCCTTAATGGAATATGCTGAAGGCAGGACTTACTAGCTCTGAGTCTGTTCCTGAACATGGATTCCCCTCTTCCTCACTCCAAACTTCTGTCCCTGAATTTTTCCAGTGGTTCTCAATGACAGCTGAAAGTAAACTGGAGGAGTATGAGAAAATGTACAGCTGATCCTTGAAAAAGCAGTCATCATAACAGCAGGAGTGGTAGTTGGAAGGTCCGCTATTCCAGAGGGTAACTTCCATTTATAGGAATGCTACAACATAGGATTTGGATCTTTATAAAAGCAGCCATGTCTATAACCATCTTCTGTTGCATTTCTCCAACCCTTTTTATTCTCTCCCTTTTCCCTTCCATCTAGGATTTCTATATATCTATTATCAGTAGTTAAATCTAGCACCTCTACCACTACTACATTTGTATTTATGTAAACAATTCATATGGCTACTCCCATGCATGAGCTGAGAGTGGATTATGGTAACACTAAGACTAGTGAAGATGACCTAACTTAGAGGAAAGCTATCCATTTGATAAATATTTACATAAGTTTATTTGCCTCATCCATTAATAATCGACTTTTCAAAACAATTGTGCCACTTTTGTTTCTATCTTCTTTTAACTTGCTGTTTCTTAGATCTAAAGATGATCAAGGTTGGTGATTTTTCACCTTCTGTCTCACTTGATTGAAGTGGTTCTTATGCATAATTTGTGCTGCTGCTATTTGATTGCTGTATTTACAAGTATACTGTTTTGGTGCTTATATTTAGCTTCAGTCTTGAGGCTGCTATGACTATAGCTTCAGTTTGTGAAAAATAACCATTATTTGTGAAGAATTTATAATACACATGATTTTACATGGGGAATTTTCTTTAATTGTCCCTTTTTCTCCCAGCGACAAGAGGAGGTCCATTATTTCTTGCATGTTGATGAACTACTTTTTTGGTATGTTTGATTCTGTGGTTGTTTTCTTTAACTCTGTGAATGCTAGCCAACCTCAGAATAATACAGTATAATTCAGAAAACTACAATAATATAGAGACATAATTCTTTTTAAAATTCAGCTTTCCTCCAAAGGTGTCATAGTTGTTTTCAGAAAACTAATAATAATAAAATGAGGGGGACTGCAAACTTTTGACAATATTTAGAGCATTTGCTCCCACAATTTGAAGCCACCTCCTCTCTCCAAAAATGCCCTTAGGCTTATTTTTCTATTCATTAAAAAAAGTTATTGTTTGGAATAAAATGCAGGTGGTTCTTTATTGAACCTAGTAATCCTAATATCCATACTTTGATATTTCCAAATCATCAGATGTTACTCCAAATTTTAACAATACTAGTATTACTTTCTAAATTATAAAAGTAGTACATCTGACAGTGTAGTACATACAGAAAATACCTAAAAGCATAAAAGAAATAAATTTACAACACTCAATGACAACTGCAGTTAACCTTTTACATGTTTTCCCAATAACTTTTCTATATGTATGTGTGCATGTTTGCAAATTGTCATATTTCTTTAACATCTCTTGTTTCTTCATTAGAAATATAATTCTGAGTAAAAGACATAAGCTGTTTAGATTCTTTTGATACATATTACCAAACGACTTGCCAAGAAGTGGAGGTCAGTACTATGTCTTATAATTTAATTTGTATTTTGCCTCGTTATTGAAGGTAAAATAGTGTTGAGGAGGAAGAAATTTTCCTCTTCCTTTCTAGGTTCTTCTGCCTGGTCTAAGAATTAAAATGACAAGAGACAAATTAACAGGAGAAAATAACTGCACTTAATTATATATGTATATATAGGAGTTCTATAAGAATATGGGGCCCAAGGACAAGGTGGGCAGTTGAGGCTTATATGCCATCTTAAGCTAAGGAGACCTAGGTAGTGGTTTAGGACTTCAAAGGGGAGGAAGGCGATTCAAATACAGATGGAATGTTTGATAAACATTTGCTGGGCCAAGGAGAAACAATTAGACACTGAGCAGACTCTAATCTCTATGCCCTGCCAAGTTTCCCCATCATACCTAGCCCATATTTTCTGTAGATATTTCTGGTAATATCTCTATTTCCTGGAGTAGGCCCTCCAGCTAAAACCTTTTAGATATTAAGGGAGAAGGTCAAAGGTTCTTCCTGAACCTTTTATTTCTTAAATATAACCAACTTAAAATTATCAATATCCCAAAGAGACACATTTCGGGATAACAAACTCTGCTCCCTTTCACTAATTATTAGCCAGTTTTAGTTCTTTACAATGGAGTTGCCACTTCATGACTTTATCTATTTCTTCTGCAGCATTGTTACTTATTAGATTATAAAAACTCTTTACATATTAAGAATTTAATATTTCAACACTTTTTTTTTTTTTAAATTGAGCACCTGGTTTATGTGCTAGGTGCTGAGTAAACAAAATAGATAAGGTACCTACTTTCACCAAGCTGATATTTTAGTGGTCAAAGGCAGAAAATATACAAATACACAAATAAGTTAAATTCATATAGTCATAAGAATATGCAGTAGGTCTAATGATATTTGAATTAAAGTGCCCAGGAGTATGGTGAGATATGCCACTTTTTCAAGTCATCTTTACTCAAGACTTGCACATTTCTTATCATATTCATGCTTTCGTACTTTATTAATTTGTATTTTTCCTTTAAAATTTTGTGAGATTTTATTAAAATAAAAATGGATATTTTCTTATATAAAACTTCCTATGTGTCTCATCTTGATCATGGAAAGGTAGTGACTACTAGTCATCAAAGTTCTAAAGAAGTGCAAGTTGTTTTCTAATGGTAGTTCACTGCAATTTATATTTGTTAAAGTTTGTCAACGACTTTAAGTACTAGACTAATTTCAGGAGCTTAGAGTTAAGACAAATTATGAAACTACAGCTTAATATGCATCAAGTAGTCTTGCTGAAGGAAAATCAGAATGAGGAGACATTTGGACTTAGAGAATCAATCTGAAGAAAATCCTCAGGCATGCTCACTAATGCAGGTGCAATTTTGTAGAGAGCTCATCTGAGAAGAGCCTTTCATCTTTTATGAGCAAAAGTTTTGACAAGTAACAGTATACCTTAAGGAACGGGATAAGATTGAGGGATACAAGGATGGTATTTGAGAGTAACAGAGAGAAGGGAAATGAGTCATGGGCTCTAAGGGACAGAAAAAAAGGAAGGTGACTAATGGAAGTAAATGGGTACTATATGACTCTCCTTTCCTCTAACCCAACAAGGACATTCCCACACATAGGTTCTAGTTATACATGTAAAGAAAATGAATACATGAAAGATTCTCCAGCTCACTATGCAGGAAAGAAATTAGGTGTTTGAATGGACCTAGCTAGAAGGGATGGTACTTGAGAATTCTCAGGTAAGGAGACAAAAATTTTATTTCCAATACCATGTGAGACTTTGATTAGGATCTGTAACTCATTAGAAGGCACAAGTTTAATCAATCTTGGCATTTAATTAGTTTTTTATAATAGTGTGATGTTAATAATTTTGTCATAAGTCAATAAAGTTTAAATTCATCTGAAGTTCCACTCTTCCAGACTATGTATCATAGAGAGACAAAAGCAAGAAATGTATGAACTAAAATGATAACTATTAATAGAATATAAGAGCCCCAGAAGTTGTTACTAGAGAATTTGAGAAAAGAGTTTGGGGAAAAGAATGTATTCCTCCATTCCTAGGGGAGAAGTAATTGTGAATGATTAAACACAACAAAAAACCCAACTCCGAAATGAGCCTTATCAATCACAGGATCAGTTGTTCTGGGCTCAGGGAAAAGAATTCTAGTCACAAAGCCAGATAGCCCTTCTCAACAGATTTATCACCTTCATGGGCATTCTAGTCCCCACACATCATTCAGGAAGAATGAATGACAGGGAATATTCCTCCCTTTCCAGAGCTCTAAAATCTATCATTACAGACTTTAAATAATCTTTTTAGGGAGATGATACTCAGAAACAAAATCTTCAAAACTAATTTTAGCTAAAAATTTACATTGACATATGACATCCCTTAATGAAATCTTCAAACAAGTTATTTTTAATAAGAATAGCTTTCTACAACCTTGTTTCACTATTTGAAAAAAAAAAAACTATTAGTTTTGCTGAACTATATGTGTATTTTATATATTTTTAGTTATTAAACTTCATGTTATACGATTGGGATTCTAACTAGAAGAACTTAATCCAGTGTCTAGCACAGTGATAGATATATTAAGTATTAAATAGTATTGAATTAATATATTTAGCATTTTATGATGACTATGATAATGATGATGATAATGATGATAATGATGATGACAATGACAATGAGAATTTCTATTCACAAGGCTATCATTTACTGAAATAGTAGTGACTGGTACTAAGCACAACATGAACCAATTTACCTCACATAATTCCTCTAACAATCAGATTTTGAAGCCACCATACAATAAGACTTAGAGATCCGAAGCATTACAAAATTACCAGTAGAGCCTGGATAATAATTGGGGTGTTTAGAAAGCTCATATTCTAAAACGCCATACTGTATTTCCACCACAGTTTTGTTTTGCAATCACAAAGTGTTATGCACACTTTGGCACTATTCATTGTTTTTGAATAGTTCCACAGTTCATGTTTTGTTTCCTGAGAAGCCAAAGACATCAAGAACATTTATTGTAGGCCTAAGACCAGGCAGGCTCAGTTTTCCTCAGGCTCTGGGTAGACAATTTTCAATCTAATTCCTCCAAGGAACCAAACACCTGGCATTCTGCATTAGGAAACCTAGGAATACTAAAACATTGATTTATGATGTTTTATACTTTATTCTTAGCGTTTTGTTTTGTATTTTTAATTTTTTAAGGATTAGAATTTTTTTAAGTACAGGTATCACCTTTAAAAAAAATCCCTTGAAATTTTCTGAATCTACGCAACTGAAAATTGAGGGTAAGGCTTCCATATAACTTTACTTTGGTTCCAAAGTGTTTAATATTAATGATAACATTATAATTTTTTAAAAATTGAGTTATGACTTGTAAAGTTCACAAAGATCTAGGATTATGTTTCAGTATTAAAAAATGCTATCTCGTTTTTCACAAAAATAGCCTGAAGTTTACACCAGGGTAAGAATGGAATACACCTTTCTGAGTTGAGAGTTAAGATGTTAACCAGGTATATTTCTGTCTCTAAGTCTAGGGAGGAAGAAAATCTCCAATGCTTACAAAAAAATTAAAATAACCAGACGGATAATTCTATCCGTGATTAATTGAAAGGCTTATATCCTTAGAAGCATAAAAAACTGCATTAAACTCCTATAGATATTGCCCTGAACCTGTAATTACAGCAGCACATTTTTGCTTTCTTTTGAGATCATCACAGCATGAAAGAAAGGAGTGGAGTAGGGAATATAGTATTCATTACATTATTCAGAATGGCTACCCATCCAGTAAACAAACGATGATCATAAAGCTGTTCAGATAAGAACTTTTCCCATTTATAATTATGTAGTCTTAGAATCTTACAAAAAGCAATTGAAAGACTTAGACATCAAGAGTATTTGGACAAGCACAAATCTTCTTAATAAAAAATATCTGAAAACAAAAAGTAGAAAAAACTTACAACCAGGACTTTAGCCCTTGACTTTACATTTCTGTTTCATTATGAAAACAACCTTGAAGCTAATCATATCAAAACCTAAGACTCCCTACCATCAAAGGTATTTACATAAAATAATAACAATATAAAACGCCAAAGCTCTATTCTAGGCCAGAATAATATGCAATACTAATCTTCCTGCCTTTAAAAATAAATCTTAATAAAGGTCAGAAACAAGATTTTCAGTATACTTTCCACCACACTATTTTAGAAAAAATAAATATCAGATAATACCACACTTAGGGGAGATAATAAGAAATTATATTTAGATATCAATTGGTAGATATATACCTGAAGATTTATCTGAAATTCTTCCTAAGAAATTTATCATTATTAACCTTAGTAACCTTCCCAGTACAGATTAGTTTTTATTTGCAAACAAGCGACATTCAGAGAAGTTCAACAATTTTCCCAGTTCTACCCAATAAGCCATAATTACAGTTATTGATTAATGAAGAATGGTCATTATATATGTGTATATCTATATATTAATGTGCATATATATACTGAACTCTATATAGAATAACTATATTATATGCATATATCTACATTTTATATGTGAATATATATAACCATATGTAAACATTTATACATAACTATATATTAGAGTCTTGACCTAGAAGAATCGCAATATAATTAATCACAATTATTAAAACTGGGACAGTTTCGCCTGGACTGGAATAGCATAACATTGATATTCTCTCACTCATCTCAACTAAATTCTTAATCAGAACAAGAGAAAAATGTATCATGAGTTATATCAATATAAATGTTAAATCCTCTAGTGTTATTTAAAAAAAAAAAATCCAACAGGTATAGAATACTGGACATGTGCTTGGACTATACTATGGAGTATTTCAATAAGTAACTACAAAGTCAGTAAACCAAAGTCAATTATATCTCCATATACTATAAACAAATAAATGGAAAGAAGATTTCAGGAAAAAAGAGAAACTTTTGTATTTATAATAGTAGCACTCAAAATCATAAAATATTTAAGAATTTTAACCAAAGCTGCCTAATATCCCCAAACAGAAAACAATAAAACTTTGCTAACATAAATTAATAAAAATAAGATAAATTCAATGATATCCAAGTTCACAGATCAGAAGACTCAATATTCTTAAATCTATCTCCAAATAAAGCTACATATTCAATGCAATCCCAATCATAATCTGAGTATATTTTTAAACATAAATTTACAAGCCATTTCTAAAATGTAAATGGAATTGCAAAGACCCTCTAATAGCCAAAAACAATCTTGAGAAAACAAACAAATAATTAGTTAGAAGATAAATAGTATCTGACTTTAAGGCTTACTGTAAAGCTTACTATAAAGACAGTATGAGACTGACATAAGGATAAGCAAATATGTCAAAAAAATAGAGTGTCAGTGCCCCCACTCAAAAACTGATGCTGGATATCAATTTAAAAAAATTAATTAAAAAAAAAGAACTTTGACATTTACCTCACACTATACAGAAATATTAACTAAAGATGGATCAGGTCCTAAAATAAAAGCTAAAACTGTTAAACTTCTAGACAAAAACATAGTAGAAATATCTTTGTGACATGGTAATACGCAAGTATTTCTTAGTTCACAGAAAGCAACAAATTAAAAGAAAAAAGAGAAAGTAGATTTCACAAAGAACAAAGCTCTTTTTCTCATCAAAAGACACTGCTAAGAAGTATAAATGCATAAGCTATATACTGTGAGAAAATATCTGCAAACACACATGTAACAAAGGACTTATACCCAAAATATATAAATATTTACTAAAACTAAACCTTCACAAGATAGACTTACGAATGGCCCATAAGCACAGTTATTTCTAATTACATACCTACTATGACTCAGAAGTTTCAAAGTATCTGCCTAGGAGAAGTAAAAATACATTTCCAAAAATGGCTTATATAAGACTATTCAAAGCAGTCAAAAACTGGAAACAACTTCTATCAGCAGAAGAGTGAACTGAAAAATCTGGGTATATTCATACCATGGTATACAACTCAGCATTAAAAAAGGGTACATGCAATGAGATGCAACAATTGCTGCAACATTATACTGAGCTCAAGAAACTAAACTCAAATTAGTATTTATTGAATGATTACATTTATAGGAATTACTAGAACAGGCAAAACTAAATTTCAGTGCAAATAATCAGAACAGCAGCTGCCTCAGACAGGTGAAAATTGTTGGGGTTGAGGGTTGAGGGAAATGCTCCTTACCTTGATAAGGGTGTAGATTACCCAGATGTGTTCAACAAAAGTCATATAAATCATCACTTAAGATTTTTGTACTTTAATGTATATAAATTTATCTCAAGAATTGTAAACGAAAGAAAGCAATAATAAAAATAGAAATTCTAAAAATTTAAAAATGTAAATAATCAAATTAATACAGATTTGTATAAATGAATGAGTGAAACTTCTCCCAAACCTTTCCTCCACCATCCTTCTTAAATAATTGCTAAGGAAATTACCAGTAAGTTTTATATGTATCTTTCCAAGACCTTTATTCACCCAATGTTCCATGCATATGTAAAATAATAATTTACTAAAATAGCATCATACTCTACATACCTTTCTTTGGCTGGTATCCATTGTCTGGGGCAGGGAGAGCTGGGCTGAGATCGGCCAGTGTCACGGGCGGCTCGGAGGATGGGAGGATGGGAGGACCGAAGGATCGGAGGACCACAGGATCGGAGGACCACAGGATCGGAGGACCACAGGATCGGAGGACCACAGGATCGGAGGACAGCAGAGCGGGTCTGAGGCGCCGGCTGCCGCCAACACGCTTCTCAGAGGAAGTTTGATCTCGCGGGATCTTGGGATCAGCGAGTTCTTCAGGGCCGTCAGGGGAGTCCTGAGATTATGCTTTTTTTTCCAATAGATCACACTTTTATTTCCCACTTTTCATACCTACTAACAGAATTCGAGTGTTTCCCTTCCCATGTAGTCATTGCATTTGTTATTATGAGTGGAATTTGTGTACTTAGTAATATAGATAGATAGATGATAGATAGATGATAGATAGATAGATAGATAGATAGATAGATAGATAGATAGATAGATAGATAGATATAGATTTCATGTATGTATAAGTGTGTGTGTGTGTGTGTGTGTGTGTGTTTTCATATATATATGAAAACTTTTAGATACCTGGAACGGGTTAAAAGGAACACTTGTTTTAAACTGCTTCTTAATTGCTTATTATGTAAGCTTTGGTGAGAGAGAGAAAATAAAAATCGAACAACTTGGCCCTAACAAAATAATTACCAGAGTTTTAACGCTTAGGACTGTCCCTTTTTAAAAAGGGTGTGAAGATACATTCTTGGGAAAATTGCGTCTCCAGTTCTCTCAACAATATATTCTAATTATTCAGTACATAATACATTTCATAACTCTTTGTTTCAATAAAATTTATACAAACTGCCTCTGATATCAGTAATTATACAGAAAAAATGATTGAAGTCAATTGCTACTGGTTTGAAATAATTTGTATTTATAATATATTTTCTTATATTCTCACATAACCAGCTGTTTATTTATTAGGTATGTGTGACTGGTAACTTCTTCAGTTGAGTTGTTCATTTTAATTATGTATAAATAATTTAGCTTTCAGGCTCCCAAAACAGACACAGCCAATACATTTTTTCTGTGTATTCAATTTTCACGTAAGCAAAAGCTGTAAACTTTACACTGATACTCTGAAAATTCATTTTGTGTTTAAAAGATAGTTTTTTTAGTTCATCAGCTGATGAAAGAACATTTCAAACTATTGATATCAGGAAATGTTCTACAGTGCCAACCACAGTGTTTCTTCTTCCCGATTATTTCATATCATGAGACTGGACTCCAACCCCACCATCTTTACGGACTTACCTAAGACTCTTGGGTACTATGATATGTGGATTTCAAATCCTACCTCTCTGAACCCTTCACCATTTTTATTTCTCCTTTCATCATGCATGGCCATTACTAAAGTTTCAAGAGGCTTGTGCTTTTTTTTTATATATACAATTTTTCCCTTAAGGGGGATGTATTTACAGCTTCAAAATATCACTTCCCTGGGGAGTATTTCAAATATATACTTATCATGATTTCCCATTTTAAAATGCAGTAGGAGACATCCAGCTTCCCACACATAATTCCTTTTTAATATCCTGCTTCTGTCATCTTCAAAAAACATCCGAATTTTAATAAAACAATCTCTTAAAACAATTTTGTTTTTCCGTCAATAGCACTGCATCTCATAGTCTTTACAATATCTTTTATACCTTTCTTGCATTTCACTCTTTCTGGCATAATCTGTACTCAAACTTGCCATCTTATCTCTAAGTATACACCTTTACCTATTTTATCCACACTGCATAAAATGCTCTATCCATGCCAAGTCTCATCTTGAATGGCCTTGGTTTACCTACACATTCCCCATGAAAGCCTTCCTTGACAATGCTAGTTCACACTGCTCCCTTTCTCATCTCAACTCTAATAGTCTTTCCTACAATAGATAGGTCCTTCATGGCCTACCACAAAGACAAAGCATTATCTAGCTCCGACAGCCATTAGGTGGAGTTTCTCACAATCCAAGTTTACTTCATTTATTTTCAGAGCTGTTTTGACTATCTGCCCTTTTGGAGGAAGCCAAAATATAAACACCTTGTTCATTTTCAATATGTTGGTATCATTAGCCTCTTAAACTTTAAAAAGTTTACCCACCATTTTGCCATAAGTAGAGTTAATAATGCTGCTTTCACTACAGTAACTAGTCTGCTTGAATTTGATTTAAAAATAGCTATTCTAAAAAACACTCTTGAGAGACTAAATATACAAATGAATACTTGTCAGATATCATATATGACAATAGAACTCTGATCCACAACCTCTACTGGAACCAGTCCAGAAAGGCAAACTACAGCCTCAAAATGCTCAGGAATTATTCAATGACTGCCAACTTCCCTAATTTTTGCCGCTGCTTCCACTCAGGACAAACCAGAAAAGGCCAAATATTATCCTAGTTTATCACATAGGATGCCTGCTTCCAGTTAGCCCACAGCCAACTTCCACATGCCAATGTCCTCCAACCAGAGCACATATGAAGTCTTTTCTTTTTCCTCCTCACTATAAAGCTTTTCTGTTCCCCTGCCTGCCTTGGAGTCTCTGCCAAACACAAATCATGGTGACTGACTCCCTTGCTGTATAGCAAGCTCTGAATAAATAGCTTGTTTTTTATCATTTGAGCAGTCTTTATTTCCACATTTTTAAATAATCTGTTTTTGATCTTCATTCAATCATAATTGAAATCCTTTGCAAGTGATGGCAACTTCATCTGTATTTACTTCATTTAGAGAAAGTGAATTATTGAAGTTATCAATGTTTGTTGCCAATGATATGTGCTGGCTCTTAGGCCACTGCTTTCCGTATCTTGATCACACTGTGTGTAGAGCAGCCATTATTATGGATGCAGCTGTATTTGCCATAAGTATTATACACAGAAGAATTATTAAGCCTGAATGCAGTACTTTTGATTAGGAAGAATGACACAACTGTACAAATCACCACTAGGAAGTTTAACGACATCTCATTATCAATCTTTGTCTTTAAAAGTTTCTGAAATTTTTCAGGTGCCAAGGCTGGAAACACTTTTTCCTTCTCAATGTTCAATTTTGAAATCACAGAACCACTCCAGGCCTGGGGAAAGCAATCAATACCCTTTTCAATCTGCACTTTCAGTGAACACAATTTAGCAAGAGTGCACAAGTAAAGCATTTTCTGATCCGAAAACAATAGGAACACAGAGCTATAATGCTGTATCTATGTCTCCACTGATATCCTGATAGAGCAATTTAATTTTGCAGCCAGCCATGTGTAGTTCGCATGTGACACATTAACAAATGGATGGCTGGTCCATCTTCCCAGCTTCCTGTCAGGATCTGGCTCTTGTGATGCCTTTGGGCATGTCAGAGGGAGATTCAGCCCATTCAGTGCCACATCTGAAAGAATTAAGAGATGTAAACGGGAACTGATGAAGACAGTGGCTGCGAGGCAGGAAAATTAATAGTCTTATAGAAAACAGTATGCAATGTAATAATATTGTAGGGGGAAGTCGACATTTTACTTACTTCTTCAGAACTATTTTAAATAAAATATAGTGAATTTAAAATATCCTCAAGATTATTGAACTTATTTAACATCTGCCAGAATTTAAAAATAAGTAAATCAAATGGAATGTTAAACTTTAATTGGATTTCTATTATATGTATTCTGTATCACATTGGATTGTCCTGGGAATGTTAAACCTGATGTAATTAACCTGAGCTTGTCCTAAATGCTTGCCAGAGAGAAGTTGGAAAGAGAGTAGAGAGAATGTATCAGTAGGATTGATTAGGATGTACACTGGAATATAAACTCTCCTCAAAGTAGAAATCCATTTTAATTAGGATCCCAAGCAGGATATGATTCTTTAAAAAAAAAAATGTTTTCCAATATTTAATTGTTTGAGCAAATGACTTTAATGTGATTATTAAGTTTACAAAACAAAAAAAAAAGTATAAAATATAACGAAAACGTCTTTGTAAATAAAAAACTATATTTAGAAGTACATTTAAAAATATGCTGAAATATTAGCAATATTTATAAATTTTCTCATTTAACTTATCTAGATATTTAAGATTTTTTAAATACATATATATTTTTTCAATTACAGTTGACATACCCTATTTTATTATAATCAGATAGCGATTAGACATTCTTGTAACTTACAAAGTGATCACCCCAATAAATTTAGAGCCATCTGACAATATATATATTTGTTATAATATTATTGACTATATTCCCTATACTATCATCTACATCCCTGTGGTTATTTTGTAACTACCAATTTGTACTTCTTAATCATTTTTTTTTTTCCACCTATCTCTCTATCTACCTTCCCACCTGGCAAACATCAAATGATCTCTGCGTCTATGAGTTTGTTTGAGTTTGTTTCTCTTTTGTTTGCTCATTTTGATTTTTAGATTTTACATATAAGGCAAATCATATGGCATTTGTCTTTCTCTGACTTACTCCACTCTGCATAATACCCTTTAGATCATCCATATTATTGCAGATGACAAAATTTCATTCTTTTTTATGGCCAAGTAATATTCCATCATATGTATACCATTTTTTTTCTTATCTGTTGATCAACACCCAGGTTGTCTCCATGCCTTGGCTATTGTAAATAATTCAATGAACGTATGGACACATATGTCCTTTTGAAGTAGTGTTTTGGCTTTCTTTGGGTAAATACCCAGAAGTGGGATTACGGGGTTCCTTTTTTGTATCTTGTTATAGCTTTTGTTTTAAAGTTTATTTTGTTTGATATTAGTGTTACTACCCCAACTTGTCTATTTGTTTCCATTTTGATGAAATATCTTTTTTCCATCCCTTTACTTTCACTCTATGTGTCTCTTTCAATCTGAAGTGAGTCTCTTGTAGGCAGAATGTGTAAAGATCTTGTTTTCTGATTCATTCAGCCACCCTATCTTTTGAATGGAGAATTTAATCTATTTACATTTAAAGTAATTGCCAATAGATATGCAGTTCTTGCCATTTTATTATTCACATTTTTTAATTAGAGTTGACATTTAATATACGTTTATATTAGTTTTAGGTGTATAGCACAGTGGTTAGACGTTTATATAATTTACAAAGTGATCCCCACTAATAAGTGTAGTACCCACCTGGCACTATATAAGTTATTACAATATTATTGACTATATTCTCTGTGCTGTGCTTTATATTCTTATGTCTATTTTGTAACTACCAATTTGTATTCCTTAAACCCTTCATCTTTTTCACCCAGCTCCCCAAACCCTTCTCCCATCTGGCAATCACCAGTCAGTTCTCTGTATTGATGAGTCTGTTGTTTTGTTTGTTCATTTATTTTGTTCCTTAGATTCCACATATAAGTGAAATCTCATAGTATTTGTCTTTCTCTTTCTGACCTATTTCACTTAGCATAATACCCTCTAAGTCCATCCATGTCATAAATGATAATATTTCATTTTTTATGGCTGTGTAATATTCCATTGTAAATATGTACCACAACTTCTTTATCCAATTGTCTATTGGTGGGCATTTAGGTTTCTTTCATATCTTGGTTATTATAAATAATACTGCCATAAACACAGGGGTGCATATGTCTTTTCAAATCAATGTTTTGATTTTCTTTGGATAAATACCCAGAAGTGGGATTGATAAGTCATAAGATAGTTCTATTTTTCATTTTCCGAGCAACCTCCAAACTGTTTTCCATAACGCATGCACCAATTTAAATCCCACCAACAGAGCACAGGGGTTTTCTTATCTCCACATCCTTGCCAACACTTGTTTTTTAATTTATCGATGACATCATTATGGTTTAAATTTGCATTTCTCTGATGATTAGTGTCCTCGAACATCTTTTTATATGCTGATTGGCCACCCGAATGTCCTCTTTAGAGAAATGCCTGTTCATTTTTTAATTCTCAATAATGGCTGTTCTTTTGTAATTTTGATGTGGTCATGAGAGGATGCAAGCACACGTTTACCTACATCTTCATCTTGGCCAGACTTTCCTCAGGATGTGATTCTTTCACAAGTCAGTCTTCACAGCTCTCTCCCAGCTTCACCCTATCCACTTGCAAAAAGCAATAATTCAGCAGGGATTTTTTTGGGTCGGCAAAGAAGAAACAGAGATGAGGACACAGACTGCAGCAGAATGCACTATTGGTTATCAAGGGTTATCACTAGTTTTTCAGTGTTAACGAGTCATCTGTTGGTATTAAAATCACTTGATTCTAATTTCTGTATTGTTTATAATGTGTGCACAATTAATTGAATGTATTTCTTTTATAAGTTGCTGGCCTGTCATTTCTAACAAATATTTAAAATAGTTCGTAGACATTTTAGGAAGAGCCTCTCCAATATTGTTCAATATAGATATTGAAACAAGCTACAACTTAACCTTATTTGTTTTTGCAATATTTGCTGACTAAAATTAGGTGAAACCAAAGTCCTCACAGAGTTGTGTTTTAGAGAAATTTCTTTCCATTTGAATATGCTACAAATAGCAACCGGACCATGCATTAAATTCTTATTACCAGTACTCTGTTTTAATCATCAGTAAATTTTTGATTCATACAGTGGTTTCTGATATCTGACAAGAACTTCGCAAAAGATTTGGTTAATGAAATTCACAAAAAAGAATACAAAGTAACTGAACATAGAAAATTTAATAAAAATCTTATAAAATTACATCTGAAAGGATCTACCATACAATATTTACTTAAAAAGGTAAGCGAATATATAGATAGATTACGTTTAAACATATATGTATAATACATGAACATTTGCAAAAAGGGGGAAGTAGATTCAGATATGAAATTTTCTGATGATGTAAAATAATTATATACTTATTATTACCATTTGAAGCCCTCAGAATGAAAAATCTTCTAAGAACCTCAAGGAAATTAGTCCTCTGAGAGTTAAACTATTAGTTTTAGTTTGAAAAATTAGCCTTCACAAAACACACCAGCCTCAAACAACACCTTTTAAATTAATGGGTATTGTTTTTTTTCTAACTATGCAGAGTAGAGACCCCAGACAATAATTTGGATAAATAAATATCATTCGAGGAGTTTCTAAATACAGATTCCTAGGTGCTTTTTCAGGTGGTTCTGATTTAGTGGGTCCGGTTGGGGCCAGAAAGCGGAATTATTTAACATCGCTGAGGATTTTGATTAAGGTATCTATGACTTCACTTAGAGAAATACTTATCTAAGTAAATTTAAGTTATATTTATTGAGCTAAACCTGTGGCCTAGAAAACTACGTTTGCATATCTACAAAGGAAGTAAAATAAGGCATCAACAAAAGATAGCACAGCCCAGTGATAAATGGAAGAAAAATGTAAAAATGGATGTGACCATACGATTGTGGAGATACAGAGATCCAAAGGAGATATAAGAGTTAGGCAACACTGATCTTAAGTGTCCTTATCTCCATTGTCAAAAACTTTCCGAATGAAAAGACTTTCCTTCAACTACCTAATTGCCAGGTTGTCTCTTTTTGTTTTGGGGGATATCTGGTGTTTACAAACCTTTTTCAAAATTATAAATTGGTATCATATTCAACTGGACTGGCCTTGCCTACATGAAGATAATGGCTTTATTTATCATTGTAAAAGAAGGAATAAATTGGCACTGTGGAATCTAGAGCTTATGTGTGTTTTGATTACTCAAAGCCTGAATACTCCTGGACCCACAAGGTTTTCTTTAATAAAAACTAAATATGTTTTGTTTCAATATTAGACAGAATCTCCATGTGAAGATAAGCAGTCAATCCTCAGAGTTGCATCTTTTTTCTCAGAAACCCGTTGTGAACTTGAACGGCCACATTGTTCACTGCTACTTCACTGCTGTGACTTTAAGGAGCTGCTTTGTCTGCACAGGGACATTTTCTTTCATTGTTTGCAAAAGATTTGAGATGATGCCATGAAATTTAAATTAGATTTTTTTAAAAAAATTCTCAAGAATTAAAAGTAAAATAGAAGCGGATCCATAGAGTAAAGCACAACTAGTTAACTTCACAATAAAATATAACCAAATTTGTCTTCCTCTTGCGATGCTTCTCAAATTTTAGTATGCATATGAATCATTTGTGGATCTTGTTATATGCAAATTATGAATTATTCGCACTTAGCGCCTGAAATTCTCCATTGATAAGTGGATGGCATTATTACATTGGGAAACACAATTCTATGTAGCAAGGATCCAAAAAACTTCTCTCTCTTTTCTTCTCTGTCATCTCTATCTCTGTCTCTCTGTCTGTCTCTGTCTTCCTACCTTCTCACACTAAAAAGCGATGCCCAGAGAGAGTCAAAAGTTCTCTCGCTTATGTAAGTACTGGCTTCTAAGTTTTCTGGCCTCAGTACGTTCTTTTCCCTTGATAATTTGCAGCATATGGAGATGTGGCCTTAAACATGCAACAGTGCAATGATATTAGAATGAAATATAATAAGTTTAACATTGATAAAAGGATAGATATACAATAGCAGTGGCAATGTTTTCTTTACAGGCACTGAAAAGCATGGTCATTTGGGACATCCAGTTTTGTGCTGCTCTCTGAGCTTATTTTTTCTTTTTTAGTTTTCAATTTCAGTAAATTGTTATTTAAGTTCTTACCAAAACATGGTTTGATGAGGTTCAACTCCAGCTGTCATTCACTATACTTTCAAATATGTAGAATTTTTCTTTGCAGTACATAACTATAAGAAAGCAATGTGGTCCACAGTTACCTAGATAAATAAACAATGAACATTTCCAAACTTAATAATTTTGTTTCATGTTTTTGTGTTTTTAAAAAATTTTATGTTGTTTCAGACCATTTATAGACAATCTGGAAAAAGATTCTGTGGTTAAAACATCAAAACTTCCTAATTTACATTAACTGTTTAAAGAAGTCTATTTCTATTTGGGAGTGGGTCAAAAAGCCAACAACACTCCTTCCCCTTCATCATTTCCTAACCTCAAATGTTAGGTCAAAGATCAGCCCCCAGGAAATGGAGACAGAGATGGGATAATTTAAGACAGGTTCTTTAGGAAATGAAAAAAAATAGAAGTCTGACTAGTCAATGTTTCAACAAATTCATTGTTTTGTTTCCCCTTCAAGAGGTTCCAATGCTTGAACAATGAAACCTACTCTTGAATTTGGGTATACATGCCTTGATAAAAATCTGGATTAAGGTGTATTGAAGAATTTTCTCCCTTATGTAATCCAAAGCCTTGAAAGAGCTTTTAAAAGAGAGAATTCAGAGAAAATTTCCATAATATTCCTCTGGAAAAATACCAGCAGAACTGTCTGCTCCTGAAGCTCCTTGGAAGGTACTTCTAATGGAAGAGACACCAGGTTTTAGGGAACTCGGTAAGGCAGCCCATCCAAGGGGCTCTCCCACATGAGTATACATTTTAGTTCTTGTGTAATTGCCCTTGACAGGTAAGGTGGGGAGCAGAAAATCCACATTGACTCATTCTGCTATTGAAAACTCTATCTGGGACTCTGAACCAGGACCTCAGGCAGGGGTTACCAGAGGTTACTTGGAAGATGAGAACTCAAAATGCTGCACATGCTGGGCCAGCTCTGCTATTTTGTCATTTTAAAGCAAGGACTTTGAACTTTTGTCAAAAAACTATGAGGTTATATGTTTACCTAATTTGGAGGAGGGGGCTGAAAATATAAAAACAGGTTCTTTTTTAAATTTTTAATGCGTGAAATACACCAGCACATGATTTCAGTAATTACTGTTGTCCTCTGGGAGTATTGTGAAAGAATAAGTGAAGGATATGGGGATCTTGCACTTCCTCTGAAATAAGCAAGGTCAGATCAACGGGCCAGTTGAAAGGATCAGCTTTTTCCGTTTGCATTTTTATGGAAAAATTTAAAAGGTACTTCTCATCAGTTAATTTTTTTTTTCCACAAACTTATAACTTATGAAGTGCTGGGCTTTTTAATAGATTCTTGAAAAATAAAAGAACAAAATAGTATATTGACTTTGATCAGAATCAATGAAAAGGGAAAAACAAATAAGTATAAAAACAGACTTTATTTTTAGGAGATTTTGCTGAGAGTAGGAAGGGTTTAGGGTGGAATCAGAAAAAAATAATGGATTTTTTTTTTTAAGTTTTAAAAACTAACCCCCTATTTCAAAGTAGATAGTCATTACATGTTGAGTAACTCAGGAAAAGTTGGGGACAACTGAATTGAGTAAACTAAGTTTCTGTAGTGCTGCTCAGCATATATTTTTCTTAAGTGAGGGAGAAGATTCAGAAATTCTGAGCAGTGATGATGATGATGATGATGATGATGGTGATAAATTTATTATGAAGTGCTCGGTATCTGTAAGATGCTCAACATATTTTGGGGAAGTATGTAATTTAATTATTAATGAGAACAATAACAAAAACTGATTATCTTCATTTTACAAATAAGGAAAAGGAGACCACAGACATTAAAAAATGTTAAGGAGCCTGCTCCATTTACTCCAAAATTAGTAGTTGATATAATTTAATAATTATTTCACTGTTTTTCTTGCTTTCTTTTCTCTCTCTTTCCCTTGACCAATACTACTAGTCATCTTCCGTGTTCTTTTTTTTTTCTAAGTACATCTCCATCTTCCCTTTTTCCATTTCTACCTGGGCTCCCTGCGTAGTTATACACAATGAACATTTTATCATTAACAACAGGGATTCTACTTGCTGAAACTATAATAAGCTAGTATAATACTTTAGTGTATAAATTAATATATTGGTGTAGGCTAGGAAAATAACAAAATCAATGAACAACTACATACAGATTCTAATCTCTCAATTTGATATTACTTCTCATGTTAAACCTTATTAATGTTTTCTGATTTTCTATATTTGTTGGGATATAGGGATAGATATAGTCTATAAAATTTGGGCTACCTGTAGTTTTACTGTATTACATGTAGGGCCCAGATTGTAGATCATCACTAGAGATTCAATCATACTAGATAATTAACTCAGTGAGAATTTTCAAGAGAGAACTTCAAACATCTGGCAATTAGATAATCTTTAACATACCTTTCAACTCTGAGTTACTCTGATTAAAAAAATTCACTGTTTAGAAATCATATTTTTCCATTATTTTATTTTTCATTTTTATTTACTAAGAACTTGATCTCTTCAGTTACCTTTATAAAGCACATGGCGCTTATTATTTTAAAGTTCAAGAAAATATTTAATATGTTGCATCAAAAAATTGAGTCATTGTTTTTTGGTTTTTCTCTTTTCTTCAAGGATTCAGTTCATAGCATTTATTTGTCATTTAAATGCATTCAACTGAAAAATAAAAACATTTTTCTGCTGAATATATGAATCATCAAAGATAAAGATGGGCTGTTGTTTTAGTGCCTGCTAACATTTGATCTAGATTTACTTACCTTGAAAGACACACTCTTTGTCAAAGTCTTATTTAGCATGAAAAATTCTCTATGGACAGCATTATTCAAGTTCAGTCATTCTTGTTCCATGTATTGGACATAAGGTAGAGGAAAGAAGAGAACTTTCGATAATCCAATCACTCTCCTCTTTTATTTGAATGACAGCTTTATAACTTCTCACAAAAAAAATGATATTTATAGACATATATACATTAATTTGGATTAAATTTTTTTTCTACGCTTAAGACATCGTGTGTGTATGTGCACATATGCACACATATGTGTTTTAGTGGAGGAACGATCTTCAAATCTCTCACATTGTTTAAATAGGTTGTGAAATTCCATCCTTTCCATTCAGCTACGCCAATTGATGAAACCACTTCCTACTACCTGCTAAGTCAGTTTGCGTTGCCCTGGCTTTTGCCCTGAAATCCACTGATTACTTTGCTTCCTACACAAAAAAATGTGATTACTGTTTATTGTTTTCTGACTTCTTTATCCATTTGCTTCATTTAATCATGTATTTATTTATAGCATGACAATACAGCATGCCTTTGGTAAAATTCACTTAAACTGGTAACAAAGAATACGCCAGAATCTCCCTCCTGCCCCCATAGTCTCTTTGATGGCACAGAGAAAAATACTTTAGCATATATTGATACACAAATGTGTATGTTTACATATGCATATTTTCAAAATAAATTCTAATAACTTGAAATGTTAGATCAAAAATTTGATTGTTATAGATATGTCAAATTACTCTCCAGAGGCTTTGGATTGTTTTTTTTATTAGCACCTAGGGAGTACCCATATTTGTAATTAACAGTCTCATTGGGCATTATAATATTTTGTGAATCAGACAAATAAAATTTACTAGTCATTGTAATTGTCATTTGCATTTTAAAATTATGAATAAGATTAGGCTAATTTTTATGTTTATCAGCCATTGTTTTTTTGCTCATGAATTGCTTGCCCATATTATTTTCTCAATTTTTAATTTGAGTGTTGATTTTTCTTTCTACTTAAAAATATCTTTATATAATAAACCATCCATCAGTGTGATACATTATTTCCCCTCAGTTTGTCATTTCCATTTTGACTTTATATGTGTATGAATTTATTTTAATATTTCCATGTAAGACCTTTTGGTTTCCATGTAGTCAAATATTTTTTCTTAATTTTCTGGATTTTGGTTTTTATTTTGAAAGGGTTTCCCTAAAACAAACAAACAAAAAATTGAATTATAACATGTTTAATATAGTTTTTGTACATATCAAAAGTCTGGCTTATTATTCTTTTAATCCAAGCATAGCTTAAATGATAGAGATTATTTTCATCCTAAACTGTATGTTTTTTTGTTTGTTTGCTTGCTTTCTATTTGTGTTATTCATTTTGTTTCATTGCATTTTTATCAGAAAATAGGTCTCTGTATTGGACTTTGACTTGGTAGTTTTTCTCTGACCTAATATATAGTCATATTATAATATTCCAAATACACTTGAAAAGAAAGCTTCTTATTTAATTTTAGCATAAGTATGTTTATTAGTTTTGAGATTTTGTCTACTTTTTCTTCAATTTCATTTGTTTGTTTAAATTATTAACTTTGAGTCTAATTTACCTTTTTCTCAAATTTCTATCTTCTTTTGGGCAATAACAGAGATTTGGGGGCTCATAATCAAGCTCTGTAGGTCACAGTTATGTGTAAGTACATGTATATACATGTCAATGAGTGTGTATGTATGTGTGTGTATTGATTTAGCACCCACTTCTCTTTAGCCTACTATAGTCACCAGCTGCAAATCTGTTTGCCACCAACTATTTCTCCATTCTTTTGCCACACAGATATTATTTCCTGAAAAGCTGTTATGTCAAGCAGTTCACCTTTCAACCCCATAGTGTTAGCAACTCTTTGTCATCCAAAGGAGTCAGTGTACTCCTGAAAGCCACCTATATTTGTGCTCACACTCATTTTCTGCTTCAAGTAGTGGGGAGGAGGGTGGTATTTATTGTCTTCAGGATCCCCAGCTTTGGAAAAGTCTTCACCCAGTAAAATGATACATCTCTCCCTCTAAAAAACTCTCTTGATCTGTTCCAAATTTTACTAAGACAGTTGTGCTTCACAGTTTTGTGGTTTAGTTAGCAGTTTTCCAGCTGCTCTAGAGATATGGTTTTTTGTATTTGTTTCATTCTTTTATTGTTTCTTGATATCAGAGAAGAGGAAGAGAAATAGTTTTCTTTTAGTTGTCATCTCTAACTGGAAGAATCAAATGCCCTCATTCTTCTCCTGAACTTGAGGTTTTTTATACTTATTTATTTCTAGCTTATTTTCATTCAGTTATATGTCCATGTTTTAGTTTTGTTTTTTGGGGTTTTTTTGTTTGTTTTTTGTTTTTTGGTTTTTTTTGGTTCAGAACTTCTAGAAGAACAGAGATAGTGTTCACATTCCATATTTATAACAAAATTAAGCAATATGTTCACAACTCCAATTTTTATAATATGGTGAATGGTGTCCCTTTATAAAGAAAAATGTTAGTCAAAATATAAGACTTTTAGGTTTTTTTTACAACTCAAATAGGAGATGAATACATGGAAGATGAGAAGAGAGGGTTATTTGTCTTGACTCGAAGGATAGGGGCCTCAAGGTTTAGTCTGTAGCAGCAAAGAAAAGAGTGGTTACTATGTTTGCCATGAAAATATGTTCTAGGAAATGGAGTAGAGTCAATGTTCTGAGATTGTTTAGTGAGAAACACCAAGTAATTGTAAATTGGGGGTATCTTTATGGATATTTGTTATTTGGGGGTACCCCAGTCATTTAATGAGATGAATATGATTTAAGGAGGCATATTCAGTCTAGAGACCTCTATAACAAGTGAGATTTGGGTAAAATAAGTTGTTTTCTTGAGTTTCCATGAAATAAAGTAAAAATCATTAATAAAGACCCTCCTTAAGTTTTCCAAATCCTTATGGTAACTTTCTTGAATGCCTTAGTTATTGTTAGTATGTTCCAAGTGGGAAAATAATACCTTTGCTACCAGGGAATAAAGATGAAGGATTCTAAAGAGCAATTCAAAGGTCCTATTACTTCCATAACCTTTTTAAAAATGGAAGCTACGACTTATCTCGTTGTATATTTTTTTTATAGATCTTTTGTATTACCGTAGACTCTAAAGGAAATAGAATTTAAAAAGCAATTTCCAGCCTCTCTAAAGATACAAATCTGAAAATCGCTGGGGGTATTGATCAACCTTAGGGTATGTCAGTGTACTTAAACATACCTACCTGCTTCACTTCAAGGAAGGGAAAGTGTTCCTCAACTACAAGAAGCCTCTGCGTATTTTGAGTTGATAAGTCACTTGTCATGGACATGGTCTGGGGTAAAGAAAGAAGAATGGTCAACTCTACTTTTGTAAGATTATTTTTGCTAATTAATTTTCAAAGTATTTGTAGATTGGAACCTTCCAAAGAAGATTTGAAAAGGAAGCTTGAAGGGTGATAAGCTAAGTGATATGTGAGATGTTTTATGTGGATACGAAGGCATAGTGGGATCTTAGAGACACAGCTTCTGGGTTCTTCCTTTTCTCTCCAGCCCAGGTTAATCTAAATAAAGTCCTAGAACTCTGTCAGTGTTACTGTAAGCCTACTGTCTATTCAGCAGAAGCACATCTTTACTATCCTTGATATTAAGGTAGTGTAATGTGTTGAGTTATAGCTCCTAAAAAATCCACATTCTAATTCATGGAATCTGTGAATATGAACATATGTGGAGGAAGGGTCTTTGCAGAAGTAATTAAATTAAGGATCTCAAAATGAGATCATCCTGGATAATCCAAAAACCTTAAGTCCAATGATAAGTGTCTTTATAAGAGACACACAGAGGAGACACATACAGAGAGAAGAAAAGACCATGTGGAAATGAAGGCAAGAATTAGAGTTAAGCAACCACAAGCCAAAGAACACCTACATCCACCAGAAGCTAGAAGAAGCAAGAAAGGATCCTCCCTAAAACCTTTAAAAGGAGGATTACAGCCCTATTGACACCTTGATTTTAGACCTCTAACCTCTAAAACTGTGAGAGAATACATTTCTATTATAAGACACTATTTGTTACACCATCCAAAAGAAACTAATACAGATGGTTAAATTTCTTCTTGTAAGAGAATTTAGCAAAGGTTACCAGAATAGTGTCTTTACTCACTGCTATAGTGACCAGGGAATAAAAGAGCAGAACAAAATTAATCTTTCATGATCATTACTAGAAAGAGTATTTTACATATTATGGAGGCTTATATTTATGTCTATTTATTCAATATTTTTTTTCAGAATGTACTAAGGCACTTTTCAAAGGACATAGTGGGAAACAAACATATAAGGTATCTGATTTTATAGAATTTACATTCCAGAGGTTATCATTAAGAAGTTTTTTGTAATATAACATTTGCATTATAAAAACATATTCTTTAAAAAATTTTGACTGGTATCAGTATTATGTAGAAAATAAAATCCTTTGTAAGCTAATGTAACAATACCATGGGACCCCTTTCTCAGCTATAAAGGACTTTTGAAGGTCTAATCAACCTATGGCGTGCTTCTGCTTCTCAAAATGTTCCATGTGTGAAAGGTTGCTTTATTTATTCCATTGTTTTCTAATAAATTGCCATGTCTTCAGAAAACCAAATGGGAAAAAAAGAATGAAAAGAAGCAGCTGACAATTAAATGCTAGAATAGATGAAAATAAATATTTAATGGTATGACTAAGTATAAGAGTATGGGGTTATTAGAAAAATGTTGAATTGAGAGTTTTTAGTGGGTATTTTAAGCTTTTCTTTCCTTTTTGTTCATGCCAAGCCACCTCAGGCAATCGAGACTCAAGAGGTTTCATGGTATGAACTGTTAGGCCATAACTTAGTGAACTAAAACACAGCATATGGCAATTAGTGGCATGCGGTTTCCTTTAAGCTATTCATTTGGCCAGTGTAACAGGAGCACCTAAATTCCTTCAACTTATCATAATTTGGTACAATGGAAACAGTCCAAGGAAAAGAGGGGCATTGCAGGAGAAAAGTGTTCCAAAATGCAGCAGTACTCAGATAATGAAGGATGGGGAGAAAGAGCTATATACACAGCTTTACCACACAATGCAAATTAGACACAGAAGAGCAAGAGCTGGGAAAGATACATAATCCAATGAAATAAAAGTCCTCTGGCATCAGGAACTCTTCAAATGTTTCTTTGACCCATTATTTTTACCATTTCACTTTTTCACTTTATGAAGCATAAAAGGTGTTACTTGGTTTGTATTCTTTTGGAGGAGTTGAGTAGCTGTTAATTGTTCTATATTTAAATTCTAGAGAATTCCTCCGTCTGTCTTTTAATTGGATAATATAAAAAAATACTGTACACCAGAAACCAGAAATCCTCAGGGCATTGGGACAGACTTTTCAGTGGAATGCTTGCCTAAGAAAGATCATCTCCTATCATTTTTAGCTGAATAGTCACCTTCTTTTTATAAAATATATCACTGCATCACATTTTCCTCCAATGCTTGTGCAAGAGTTGGGGTATACGTACCCTTTGTTCAGTTGCCAAGCTAATCCTGACAATTAGGTTTTTACATTAACATTACTGATTAATCATAATAAAACACAAATCAGCACCAAATCACATTTGCGTTCTGTAAACATGTTTACTTCTATAACCAAAACTATAATAGTTATAAAGAAATGTAAGGCTTGACTGCCAAATGTTTTTACTTTTTTTTGTTATTAATGCATGACAATAGTGATGATGATGATAATAATAGCAATAATAATGGAGAAGGAGGAGAAGGAGGAGGAAGAGAATGAAGAAGAAAAAAGAAGAAGAGAGGAGGAGGAGGAGGAGGAGGAGGAGGAGGAGGAAGAAGACGAAGAAGAAGACGAAGAAGAAGAAGAAGAAGAAGAAGAAGAAGAAGAAGAAGAAGAAGAAGAAGAAGAAGAAGAAGAAGACGATGACTATTAGTTGAACTCATAAGTGCTAGGTATTGTGCTAAGTGATATACATTTCTTCTTACACAGTGACCTTGAAAGAATGGTATTATTGCCTTCATTTTATAGGAAAAGTCTCTCTTCCATCATCTAAAGCTGAGAGCTGGAGTGATGGACAGTGTGCTCAGCATTTCCAGATCTAGTTATTCAAAGGAATTATAAAACCTGCATTTCTTTAATGTAAAATGTTCTGATTTTAAAATGTTTTCATGGAATTCATTTTTTTTTAAATCATGTATACCAAAAATAAAACCTCTCTAGATCTGCCTTAAGCTCTCGAGTTTTTGAAATCATAATCATTCTTCATGAAAAAACTTCTATCATTAAAAATGTCTATTACATACTATCTACTTCAAAATAAGGCATTCTGTATAGAAAAGAATCCTAAGATCATTCTAATGAATTCATCTTACGAATGAAGGAATTAAATCCCAAAGAGGGAAAGTGCCTATACTAAGGTCACCCGGTAAAGAGCAAAAATAAAATAGAAGATAATCCTCCTCGGAATCCACTTGCATTTTTTTTTACACTCTACCAGGCTGCCTCAAAACCAAACCAGGTGTGGAAGATGTAACATGTCATTAACGGGTTATTTGTTTACTACTTTTCCTCGGTTATAGCTAATCATCACTGCATAAAATTACTTTTTTAAACTGAAATCCATACACATCTATACATGTAAAAAATCTGTTCATTTTGCTGCTGTTTTATTTTATAATGGGGAATACAATACCAACGCAATATGTAAAATCTAATAACAACAATAGCTTGATAAAATACTATATACATATATATTGCTTGTGAGTTGCTGATGTCTTATTTCATAACTTTAGTCAGAGATATAAAATTACTTAACATACCTCAAATGAAATAAACACAGAAAAAGTATTTATATTTGTAGCACTCACTAAGACTTTGCCAGGTTCTTATTTTATTTCATTTCTTAGTTTAGGAAGCTTACTTGAATACTAATGATACTGTGGATGCAATCCTCTGGTGCCTTTTAGTTCTCATCTTTCATTATTGATGCAATATTTTTGCTATTTTTCTTTTATTCTCAGTGTTTACGGTCCACAAAGAGTTGTGCTTTAAAGGCCCATCAATGTAATTGTATGATTACATTTATCAATTCTGAAATGCCTTGTACAGTCATTAGTCTTTCAAAGGTTTAGAGTTTTCTAATATCTACTTAGATTCTTACTCATTGTTTATTGTATATTTATAATCTATTCTTTTAATGCGGTTATCAATCAAAATATTGTAATGTAAAAATGAACATAATTCATAATCTCTAGGAAAGACAAACCTTATTTTTAACTACATTTTAGTAAAAGTGTGTATTGAATTTTTGGTAAGATGTATTCATTTTTTAAAAAGTAAAAATGGCAATAAAAAAGAGGATTGAAAAAGGAAAAGTCTTAAATGGAATTATATAATTAAATATTGATATATATATAATATAGTCTATAATGTGTATATATGTATACATATGTATGTTTTTATATGGGAAATTGGAAGTCACATTACTTTGGTCTTTAAATTTTTAACTCTAGAGGATCGAAAAATTAATCACATTTAAATTAAGCTAATAAGATCCCTTAATAAAGGTTAAGAAATTGAAAACAAAAAAACTTCTATTATGTACTCAATAAGGTACTATAGTGGTAAAATATAACACATGACCTCAGGCAACATATCGGTGGGTAAACAAGCCTACCTCACTTGAAGTCTTTTTAGCTCTAACTCTAGGGAAAAAAAAGCCAGCCTTAATTAAATGCTTCCTATGTGACAAGCTCATTGCTAAACTGGTTGCTTCTATTATCTCATAGATCTCATAACATGAAAATGTCACAAGAACGTAAGGGACAAAGAGGAGACTAATTGCTAAGGAGTAGTGGGAGGACTTGGGTTGGAGTGGAAAATGGGGCCAGCAGATGAAGAACAAGTAGGGGATTTGGACTTGCTGCATGGGACAGATTCTACCTAGCTTCGTGTGCAGGGAAATGAGCGTGGTACTATATATATATATATACACACACACACCATATATAAGGGGAGTCCATCTTTTTGAGATCCATTGGAATGCCTAGGGACTGAAGACCATAAAAATTATTTTTATAGCAAAAAAGAACTCATGGGTCTATGGCCATGCCACCCTGAACGTGCCTGATTTTGTCTGATCCCGGAAGCTAAGCAGGGTCGGACCTGGTTAGCACTCAGATGGGAGACCACTTAAGAATACCAAATGCTGTAGACGTTAAAAAAAAATAAAAAGAAAAGAATTCATGGTAGGTTAATGCAAATGGTGATGGAAAGAGAAAGAAGAACATACACACAAACACACACAAATCAAGTTAAATTATTGCTTATTTTTAAAACATTTAAACAGACACATTTCTAATGGCATACATGTGGTAGGTAGTTAATTATGGGTGAGGGTGGTTAGATAAGAAAAACAAAAAAGTGAACTTAGTGTGGCAATGTGGAGATCATTTTGATGGTAGATTCGAATAGAGATTTCTAATGGGTTGTGTAGATCGGAGAGAACTTTGTGTGTGTGTGTGTGTACGCATACATGTACGTGTACATGCAGGCATGGGATTGTAATAGTGGAAGCCATAAAGATATGTACAAAATTTAATCTATAAAGAACAGAGGAGGAACAATCACGGAAGCATAAAGAATGTCTAGATGAGTTTGGGATAGGAAAAAGCCCAGAAAAGTCAACAATGTAATCAAATTCACAGCCGAAGAAGATGGAACAGACTGTGTATTCTTTTACTTATTGTCTTTTCCTGTTACTTGTTTTCCTCAGAGATTTAAACACATGATTTCTTTAACACTTCCTAAATAGAGTATTTTCTTTGAGTAAATCTTTATGTATTAAGTATTTGTAAACATTTTATAAAGTAAGCAATTTTATTAGGTGGTACCGATTTTAATAGAATGGGAACAAGTTTTGTCTGATGTACAGTTCAAAATAAGCAACTCCACGTTTTGTGAGTACACTCCTTTACTTTCTTGATATGCAGCCTTTACAAACTTATTCATAAAGTAGTTTGCCATATTCCGCTCTCTAGTTACAAATAGAAAACACCTTCTTATCTCTTTTGGGAACTTTCTGTAAATGTAGAAAGTTAGAATTTGGCCTGAATTGTATGCCCCATAAATAAGAAGATAATCTAACTAGAATGTCGGCTCAAAAAATCTTCTCCAACAGACTTGAAGAATGTATTTCTTCTGCCCAGATTTATGAGATGTCATGCACTGTCTTTCCCCAAAATTCTTTGGATTTCTCTGATATGTCCCTTGTTTAAAGGCTCAATCATTTTGGTGTGTATGGTAGTTCTTCAAAGAGTGGCTCTACAGAACTTGAACATTTAAGCCCATTTTTACAATTTTACTTTTCTTCCTAGGTAAGTAATCTGTTCCTTTTCTTTCTAGTTGAGTTCTTATGAGATCTTTTATTTCCTGAAACTTTAAAACTGTTAACATACGTGCATGTATGCCATATACATATATGTAAATAAAGAATATCTGATGTATTGCTTCATGTATGATGATATTATTTGCTCTGTTAATGTCACTATAATAAAAATTATTACAATATCAAATCTCAATTATATCCTCCCAAAGCTATCATCTTTTCTCTAAACATTATCATCTATTTTCTCTTTTCCTTTATATTCTAAAAGAGACTTTCAAAAACCTCAGCCCTGCTCTGTATGTTTTTTAATACTTTAAATTCTATGTAATTTCTTTTTCATACACATATTTTTTTAAATCTCTGTAAGCCTAAATTTTAGCTATCAATAAGATCTTTGTGTTTTCATCTTTGGACTTTGTAATATTTAATTTTATATGTTAACTTGATTGGCTAAAGGATAGCCATATATCTAGTAGAATATTACTTCTGGGTTTGTTAGGATATTTGGAGAAGAGGTCAGTGTTTGAATCAGTATACTGAATAAAGAGATTTGCCCTTTCCAATTTGCGTGGTCACCAGCCAATCTTCTGTGGACCTTAATAGAATAAAAAGGTGAGTGAAAGGCAAATTCTCTTTCTTTTTGAGCTGGGACATCCATTTTCTTCCCTTGCTCAGATTTCAGGACATCAAAGTAACACCAGTTACCAAGTAACACCAGTTACTTGGTCTCAGGCCTTCAGACTCAGCAATTTATACCAGCAGTCCTTTGCTGACATTACCTTCAGCATCGGACTGAATTATTCCACTAGCTTTCCTTGTTCTCTTACTTGCAGAAGGCAGATCTCAGCCTCTATAACCATATTAGTCAATTCCTATAATTTATCTCTTGATTCTGTTTCTCTGGAGAATCTTGACAAATAACCGATTCTTATCTCATTGAGTTCATGTTTTCATTCATTCCTCTCCCATTTCACTATCAGATACTGTTGAAAATCTACTATAATCTATCCTCCAACCCTGACACATACAGAGACTATGTTCCTTTACTTTTGCTTAGATACCCTTTGAATCTTCCTCAGAGGCATTTCCTGATTCTGGTAGAGAATGTGGGCTCAGGCCAGCCACTGGATTCGACATCTTAATCCACCATTTACTATCTATGTACCTATAAAACAACTTTATTGTTCTCTGCCTCAGTTTCTCCATCTATCAAATAAGAATAATTCTAACTCTCTCATATCATTATCATGAGAAAGAATTCAGATAAGGCACTTCAAATGGTGCCTGGTACAAAGTATGCTATTCATGTGAATTATTACTATTCTCATTTATTAATCTGAATGGTCTATTAATGTAGATTTGCATATAACGATTCTGTGATTTTCTAATCTAAAGGATCTGGAGAGGTAGCTACTGTTTGGATAATACCAACAAAAGAATTTAATTTTTGCACAATTCTTCCCTGTGTTTGTTGAAACCGTCATAAAAAAAGCCTACTTTCCTGGGAAGATTATCTGTTTAATGTTATCACAACTATTCTATGGCTGGTCGCTTGTGTGCAATACCTGCATGCAGAGCCCTGATGCCTTGGGGGAAGGAAAAGAGGTGAGAAGAAAGGATGCTTCCTACTTTTGAGAAAGTCCTAAAGTTCAGGAAAGATGCCTAGCACCTTGCAGAGAGATGGGTGCCATCCATGCCAGAAAGAAGTAGCACAAAGTTCTTATTCCTTTAGACATTCTGCTTGGGATAAAGTGGCCCAAATCTTTGTGACTAATATTATATTTTCAAAGGAGCTGTAAATGCATTGTCCTCTTTTGCTCCAGAATCAGTTATTGCCTCCAGAAAAAAATTAGTAGAGAAAGGAACATAAGAGTGAAGAGCGCTCATGAATGAACATTTGGAGTAAGCCACAAGTGATTTAAAAACAAAAAATCCTTTCATATTCATCTAAGTAAGTACTTCAAAATTTGTGATAAGTATATCTTGCCTTTTACTATTTTGTTGAATTAAAATTTCCTTTTTTTTTTTGCATCTATTCTGGAAAGAAAATTGACTTTTTCTCATGAGACCAGTTTTGTCAAAAAATGTACAGTACAGATTTCAAATCACTTTTATTCAATCCTTTTTGACTACCCCTCTCCATTCATTAAAAATAGAATTATCTCTAATTATACTATTGTAGGAGGCACCTAGCTAGTCTCCCCACTTATTCTTGTGCCCTCATTATCAATAAAAATGTCAAGTGATCTTCAAACATGGAATCTGACTGTGCCACTCAACCTTCTTATAACCCTTTCCAAATTTATCTTAAAAAATTCTCCCAATGTTCCAAACACAAGCTCCTTATAAACACAGGACCTATGTATATGATTTGCCTTTACTGGAAAGATTTTTTGATCACTCTGTCTTTTCTCATTTCTCTCTCCCCTTTGCCTCTATAATTCTTGTCTCCCCAGTCAAGATTAGCCTCTGTGTCCTGCGTTTTTCTAAGACTAGATTTTTTCTTTATTATCTTGCCATAATTTTTAATATTTATCTACATGATTATTTATTTCATTATATCAATCCAAAGAGATTTTAAGTTCCGTGAGGTAGGCTTCATATTTAATTTTAGAAGAGTGGTATTAACATTTAATGGTTTATGGTACCAAACATTTGAATGGATAAATTTAAATCTTCTAAGATTCTTATTTAACATCATGGTATTAATAAACTCAGAGTATTCAGCAGTTAGTGATTGTTTTTATGTTTCAAAATTTGTTCCCACCTAAAGCTTTTTGAATTTTCTTACTTATAAAGTTCACTTAGACCTTTGGAAGAGGGCATGAGGAACAGGAAGGAGCATTCTGACATCATAAAATTAACAAAGAGTTTTATTCTTCCTTTATCACATGCTATATGTATTCTTTGTTTTTTTTTTGTTTGTTTGTTTGTTTGGTTGTTTCTTTTTTTCCATATTTCATTTATGCTTCTGGCTTTCTGGAGGTAAACAAAAATTTTAACATTTCCCATTTTTAAATATTATGTAACTACTGAATTCTTTTCCTCATGTTTATTGAACTTTGTTTACTCTACTTCATTATGTGAAACCAGCCATGAGCAAGTCATCTCCTTGTATGCTCCTCACCTAGAGCTGGAGCTATTCCTTCCTAGCATCTTGATACGCAGAAAAAGTTGGCATCTATTATCGCTTACCTGCAACAAAATCGTTAAAAGATTTGTCTTCAAAATAAAGCATATAGATAATATGTTGTATAAAAATAAAAATAGAGGTGGGTGCTTTTTGTGTTCTGTCTTTACAGTGAAATACAGATAAAATACTAAAAGGCGAATTTTCTATTTTAAATGTTTGATTTTCTGGTAGTTGAAAACAGATTCCATGTTGGGGAAATTAAATATTGAAAAAGTATCATATTGCTTCTATAATATATATTCAAAGTACAGCTATACAGTTTTGACCAAGATTTTCAAATATTATTTTTGCATTGTTAGCCATCTTTTTGTGCTGTTTCTGTACCTTTTATCCCCACAGTTTCTTGTTATTTCTTCAGAAGCCATTTATTTGCAAATGACAGACAATACTTAGAGAGGCACCTCTTTTCTCTAGTCATTTTTATTAAATTATGATATCAACAGGGTTGGTGTCCCATGAAATATTTAGTTTTAGATTATTTTTAGTTTGCCATCAGTCTTAACTGCTAAAGGATTAAATTAACCATTGTCTGCACTAGTGCCTGTTTCTTCTCAAGTTGTTGTGGTACAGAATTAGAACAGAGATGTACATGGCTTTGGGCAAGCCGTTTAGCTTCTCTGTACTCTTCTTTATTCATTTATAAAATGGGGATTAAATGACCTTTCTATACCTACCTATCAAGAGTGCTTTAGATAAAATTAGATAATAAACTTTAAAGTACAAGGGAAGTAAAAGTATTGTAATAAAGCATGATAATCTATTGTAAGGAAACCAAATAGAAAAACAAGTATATAAAGGCTTTTAAAAGCAGATTTGTGTGTGTGTGTGTGTGTGTGTGTGTGTGTGTGTGTGTGTGTGTGTCTAATTGCATTCAAGGATCAATTTGCTATCAAATTAAAAAAGTGTCCATTTGACAGTATAAGAAAATCATTTTCTTTTTCTACTATAAAAATGTTTAATACCTAGTGGATGTGGATTTTAAAAAGAGTTTAAAGTGAAATTTTCATAATTTAAAATTTTTATATTAGAAAATAATCTGAGTCAGAGGCCAAGCTAGAAACTTTAGATGACCTTCTCTGATTTACAGAGAGACAGACTTTAGGTAGAGAAAACCATTAGGTAGTCATTCTCCACAGACAATGAAAGAAAGAAGATGAAAGGAAGATATCTGACAAAATACTCCTAAATCAGAAAACTCAACAAAAACTTAAAAGATAAATCCTTGGAAAACACTGATTCGTAGAAGAGAAGCATCATATTTTCAAACAACAACAATGCTCCCATGCTATCATCTGGTTTTCATTTCATTTTTTTTCTTTTCCTTTTTTTTTTTTTTATGTAGTAAAACAGGAGACGCTAGAAAAAAAGCAGAGAAATTCCATGGACGAATGTGATCTTTGCCAAAGAGATTGTAAACATTTAATGGTGTTTTTTTCTACATCAAGATCAAAGGTTGAATTAAAGCCTATAGCAAGAACTTTTAAAACCAAGTTCACTGGATACACCAAAGCATGCTGGATTCATGATAGAGGCTCACTTAATGAAAATTGGGAAGAGTTAAATCCACCATAGCCTGGGAGAAAATCAGCATTAAGTTAAGCAATAAATGATAGCAATTAAAGATAATGAAATGGAAACACAATTATATGTAGATATATATATATATGGTGTAAAGCCAAATTCTATAGAATTTAAGTATGATATTCTTTATTACTTACTTTCAGTTGTTTTTTTAAGGAGTTCAACCTTTATTAAATAAGCATGAATATGTGACGATCATGCTTTGATATTCAATTAACCATACCTAGAGAAATTATTTCAGTTTTCATTTTAAGGCTGCATAGTTGTATCTACTCTGTCATTCTAGTTATGCAACGGGAAGCCTCAGTAGATGCAATGGACAAGTTTACCAAGACAAGGGGAATCACCTGGAGTTTTAAAAAGAGTGGACATATACCCTTTGTAATTCTAATAATAGAATTTTGAAGCCATCTCTGGAGATTTTCTTTTTTGGTTTTTATCTACCTTTTCTTTTTTAATCTCATTGACCATTTCATTCAGACAATCAACAATATCTGAAATTGATTTAAAATAGTTTCTTAGAAACTCTTGTTTTTTTTTCTGGAAAGGATTCCTCATTTTATTTTAATTTCTTGTTTTAATATATAAAATTGTGTGTTATAAATAGCAACAAGTAAAAAATAAAATAATCATAACATAAAAAAACCTTGTATGATTTATTATGTGTGCTTATCTGCCTTGCAACTTTGAAAGTTAATTTCCAGAAGGCAGAGGTCATAATTAGCATCTTTCTTCCATGAATATAAACAATGTGCACTGAAGTCTTTATTTGCAAAGCAAATGAAACAAAAACTAAAAAGCCTTCAGATATTACGGATTAAGTTAAATATGCTTTAGATACAAAATAAGAGGGACTTTTTGGTCTCGTTTTTAATCACTGGACATAGGAACAGAGCATATTCTGTATATACCAATTATCGTTAAATTCTTAAAAGAGCTAACATTTTAAGATTTGACATGTATATAAATATATGCTATGAATTCCTACAGAATTTGTAAATGATTCAAGATATATGCATGAACACTTTTAAAAAACATTTATTTAAAATAGTTGTGATTACATTTGTTAATTGTTATTGAGATATTTTCTATCTCAGACAGGTTATGATTATAAGACATTTGTGATTTGGGGAAATTTTCAAGTTGTGTTGCTATTACATTTAGAAAATAGAAAGATCATGGTGCATAGCTAAGGCAGAGCATATACAGCATAAGTTCATGTCAATGGGAAATAGTCATCTTTTCTTTTGTCTAAAATTAAAGAAAATAGAAAAATGTCAGAATACTTTTAACCAAAAATAACTGAAAATTACTCATATGACAAGTTTTCCAAAATAGTTCTGAAATAAATTTTCTTTCTTTAATTTTACTTAATTTTTCTCCTAATTTATTTCTTCTTGCTAAAATGTATTTAATTTCCAATAAGAATCACAACACATTTTAAATCTTTTTTTTTCTAGAAATCTTTCCTCCTTGACCTCTCTGCTGATGACATCATTGATAATCACTAAAGATAAAAGTTTACAAATTTCAGAGTAATTTTCAGGTTCTTTATGAACATAGATTTGTAATCGAGCCAACTTGTGACAAAAAAATAGATAGCAGGTTTGTGAAGCAAATTAACTGGGGGCCAAATTTAGCCTTCTAAATTCATTTCATTTGCACCTCAGCTTGGACTTAAGCCATTAACACAGCAGGAAAAAGCACTGGTTTATGCAGCAGGCCACCAGCACGTCCATGCATAAGATTTTGCTGAATGACAGAAATAATGAATGTAATTAAAACAGCATGTAGCCAAGAAAAAATAATTAGTATACAAGTTGGATGGCTCTGGGATGCCTATGACATGACAAAACATTTTTAAGGATTTTAATGATATTCTAAACTAGTTTATTTTCCAAATAAGAGCTCACGTATCATAATATTTGATAAATGAATGTACTTAATAATTATTTCTAAGCTTTAAACTTAAGGTGTTCTGTTTTAATACTTCAGATTTTTCCAATTTACTCTTGGAATGATACCTATGAATTATTTAATTATTATATTCAAGAGGAAGGAGTAATAGAAATGCCCTATGGTCATCAAATAATATAAGTTAGTTGAGATTTTTGGGAGTTGTCATTAATGAAATTTGAAACATATTTTTAATAATTCCAAATTCTAAATTGTTCATCTGTAATCATACGGGCTATATTTTTCAAAAACTTTTTTAATCCTGAGAGAGAGATAGAAATCTAAATTTCCTCAGGGGAGATTGTTTTGGGAAATTAAGTCAATCACCACTAATAACAGTACTAATTCTTTAAAATCACAAAAGTATAGTAAAATCATGAAACTGTAGTACATTCTGGGAAGCACAAGTTCTTAAAGATAGAAGAGATGCAGATATTATTGACAATTCTTTCCATTTTCTAAAATTAAAAAAAATTATTTAAAAATAATTTAAAGACATATTTTTACAATGTGAGACATCTTTTATTCTCTAACTTAACTATTAATACTAACCCAAAACAATTTTTGATTATCTATTTTTTTCATATATCTTTCTGAAGAAAAATCTAAAGTGATTTCTAACATTTTTCTTTCTTTTTTTGTAAAATTTTCAGAATTCTATGAACTTACAATTAGAAAACAAAGGTAAGTTGTGACTATAAAAAAATGTGACAGAGTGGATAGAATTTGATTCATTCTTTAAATATGAGTAAATAGTAAAGAAAACGCAAAGTAGGGAGATAGTTTGCCAAGTGCCAGGAATTAGGAAAGATAAAGGAAAGCTCAAGATTTGAGCCTTGAATGTCTAAAAGAATTATAATGCTATTGATAGCTATACATATAGGACATTATATTTGTTGGGAAAATGATGAAATTAAGATGTTGAGATTGAAGTAAACATGAGGCATTCAAGGCAAAACGTTTTACAGATATTTGACGGTACAAGAATGTATAAAGTGAAGCTCTCAGTGATGGCAGATGTTTGCAGAGACCCTTGCTTAAAGGTATTACTTAACAATTTACTCAAATGGTTGAGGCTGTATTCAAAAAGATTGATGCGCAATTTCCTCTTAAAAAAAGGAAATTGTGTATAACGGCAAATTTAAAAAATATTACATACAAACATAAATTGAGTTATTATTATAGCTATTACATTTTAAATACTTTTGAACAAGTCAGTAGCGTTGTTTCACTTTGCCTACGAGAAATAGGCAATTTTATATTTCCACATAAAATTTAAGATTCCAATTCAGAATATTTATTTGCAATCATATCAGCTGTAATTGTTGAACTATTTTTAATATTAACAGGGAGTAAAACCAAATTTTCTCAAAAATGATTTAGGGAAACATGTCGAATGTCACAGAAAGTGAGAAAAACACGGGCCTGCTTCACTGGTTCTTCCCAAATTGTATGTACATAGAATGTAGGAAACATGGTGGATTCTGCTATTTAGAATGTAAGTTGCATATCATGCTGCCTTTAAACACTGAATGCTGTAAAGCATTCTGTGGAGTCCCTGCCCTCCAGAAGTTCACAGTTTAATGAAGGAGGTAAGCATGCTACATCGTGATCAAGTACTGTAGAAATGTGTTGCAGTCTCACTTCATTAAAACACTTCTTTAAATCTTAGCAGTGTTGGGCTTGTTCCTAGCTCATGCATGCATGATTTTAACTCACAAGGTTCTTCCTTTTATCTGGCAACATAATTTCTTACATTTTATTCTATGCTTGTATTTAGTTTACATGAGAGAGGCTCTCTTGAGGATGTATCTGACAAGAGACACTTTTGTGGTTGTATTCCTTTATATTAAATGATAAAATAATAATTTGTGTCTTTTACTAGTTTTCCCCTATAGATCATTAACTTAATATGTACTTACACTGCCAAGGATTTCTGACTTTAAATAATTAAGTTATTGTTTGTGACATGATTTCTTGTTATTTAACTTTAAAATTTAGTCAATATCTGTGTAAGTACTGAAATAGTTGAAATGAAAGAGTTAATCTGCTTGAGCACAGGTACCAAATCACCTAAATAACATGTGTCTTGTTGGAACCGGTCATTTATTGTAAGTAAAGGTTTTAGCTGAAACAAATTATCAGAGGCTGATGGTCTATTTGGCAGAGCTCATGGCCAGCATTATTTTGGCCATTCTTGATTACGACATGGATGCTAAAAGGCCAAGGGACTCTTAATTGATTGTTATTAACAGTCTGTGCACTGTGTGTAATAATAAAACTGGACCAGGGAGATGTTTTTAAAAAATAAGAGCTAAAGAGAATTAGGATGATCAACTCCTCAAATACAGTTTGGTTGAATGCGGTTATAAACAACATCAGAGAACCTATATACCTTTCTTTCAACCCTATATCTCAAATATCTTGGAAGACAGGAAACTGATTTTAAAAATAAGAGCTGTAAGGACTTATTTAAAATTTCATTAGTTGCATCACAAACATAAAGTCTGAGGCACACTGGAGTCCATCAATTGGTAAATTGTATACCTGATACAACTTTGAACATAATTTTTAGAATCTATGGCCTTATTAAACTATGTTTTACAATGATTTAACGAATCAGAAGAAACATCAGGTCTAATAATAGTACAGTTAAAAGTACTTCTGAATATAAGTATAGACATGATATTAAGATTTATATTTGGCTCTGACATTTGTCTTAACTCTGACAAAAATGGTCATGCACCAAACACTAATATGCCCCAATTTTTAAGAAGAGAAAAGAAAAGGGGGGAAATGGAGAAGAAAGGAAAAGGCAGGGCAGGGCAGGGCAGAACAAGACAGGGGAAGGTAGAGTAGGGAAGGGAAAATAAAAAGACTATGTCTTCTTTAAACTAGTTTTGCAGCTTGGCATGAAACAGATAGTAGAAATCACAAATACTTAAACATGATATTTATCTTATTAGTAGTGTTTTCCTGTAATACAAAACACCTAAAACAATAGGAAATAACAGATTATATACAATTTTCTCAGTTTGGCTTGAACACTAGGAAAAAGTCATTAAATAATTTCTCATCAGGCTGTGAATAAGAAGTTGCATTTATGTGATTTCCAACAGGTGAATAACTTTGTCTTAGATATAAAATATCCATTATTCATTGGCCAAAACCCAACAAAATACTTCAAATAAAAATAAATAACTAGCTTTGTTTTAAGTAACAGATATCAAAAGTGCAGGTTGATACTTACCATACTGCTATACCTGCTTGTAAGTATACTGATGTGGGTGATTTAGTAAGCTAAAATAGTATCTCAAAATGGTGAACTTAAACTCAAAGAAAATTATTATAACAATGCACTTATAATTACCTAATTAATCTTCTTTATTTATGAATATACTGGTAGAAAAATACAATGTCACTAAGTAAGCTCAATGTAAAGGGAAATCCAAACAACAAACATGTTGACCTCTTTTTTCGTGACTCCAGTTGCAACTTTTAAAATATTAGTTTTATTCATTTACTAGTTCTTAATTTCCTGGACTTAAATAAATTGTAACAATTTATATTAATATTTTAATATTTTAATTTTATATTTGTCATTTCATTTTAATGAAGATAGTTATTTCTATGTATTGAATTGTCTCCTCATTATAGACAAAATATGTCCCTAGGAATCTACGTTACTTTGCAAAATTATAACAATGTGAAATTAACATAATTTCATTTTTAAAACTTTCAGGATTGAAACCAACCCAAATGAAAAAATATATTGAAATATCTTTAGGACCCTCAATTCCATTAAGTGGAATTAAGTGATTCTCTATACATCATACTGAAGCCTTTAGAATAGATAAATAATTGCTCACT
>NW_011888914.1:1228859-1284947 GCF_000151845.1 Pteropus vampyrus
GGCTATTTATGTTATTGGTAAGGCTTCTGCTCAACAGCAGGCTGTTAGTAATTAAGTTTTTAAGGAGTCGAAAGTTATACATGGATGTTTGACTGCATAAGGGGTCAGCGTTCCTAACCCCCAGGTTGTTCATGGATAAACAGTAATTTCCATTGTAGATGAAATACATCTGTAATTTAGAAGATAAACTTGATACAGTTTCTTAGAATGTAAATCAATATCAATGACAACAATAAGACCAATAAGAGATGATGGATAAAAACAGTAGAAAAGAAATACAGTCAATACATAAAAGAAAAATATATTGTATGAACTAAAGAAATTTACGACAGATCACAGAATAAAACAATAGAAAATTTTAATAAAAAGAGATCAACACTTAGACATACTTTGGTGAATTAAGAATATTTTTAAGAAAATGAAATATATTCTATAAGAATTTATGTAGGAAAAAAAAAGAATGCCTGTAAGGAAACAATTTCAAACTGAATATAGGAATTCAATTGAAATAACAAATCCCAGAAAACAGTGATAAAAACATAAGGATATGAAGAAAAATTCCAAGAAGTTTATAAAAAAGTAAATTATACTTTAGGTGTAATAGCAATACATATATACTTTCAAAAGTGTAAGGGTATAGGAAAAAATATCAGTAATATTTCCATACTTTTTCTATACTAGAAAATATACTATTCTAGACTGAGAAATGTATCAAAAGAAAAAATGAAAAAAATGGCATAAACAAAGGCTAATATTGAACACTAAATAAGGTTAAAAAATAGCTTTATAATATTGTAATACGGCTAAATAACTTAATGGATTTATTAATAAATTTTAAAAGAGAAAATATAATAGCAAAATTAATATAATTGTATTATCAGAATCTAAAATATATCTCATGTCAACAGAATATTGAAATTTATAAAAAAGTAAATTATGTTGTTTTATAGTTTTAATGTGGGAAGTCAACAGAAATGTACTAGATAATTAAAAAGAATAATTTTGAAAAGTTTACATTAAAAGTAACATTTAGTAGAATAATATATTTTCCCAATTTCTAAAGCACAAAAGGACAAATAAAGTATCCACACAGAGAAAACAGTGATAGGAATCAAAAAGAAAACAAATTATACAAGTTGTCACCTATTATGATAATAAAAGAAATCACTGCTGTATGTATTTAAACTCACTTTATGCTACTACTCTTTGTGCCTTACCTCCCAATCCCACCCCACACACATATTCTGCATTATTTAATGGGTTTTGCTGTCTCTAAATGGATTTTAGAAAGATGGGATAATTAAAAACACATGAAAGATTATTACTATAGACACCTAAAAAAAGCAGCACTCAACCTATAGATGGAAGACTTTTAGGAGACTCTAGCTGAAGTATATGTTACTACATGTTACTACATGGTGAAACCAGAAACGTCACTCTTTTTCTTTTCTTTTTTTCTCTTTTTTAAAGCCTGTATTTCAAGTGGAGAGCCATATGAGTAATGAACAAAGTCTGGATGGATTCTTCTCAATCTAACCCCAACTACTTTATAGTTATTATATTTTCCATTATTTTTATCACATTATGAAATGTGATAGGATTGTCAATCCATTTCAGCTTTTGTGGAATGTGGTTTAATCTTTTCTTTTTTTTCTACATGTCATTTTAAAAAGCTACAATGATAACTGCTTAATACTTTGAGGAAAATAGATTTTTATTCTAGAGTTTGATTTTTAGTGAATCAAAATCCTACTAAGTATTAGAAAGAAAGAGAAGAAATAAAATGTAGCATAGTCATCTGAAAATAATATTAAATAACTATTTTTGATTAAATAAAAAAAATTATAGGCCATTTTTGTAATCTATAACTGGATAGTCCTTTAAAGTATTGAGGGAAAAAAGTCGAATCTAGAACATTGGATTTGTATACAAAATATTTTGTAATAAATATAATGGTTTGGAGCTTAGAGAAGAGTGTTCAATGATAAGTGTGGTTGCAAAACGTGATAGTTAATAGACATAAAGTTTCTATTAATATTGGAAAGTATCTTTGGAATTATTTATCTTAAATTCTTATCATATTCTTGCTTTTATAGAATGTCTTTTCCTCTGTCCCTTGAAATATACGATTGTGACTTTCACGTATATGTTGTCTTCTATTTCCAAAACTATTTTTTTTTCCTGTTCCTTCAACCCTAGCTGAAATTTTTATTTTCTGAACACCTTTTCTCTGAAATCAGTGCTTCCTTTGAGTAGGCCAGAGTCTCCATTCTTCACAGATAAAGGTCCCACACTCTGGCCTGACCTCACATTATCTTTCCAAGTGCAATCCTCCATTCTCAAATTAACAGAATTTTTTTCTATAGTCTAAAATTAAATTATACTTTATTATTTTTATCCTCCACATCCTCGTCCAAAGAATGTACTGAAAACATATTTGTTAATTTACTGATTTTATCCAGATTTCAGAATGACATATTATTAGTTGGGATGCAAAAATTACTTTCAATATTCCCTTAAAATTTATAAGTATCAGGCACTACATTTAGAAAAAGCTTAAGTTATTCTACTTAAAGTTATTAAACTATGAAATGCTCTGCAGAAAAGCCAGAGGTGTAGGTGTAGCCATGTATAATGTCACTGTAGGTTAACGATGAAATAGATCTTTTCCACATCTTCAAGAAAAGCGTTTGTGAAAAGATGTATTGCTCCAAGTTGGAAATCTATATTCTGTGACAGCTGCTGACTAGTAATGAGATCTAATGAGCTGTCTCTTTATTGGGAAAAAATAACATTTGCAATAACAACCCCTTTGCAAATTGTAAAAGAGTATGAGAGTGCAGATATAACTCCAAGTTGATAGGGGTACATTCATGTCAATGTCATTTCAATTCAAATCTAAGTTTCTTTACTCATTTAAAGTAAGGTACTGTACACTCAAATCTACTCCTTTCCCCCTAATAGCCTGTGGCTAAAAATTTAGTTTCTTTCATTTAGTATTAACATAACATTGATGCCAATATTATCACAGTAAACTTAAGATAATTAAGTTTAAATAATGATAAGCTTTTCAGATTTCTTTTCCAAGTCAACAGAAAGCTTTTGTTCTTTTTCATTGTTGTGTTCAGCTAATATTCATAGTTCATTATTTGACATTATTATACTAATACATGACTTCCCCCTCTTTCATCACTCCATAACCCCCAAACATACACATAAAAGAACCAACCGTGATCAGTACTGCAGTAAAACTTTTGAAAACTGACAATGGTTTACATTATCTTGGAATACCATCCTCAAGGCTCAAGTTAAAATCATTTGAAAGTAGTGGTGGCAGCAAAGATAAAATTCATTTCGGTAATATAAAAAATCTAATATTTCACATAATAAAAATAAGGGTGCTATCAAAACATTGTCAATAAATGCAATTTAAAGAAATTACTTACCATTTACTCACATTTAAATAATAGAAATTTGAATGCATTGAAACACATATAGTTCTGAAGCAATAATTTTTATGGCTTCCAAAATGTACCAGTATCTCTTATGCATTGGTAATGGTTTCCTACATGCAATATATCTTTTACTTTTTCTCTCCTGTTATAGGAGAAAGGTCTTCATTATTTTTACAATTAATTATTCCTGCTGTTCTCCAATTCTCATTATATTAACTTTTTTCCTGGAATTTTTATACTTTATCTCCTCATTTTCCTGTATTTTCAACATAGTCTTATCTACAGGCTCTCAAATTAGCTCTTAATTACACTTAAATATCTCCTGTTAAACAAAACAAAACAAAACAAAAAACTTTTACTCTATTCTTTCAAATCACAAAAATGCCTTTTGGGAAACAAACTCCATAATTTCTGTTTTTACATTTGTCCCTTTCGTTCATTCTTCAGTACACTCCTCAATTTACTGATATTCCTGTCTCCAAGAAAGCCATCTCTCAATTCTCTTTAAGTACATAACTTTTGGGATTTCTCAGCCAGATTAGACAGTTGATAACTCTCTGACTTGGCTTTCAAATCAGCACCCTCTCCTGATTATCTTTCTCCTTTATTTTTTCATTTTTTTAAATTGCATTTTCAGAGTCTTTCTCGTTGTTTCATCACCTAAATGTTGTTTCTTCTTAGGATCCTATCCCAGGCACTCTTCACTCTTCATTTGTCAATTTTTTTCCCAGAAAGCTCTTGTGAATTCTCACCAATTACCATCCAAATACTGATGAACTCCATCTGCCCAGATGAGAGGTATCTCCAAAGCACCAGTATTATCTGAAGTACTGGGCATATAGGTGATTTCATACTCAATATATTCAACTCTACTTTGTTTATAGACATCTTTTTCTCAACAATGTCCTCCAGGATTTTCAATGTTAATGAACGCCTCCATAGCCCAATTAGTTTCTCAAGCCAGAAGACTTGACTATTTCTTCAACTCAATACTCTCCCACATCCAATAAAATCACTAAACTCTGCCAGTTTAACCTCCCAGATGTCTCCCATATTCGTCAGCTCTCTTGTCCATTCCACAACCATAACTGAACTGACTAATGAATCGCCTCTTATACAAGTTGTGGATCAGCATGATAACTATGTCCTCCTCTGGTTTAGTGACCACATGGAACCAAAGTGATCAATCCAAACACAAACTTGATAGTGTCATTTACTACTTTAAAGTTATTCTATTATTTTTTGTGGCTTTTAGGCTTACATCTAGATCTTTAACTTGGTTTTATACTTCTTCAGCCTTCCTCTAGCTCCATCATTTAGTTCCTGGAAAATCACATGTCATCCTTGCTAAGGTCTACATGCATCCCTTTTACTTAAGCATGAGTTGACCCATTATATTCACCTAGAAAAATAAAAGTAATTACAGAAAAAAAAAATTATTGAGTGCCTACTGTACCAGACTACAGACTCTACCTGTGTTATTTCATGTAAACATGGCAACTATGAGAGAAGCATTATTTCACCCATCTTACATATAATGAAACTTGGACCAAAATGAATAACTTGCTTAAGTATACGCGGCTAGTATTTGAACAGGAATTTAAACCTAGTTCTTGCCAGACTCTAAATTCAGAACAATGTTACTTTCTTTAGAAAGCTTTTTATTAGATTTCATAATTGGTAGTGTGTGCCTTATTTGTGTTTATCCAGAGCAGCTAATACTCTCATTAACATGACACTTATCACTTTGTATTGTAGATATCTGTTTAATTATTAGTGTCCTCGCATGAGATCCTAAGATCTGTAATGTTTATTTAATTCACCATTGTACTTCTACAGAAGTGTTCTTGGAAAAGTATAATTACTCAATAACCAAGCTCTGAGATATCCAGGAGAAAGCATCAAGTCAGCAGGCCCTGTATGTTCTTCCCCTCCCCAAATCTTCCACTTGATGTTTAAGAGCAAGGGAAAATTTTGCGATTAGCCCTTTTTCTCATCAGTCACTATGTGGGTGTTTGTTGTTGCTCAGCACTCCTTGCCCTTTTTGCTAGAAACAACACCCCTCTCTCATCTGTGGAATTGTCTTCCTTCACTATATGTAATTCTCATGCAGCTGTCAAACACGATAGTCAAACTTCTTGACCACAGAGGCAAGGAAGTGACCAAAATCTAGCCAACCACATTACTCATTTTCTTGACCACCCATTTTGGCTCTGGATGTGCATATGACTTATACCAGTCTAATCAAAATCTATAGCTACATAATAAATAGAAAAGCTCTCTGCATCATTCAGAGCTCTAATAGAATCACAGTAATATCCTTAAAGGGAAAATAAATCTTTTAAAATATATCTCATAGCACCAGAGTTTGGTTTGAAGGACATACAACCAAGAAAAATTCCCAAACCATGGTGCAAGACAACTCCAGCAGACACCTCACAGAAGCCTACTTTACATTTCCCAGAACAAGCTTGAAAAAAGGTTGGCACTCAGTACATAATCACTAAGTATCCATAACCTAATGTATGCCATAATCCACCATATTGCCCCAGAAAGCCAGAATCTATGGCTCCCAATGTAACCAAAAAGAGATTCTTTCTAGAATCTGTTTCTTCATGTTGCTCTTTTCTGAAGTAATATTTTTTTGTTTTGTTTTGTAGAAGTATACATTCTTGATAAAAACTTGCTTCAAGGGAGGCTGGGAAATGAGTCTTCAGCTTTTATCTCAGAGATATAGGACTTATAAATATGAGAAATTCCCCAGAAATAAGCAAAGATCTTGCTTTTATTATTATGTATTATTATTATTATTGAGTTTTTATTTTCATGATTCTGTGTAGCAACTAAGCATGATCATCCCTAAACTCTTTCTTTCTTATATAGGATTACTAAGCATTAGGATGATTTAAGTATGTATGTATCTGTAGCCACCACACTTCCCTCCTTAATACTCAAAAGAAGCCATGTACAGTAGGAGATATTGAGCCAATATAGAGAAAGAGAGAGAACCCAAAGAGAGCTAAAGACATCATTTAGCTCTGGAATTCTTAGGCTACACTATCCATGGGTTACACACACACACAGACACACACACTTCTTATATTAGTTTGATTTGTATATGTATCTCTTGCAGACAGAAATATCCCAACTAATAAACGTATTTGTGATGGTTAATTTTATGTGTCATCTTGGTTTGGCTACAATGCCCTCCAAAAATTTGGTCAAACATTATTCTGGGAATTTCTATAAGGCTGTTTTAGATGAGATTAATATTTAAATAAATGGAAAGCAGATTGCCTTCCATAATGTGGGTGGTGTTCATCCAATCAATTGAAGGGCTTAATAAAACAAAATATGACCTTCTCTGACCAAGAAGGTATTCTTCAAACAAATTACCTTTATACTTGGACTCCAACTCTTCCCTGGGTCTTCATTTTGCTGGCTTACCTACTCCATTAGTTTTGGACTTGTCAAGTTTCCACAATAGCATAAATCAATTTTTTAAAATAAATCCATCTCTCTCTATATATTGTGATGGTTAATTTAATGTGTCAACTTGACTGGGCCATAATTTGCTTAGATGTTTGGTAAAAGATTATTTTAGTTATGCCTGTCAAGATGTTTTAGATGAAATTAACAATTACATTTGTAAGGTAAGGAAAGCAGATTACCTTGTATAATGTGTATGAGAGGCTGATATAATCAGCTGAAGACCCGAATAAAACAAAAAGACTGACCTTAACCCCCAGTAACAGAGACTTCTTTCTGCCTGATGTTTGGGAATTTCAGAATCAAGGCACTGGTAAATTCAATGTCTGATGAGAGCCCGCTTCTTGGTTCATAGACAATTGTCATTTTGCTGTGTCCTCACATTGCAGAAGAAGCGAGAAAGAACTCTGGGTTCTCCTTTATGAGGGAATTAATTTCATTCATGAGAGCTCTACCCTCATAACCTAATCGCTTCCCAAAGGCCTAACTTCCAAATATCATTCAATTGGGGATTATGTTTTAACATATGAACTTTTTGGGGAAACAAATATTCAGTCTATAGCAGCATTTTGTCTTATGCCTCTAATTGCCCCACTGCTGACACAACTAGTCTGTTCTATTGCCCAGAGTTTATATCTCAAATCAAGAAATAATGCATCGGATATATCTACCCTAGACTCCTAATCAGGTACACTGAGTATGAGTGATTATACTTTAAGTCTAGCTGAAGGGTGACTATGTGACTAATGCAAATTGTTTAGAAAATAAATAGATACTTCGCAATTTCTAAATTTTTCTACATCAGAATTGTTCTACTTTACCGGTTACATAAGAGTTTTTTGCACTTGGGAAGTTTTTTGCAATTGGGAAGTTTAAAGTCCATGCAAATAGAAGTAAAATTCTTAGAAAATGTCCTCTGTCATTTGCTACCTTAAACAGTACTTATTACAAAAGTGCCAACATTTATGTTAAACATTTGCTCTTATTTTTAATTTATGCAGTTATTTATATTTTCCCATTTTATAAATATTTTGGGAGAACCCATGAAGTATCTGAAGGTTTTTTTGAAAAGAGTCATTTTAATTCCAGAATAAGTTTATGAACTAATTTTTAATTAGAGCATCCAATAAAATTCATTGAATATATTACAAATTATTTCTCAAATCCCAGAGTTCAACATCATTCTATAAAAAGAATTTGTTGAAACATTTGAAATATATTGAAAATATATTGTAAAGCCAAATGTCTAATTTGGTAGTTCAAGTTTCTTATGGGCATAAAATTGGAGTAGTTTATCTAGAGTGAATAGGGTACATGGACAAGGTTCAGTAGATACACAATTATATTTAATTTATAGGTTCAGTTTTGTAATATATATAAATGTATATATACGTATATATGTATACATACATACACGTGTGTGTGTGTGTACATACACACACACATATGTATATGTATATTATTTAAACCTACTCTGTCTGACAGAGCCTGGGTTCACTCTTAGCCACAGTGTTCTTAGGCTATGCACTTGTCAGGCTATTTTTGGAAGACTGAAGCATCAAGATCCTTTAGAAGACAATGTTTTGAAAGGTAAAAGTGTTCCCCTACCTCCCAACTAAAGGGAGGGAGTTAAAAAGAAAATAGCTGAGATTCAGGTAGGTTTGTTTGTGGCTTTCCTAATCCTCAAACTAAAGGACTCAAGAGATCTAAAGTAATAAAATGCTAAATATGAAAGGGAATGAATAGTTTTTCTCACTCAACCTCTATGAATGGCACAACAGATATTTCCTAATGCAAGGTGGTGAAAGCTGCTAATTCTTAGGTACCACATGGGAAACCAAAAGACTAGGAATGTTGTTGGACAATCCTGGATGGGTGTCTCAATAGAAAAAAAAAATTGCAAAGGACTGTTCTCTCTCCTTGACAGAAAAAGAGAAAAGAGATCAGTTGGCGTTTACAAACTCATTATTAATTTGCAGGTATATCTGGGTGGATAGGACATTGGGGATAATGTGAAGCTAAAGCAGACTGGTGATGGAGAGAAAGTTTCTCTATGTTTTCTTTCTTTGGAAGGAAAGGAGATTTTGGTTCTCAGTATGAGGTGATAAAAGCAGAATCAACTTTTGATGGAGGGACAGTCTCCAGCAGCAGCACCTTCAGCACCAGCTGCAACATTTATAAAACAAAGCAGCTTGAGATCACAAACGCTCCATACATCTAGTCAGTGGTTGGCATTGTTGCTTGGTTCTGAATGCTATTTGGAACTGGAAGAGTGAGTGGATGGAAGAAAAGACTTCTTTCTCTTGAATGGAGATTAAAAAGATTGCACTTGGGCATTCTTTCTTTCCTTTTCCTCCCTGAGTTTGTTCCTGGGACAAACTTGATTAAAACAAACAAACAAACAAACAAACATGGGAATTGAGAGTCTGGGGCAGTTATTAGTTTTCAACTTAGTTTAATTCTCAACATAAATAATAACTAAAGATAAAGAACTATTTAGGAAATTCAGTAGACTTCGTAATTAGGATATTGCATTAAATTTGTTTTGGGAATTTATGTTACTCTATTTAGAACTGTTTGGGCAATTTGCATATGACATTAAAACCAGTAGAATGGAGACACACATTAATTTTTTCACCCTTCCCATATGTTGGGGCTATGGTCTAGAGTCGTAGAGATGGGTAAATCAGCAACTCTTCTCTAAATGAGTTCATAGAGAAACTTGGTGAGAAACTTCAATACATAAATAACTGATGATAAAATAACATTGTTACATGCTAGAAGGTTTGAGAAAATACCATTAAAGTCTGACACAAGGATGAATTTAGTTTGCTTGAGGTGTCGGGCTTTAAAGGAGCTGAGAGATAGTTTGTGCAGATGAGTAACACAATCAAGACCTGTCTGATACATTCCTCTATTTTCTTAACTCAAGGTTTACAGTGAAAAGCATCAGAAATATTTACCAGTAGAACTTTATTTTAGTTATTCCATACTTACTTCTATTATTCATGTAAACTCCAGTTAGAGAGAGAAATGAGAGAGAAATACATGAGAACTTTGGATACTTGATTTTGACAGAGTAATTTTTCATTAATTCATTTAACAAAAAAATATTTGTTTAATTCCTGGTATATGCAAGCATGTTAAGGATTGAGAATACATCAGCAATTTAAAAGAATCTTCCCTCTGTATGCCTCCTTTCATGGAACTACATTCTAATAAGAAAAAAAGTAAAAATACATATTAATACATGGTGTGATAAAATATGACGATTACCTCTATGCAGAACACTATAGCAGAAAAGGGCATAGTGAGTACTGATAAGTGTGTGAGAAGTGATGTTATTTTATACAATATTATTTTGTATTAGGTGATATTTGAGTAGAGACCTGAGGGAAATGAAGGACTGAGTATGAAGATTTCTGTGGAAGGGCATTTCAGAGAAAAGGAACAGCATGTGCAAAGGCTGTGAGTGGGAAAAATTCTCATTCGTTTCAAGAACAGCTGGTGCGGCTGGGAGAGAGTGACCGGGCAAGTCGTAGAAAGTGAGATCAAGGACATGAGGATTAAGGTCATATTAGGCCTGGCAGGACACTATAAAGGGAAAGTCATTGTAGGAACTTGGGCAATATTACTCTAAGTAGGATGATTGCAGCATAATGCTTAAATAATTAAAGACTGCTAATTCTCCTGTAAATTGCTTAGCCCAATGAGCCACTGAAACTCTTTAATCACCTCCATGAAAACCTTTTCTTTTAGATTGATTGGTTACAAATCCTACTACAGGAAGCAATCTCCAGAGTAAGACATCCTCATTGAAATCAGTAAGAAACACTTTTAATTTTACTACCTGGAGCTATTATACTGAATATTTAAAGGGCAGATTAAAACTCAAGGAATCAGTAATTAGTAATTAATTAGGTTATAGGAACATAAACACCAAGGTCATCAGCTCAAATCAAAGTTGTGGAGAAATAACTGTTAACATCTGAAAGCACTCCGATGGAACTTATGGAATGGAGGACATTCTCAATGTTTTCTTCCTGTCAAGAAGCATTTATATGCACAAGGCAAGAATGACCCTGCTTTTGATATTCAATGGTATGCCTGCAGGAAGCTTTTTGTAGATGCTAAGGTTAAATGAATCTGGAAATTGGCGTATTGGGTCAGGGAAAACACTTTAGCACAACACATAATCAAACATTTTCTAAAATGGCATTAGAATGTGTGCTCCCTAGTTGATTCTAACCCTCATTATGCAAAATGCACTGAAAAATGTAATGCAGAACATGATGATTTGATTATGTAACAAAACTAGTTAAATGTTTTCATTAGTGGCATAATATTTTTGCACAATAAAGATAATTGAGTGTTGAAAATGTACTAATTCATTTAATCCCATGAGGCAAAAAATAATACTGAGCGAAATAATATATTGTTAAGGACTGATTAGTAGAGCACAAAGTGCAAATTCTTCTTGCTAATAGGTGTAATTTCAATTTAGAGCACACTATGGAAAAAAATTCAGCCATTTTACTTGTTGAATTATTTAAAGTTTAAAAAGCGGTTAAACTTTCCCTTCTTATAAAGTTCAAACAATGTTACCAATTGGGTAGAGCAACAAGAAATAGTCTTTTACTCTTTGTCCACATGGAGAAGTAATACGTGTGTGTGTGTGTGTGTGTGTGTGTGTGTGTGTGTTGAAATAAACAGTTTCATGTGAACAATTTAATCCAATAAATTAACTATGACCTTTGGATAGATATTTATCTGATCTGAGTGAGCATACTTTCTGATGTTATAAAAAAGAAGTGAATAAAGATATTAAAATCCTTGAGAATATAAATTGAAATTTTTATTTTTTATGTTTCAGTAAATAGTAAAATGAAAGTAGTTGGGCAGTCAGTATTATATAAGTAAAAGTTTTCTGTTGAGTGAAATGCTTATATCTTATTCATACTACTGCAAAGATCACAGGTTTTATACTGTTAATTCTGTTAGTAATGTGGCTAAATTCTAGTGAGAAAGCCCTCTGGTTTGCAATACTGGTATCTTTCCAGAAATATCTATATACCTATTTTCATAAAATTTCAGTTAAAAATCCAAACAAATATTTAGATATTTAAGAGGGAGTGACAAAATGATTCTGAAATTCCTCTCGAGAAAGCAATGTATGAGGATAGTCAAAGAATATTTGAAAATGAATAATACAATGCTATAATAATTTAACAATTTATTCCAGAGGGAACAAAATTAGTATTGAAGAAGGTGGTATTTCAAATCAGTGTAAAAAGTAGAGACAAGGTCATGCCTGGTATTGGCAGAAAAAGGAAAAATTAGATGCTGACCAAGCCAGCCTTAAGATTCTCCTCAGCTTCACTAACATTTAGACAGATTTCTTCTTGACTATAGGCCTTTTCTTTGAGCATTCACTTTAGAAAATTTGTACTTGGAAATTCTCTCTCTGTATTTTTGAGATGTCAATCTTCTACAACCCAAGAATATCTTCTCAAGGACCTAGGAGCAATCTTTTTTGAAATATAAACAAGAAAGACAGGGATTCTATTTCCCAGAATGTGGGAGGGTAGATGCCAAACTTCGATAAGAACTAACAAACGCTAATGTCCTAAGTCTTTTTCCTGCCTCATAAATGTTATTTTAATATACTTTATTTCTATTATTTGTGAAATAAAAATCTTACCTAGTGCAATGGTTATAAAGTTTAACTAAAATAATGCATAGGATTAAATATTTATTTAAAGTGTTAGACAAATACTACTACCTAAAATATTTTATAAAATATGCATAAGAATGAAACCTGCTGAGTCACAACAATTGAAAATGAAGTTGCAATTAAAAAACAAACAAACATGGGACTGCATTATGAGAACAGATTTGAGATAAAGGGTTATCAGTTCAATGATGAGTACAGATTAAATAATCAATACAATATAGCATAATAGAGTGAGAGTTTAAGAGATACTGAGTATGGAGATTTCTTTTGAGGTTAACTTTGTTGTATGTGTTTTATCAGGCAAATATAGTGAAAAGATTTTAAAAGAAGAAGAAGAAAAGAAGAACATTTTAAATTTCTATAGAGTGCTATTAGCAAGTTATTTCTTTTGTTTGTTGTTTTCTTTCATCTTTTCTCTTTTCCTCTTTTATTCCACAAAATTGTATAGGATGCTATATATACACTGGGCTATGCATCTGTCCAGAGCTATTGAGAGAATGAGCAAAACAGATCCCATTTTCTCATAGAGCTTGCATTTTATAGAAGACAAGCAGTAAACAGATAGATCCATAAATATGTGTGTGTGCATGGGCGTGTGCGTGTGCTTGTGCGTTTGTGTGTATGTGTGTGTAGGCATTATTAAATGCAATGATGAAGAGTTAATAGTAGAGAATAATAGTATCATCTGCTTTGGAGAGGCTGTCCTCTGGTCAAAGGCTACCTCCTTGTGCTTAAATAAAGAGAGAGAAAGAGTTATGCAGATATGGGAAGAGTGGATTGGGTACAGTATATATCAGATGATAACATTTAAAAATGGGAGCCTCCTTGTCTTGTTCACCTAAATTCAAAGATGTCAGAATAGCTGAAGTGACATGAAGAGGAGACCGAGTGATGAAAGATGAATTTGGAGTGGCAACCGATAGCCAGATGATATAAAGTACCCCAAAACATGAGACAGAATTGGGATTTTATTGTAATAAGGGAAATTATTAGAGGATTTGGAGCAGAAAAAAGACATAATTTTACTTAAACTTTAAAAAGATCACTCTGCCCCCAAACCCCCATCTACTTACTATCTTTCTAAGCCTCTCTTGGTCCCTCTCACTCTGTCTCCGAAAGGAAAACACACTCTGTCTGTAGAGTGTTATCCTTTTTAATAAAACTTCCTTTTGACTCAAAAAAAAAAAAATCACTCTGACGGCTATATAAAGAATAATTTGTATAGAATCAGAAGCAGCTGTGAGTAGGGTTGTTTTAGGTAAAGATAACATTATTTTTATTTTTCAAAATGGTGTTGGGGCATATGAATATCTTTCATTGTACCTTTATGTGTCATTAGAAGATTATATATAGGTAGGATACATTTTTAAGTCAACAAAATAAATTTGTTTTAATAATGACACTAAGATATTCAAAAAGAATATAATAAAAATATCATGATGTCTTTTAATTCTTTAAATAGTTGAATGCGTTATGAAGCTGAGTGTGCCTTTTGTGATCATCTAAGAGCATATAGCAGTTATAGTTTAATGTGAAAATTATAATTTTTTAGTGTGATATATCTTTTAAAAATTTTATATTAGTTTTAGGTATACAGTACAATGTGTTAGACATTTATATAATTTATGAAGTGGCCCTCTCAATTTCTCTAACACTCATCTGGCACTATATACAACCGTTACAATAATATTGACTGTATTCCCTATGCTATACTCTAAATCCTCATGACTGTTTTGTAACTACTACTTCATCTTCATCTCTTCATCTTTTTCACCATCCCCTAATTCCCCTCCCCTCTGGCAATTACCAGTTTGTTCTCTGTATCTGTGAGTCTATGTTCATTTAGTTTGTTTGTTTCTTTAGTTCCTTAGATTCACACATAAGTGAAATCATATGGTATTTATCTTTCTCTGTCTGAATTATTTCACTCAGTATAATACTCTCTAGGTCTATCTATGTCATTGCAAATGGTAAGATTTCATTTATTTTAATGCCTGAGTAATATTCCGTTCTATATATGTAACATAACTTCTGATTGTCTTCTAAGGGGCAGTTAGGTTGCTTCTATATCTTGGCTATTGTGAATAGTGCTGCTGTGAACGTAGCTGTGCATATATCTTTACAAACTAGTGTTTTGGTTTTCTTTGGATAAGTATCCAGAAGTACAATTGCTGAGCCAAAAGGTAGTTCTATTTTTAACTTTTCGAGGAACTTCTAGACTGTTTTCCATAGTGGCTGTACCAATTTACAATCTCACCAACAGTGTAAGAGGGTTTCCTTTTCCCACATCCTCACCAACACTTGCTTTTTGATTTATGAATGATAGTCATTCTGATAGGTGTGAGGTGATATCTCATTGTGGCTTTAATTTTCATTTCTTTGATGATTGAGTATTCTTTTCAAAATTATAATTTTAAAGAACTATTCAAAATATCAAAAGTATAAAATCATTGATATAATCAAATAAATATGAATGTATACTAAGAAAATGTTAATTTTCTATATTGGATTTTGAAATAAATAATATGTAAGAGCCTATTATCAAAAGAGAAGATTTACAAATTACACATGAAATATACTTTAAAGACATCATTAATAATAACATAAAATTAAGAAAATTCCAAGAAAGCCTAGATTGGAAAATGTAGGGATCTACCCAGGAGCTCTTGATGTACTTAAAAAGAAGTTATTTCATTTCAATCAAATGTGATATGATGGTTATCATTTTTGAACTGCCTATTATCTTCCAGCCACTGAGCTAAGCATATTATATGCATAAATTATTTGCAATTGAGAATAAATTGTGGTCACCTACAACTGAAAAATAAGGCTATTTGTTTCATATCAGTTATAAGTATATAACCAATTCTTAATTGGGAGAGTAAAAATATGATTTAATCAGGTTGGTATTGAACTCATTAAGGAAATAATAAAATATCATGTCTTCCTATTGTCCTGGAGAGAAAGAGCTAGAAAATATTTAGCTGTAATGGTAAAGAAAGAACTTATAAACTACCACTTTATATTTAATTTGTGTATTTCCTGCAGCTGCCTAGCAGGAAATGTGTGTATTACCTAATTGGGAAGGTGTCCACCAGCAATTACATCAGATGGAATCCATGGAATCTAGCAATCACAGCAGATTGGATTGAGTAAATGGATACTTAATAAGTACTTCTTAATGATGATTATGATAATGATGACCATACTAAGAGTATTTATGTGACAGTAACAGTGAATAAAAGACTCTAAGACTATTCCCATCCTTTTCAAACTACATTTGTAATACTTGCATTCCAAGTTTACAGTGAGAAAGCATCTTTCTCAAGGTCTTTTATATGACAATATGCCAGATATTGATAAATTAACTAAACAAGTTTTAGCAGCATACTTTAGCTAGATGTCATACAAAGGGCAACTAAGAGTAATCATAATTTTCTTCTGTAAAATACATTTCTACAAGAATCTAAAATTAAATTATAAACATTCAATAACGTCACCTCCCAGAGTCAAAGAACAGGTCATTATCTCCAGAACTGAACTTCAATTGCATTTTACACAATAAGAATCCACCTATAGAGCTTAAGTTTAATGTAGAGTAGGGAAAGAAGAGTTTAGAATGAAGTAAATCAAAAAGTCATCTAAATGATATTTTAAATATTTCTCTTAGAAATCAAAAGATAAATTGCCATTTTAAATTGAAAATGACCCACTTAATTACAATTTCAATTGTAAGGAATTTCTAAAGGGTAATCAATGTCATTCTTTTGATACTATAATTTTTGATGATTATTATAATCTTGTACACTTCTAGTAAGCAGGGATCATATATAGAATCAGGTATGGAAACTAACCTAGTACTAAGTGCTGCAGAGAAAAAAAAGAACTAATACTTTACAATTAATACTGTAAACAAAATACTAAATTTAATAAGAAATATTAGTTAGATTAAAAATGATTAGAATAAAATAATAATCTAGCAGAGTTCAGATTTTTTTAATGTTTCATAATAAAGCATGAAAAAACATGGGGTTCTAGAGTGGAAAAATTAACTTGATCTTTTTTTATTAGAAATGAAAACTTTTAGAGATCTGTGTAGAACTTATGAAAATGGGTGTTTACGATCCTTGTGTATGTAAGGTTGTATGTTTCTGTGAATTTTTTGTTTTATGTGCTAGTTTTATGTATCTTGGAGTATGCTTTTGCAAAGAATTTTTTTTTTTCCATTTCAGTCAATAGGAAATAAAATGAAATCTAATATTTAAACATAGCTAGACTAGAATATAGGGACCAAAGAGACTCCTAATTTTTGGAGGAAACAATCACATTATATTTACTTATCTAAGCATTTTACTTTTTGTTAATTCATTAAAAACCTAATACATGAACTCTCTGTGAAACTTCTGTCTTTTTATATAATTAGTAGTAATTTATCTCTTTCCTAACTGTAATTTCAAAACTGTAACTGCTATGTGAGGTAACTTCTTTATTCATTACAATATTATAGGCAGCAGGGTTTTAGCACTGGTGGCCATTTTTTCATTCATTTCTGTAATCTCTCATAGGAGTTGCTGGCCCTGCATATGCATGTAGTCTTCCTTAACATTCCTACTATAAACATAACCTTTATGGTTTATAACATTTATTTTGCTTTAATAACTGAAGTAAACCCAAGGGATTTTTAAGGCCTTAGAAGAGGTCTCATACTTTATCACTTTGATTAAATCTCAACTCCTGATTATGGTAACAGGGCACTGACTGCATTCTGGCTTATGGCAACTGCATAAAACTCTTTTCTTTTGTGTCACCCTTTCTTTTGAAACCAGTTAGTTTCACCATTGATCTGGACAATGTAAGGTTTTCAATAATAAATTTATACTATAAAGCAACCTTCTTTTAATCTTATATTTTGGAAAGTTGTGCATTCTATGTAGATAACTTTTTAGCCAATGAGAGAGAAGATGAAGCCGGGCCTGGGACGGTTTGTGTACTTTGAAAAGGCACACTCAAATTATAATATTTCTATGCATATGACATTATAAAATAAGAGGGTCATTGTTTCATAACAATCTACAGAACGTAAAGCTCAACTAAATTTTCTGTCTTGGTATGGATAAAAATGAAGAAAAATTCTATGATCTGTGACTCAGATGTTTCTCAATGAAGAGGACTACATCAACATTTGGACACAAAACTGTTTTTATTATCATTAAAAGATCATTTGGGTTTAAAAGATTACAAATTACCACTTGAATTAGTACTGGGCTATGACAGTGAGTGTCAATTAATAGCTAGCCTCTGTATTTGACTATTAGAAAGATGCTGTTAAATTTATTTATGTTCCCAATTTATAGATCATAGATATACATTTGGGAGCATCTCACGTAACTTCTGTTTCACCTGATTGCAAGACCTTCCGACACAATCAGATTTCTGCTGGAAATTGTCTAGTTACGAGAAATGCTCTACCTACCAAGGCAGCCCATTCTATATCTGAAATTTCTCCAACTATTTTATTTATTGAGCTAAATTTGCTTCCCTACAACTTCTCCCACTAGTCTCGGGTCTGCCCTCTGGGTCTGTACAAAATTATCTAATCCTTCTTCTCTATGACAACTCTTGACATAACTGAAAATAGCTCTCATGTCTCCCTAATATTTTATTTTCCAGGCTATTTACCCATCACCAAAATAAGATTAACTACTCCTGACCTGCTTCGTCTCAGGATGGTGATGAGAATAAGAAAAGAGAATAGATGTAAAATTGTGTCAAGAATACAAATAAAAATACATGAAATTTATCATGTTATATTTTAAAACTAGTAGGTAGGAAATTTTAAACTTTTAGCTAAAATATCTTTCAGCATAGTATTTAAAAAGTTAATTGTTTATACTTCTGCATTCTTAGGTTCAACAAAATTCATGCTTGTGTAGAGTCAGCCAAAGAATTTTAGAACTCAGAATAACTAATAATAGGGCAGGTGAAAAAAGTTAATGCAGTCTCCAGGAAGGATAGAATATGTTCCTGAGGAGAATCCTCTTATTTTTCAAACCCAAAGAATTAGAGGAATTGAGCTGAACAGGCCCCTCTGTTAGGGACAATGTCCCTTATAATATGAGAACTCAAACCATAGGCCCAATCACTCCCAAATAGATCCCTTGTGTCTTAACAATTTTGAGGTTAAATTACCTCTGACATATGTAGAGTGATTCAGGCCTTGGACTCTGGAGCCAGACTACTTAAGTTTAAATTTGGCTATGCCAGTAGTTAAGTGTGTGAACTGAGGTAAGTTATTTATCTTTTTGGTCTCAAATCTCTTACTTGAAAATGAGCATAATAATAGTAACCTATGGTATCAGGTTACTGTAAAAATTGCATGAATTAAAATGCAGAAATTTAATAGCTAGCTCCTAGCTCAATAAATGTCAGCTATAGTAATGACAATGAATACCTCAGACTGAGGCCAAAATGGATATCTTCAACTACATACTTACGTTAATTTCTGCATAAGGTTATGTGTTGTGACTACATGTTTAAGCCAAAAATAAACAAGCCAACAAACAAACAACAGAGTTGGTTTTTCTATTCTTCTTTCCATCCTCAAACTATGTCACAGAGAGAGAGCTGAAATAGGCACTAGAAATGACTTATTTATCAGAAAATGTATGTCCAATAATTAACTTAAAGGACTATGTTATAGATAATGTTAACTACTTGTTACAATCTCACTATTCAATTTGAGCAGGCCCATTCTTCCTATACCTGGCAAGAGAACAGAGAAATTACTATTTCAGTTGCTCCAATTCAAATAATAAGGGTCAGTCACATCACAGTCAAAAGAACATTCCAAACAGTGATGTCAAAGAACTAAACAAGAGTGAAAAACTGTAGATGCAACTACAAGATTATTATCCTCATTAATGCTAATTAAAGTTGAACGAAAAGATAAGACAAAGGTATCATGTGTATAAGTTGTTTTACATACATAGGCTCAAGTTAGCATTTTTATTAATAACTCATTCTATTTTCTCTTGACCTCACCTTTTGCTATATAATCTCTTCCAAACTACTTTCTAAGTAGAAGAAGCAAAGTAGACTATCAGGAATTCTGTTACTTCATTTTCCTCCGAATTTCTCATTCCAATAGAATCGGAAGGAGGAAGGAGTCCTTTTTGCAGGTCACCCTGGAGTGGTGTTTGTTCACTGTAGCCCTTTTAATAAAAGAGATAGGTTACTTGGTTTAGTTGCTATGTGTTGTTATTTAGCAGTTTCTCCATTTTTATTCTGTTTTATTTTCTGTAAGATCTTCCTGACCAATAGAATTTCTTCTGAATTTTAACTTATATTATTCTCTTTTTCCTACATTTTTGCACCTCTCTAATTTCTTCTCTGGTCTACTTTTCTATTCAATACTGTTCACTCAAAATATAATAGAACCTGGGAAGCAGACTTTTTAATTTTCATGGCTTGGTTTTCTTTCTTTTTTTCTAATATAAAACTTTATCTTTTTTCCTTATATTTCTAAATGCTTGGCCATCCTGTTCCTTTGCAAGTGTAGAAGTGCCATGCTGTTATTTCAATCAAGCTGACAAATCTTGGAAACCTAGACGACAGAAATGAAGTACACCTTCATTTCCTCTCATTCCGTGCAGAATGACAAAGGAAACACAGATTAGTCCCTGGTAGCCCTTTCTCTTCAGATTCTCTCAGTTGAGGTGAAATTTCTTACCACTCCTCACTTCCTTTCCCACATTTGGTCTCTTTTAATGGAAACTCCAGGAGCTTTATTAAAGTGGGATGTGGGTGAATAAGGTGGTGGAATTGATTTGGCACATTATGTTTTATTTCAAATCTATGAGTTGTCGATTTAAACCAATCTTCAAATGTTTTAAACTGACATCAGAGAGTGTTGTTTCTTCATCCTTAGAGGAGAAATTGTCACAGTTTAGTATAAGTGGAAAGTAGTACACAGGTCAGAGAGTGAAGGGAATAAAATCAGAAAAGTTATCAGGACTCAAAATAAGTATGGTCTTAGAGATCACAATAAGAAATTTGGATTGCATTCTGATTGCAACTGTAAAAAATAAATAATTTTATTCTGGGGAATTGCATGATCTGATTTATGATGCTTAAACTGTAGACTCTAAAGACAAAAGAGATGAGGCAGAGAGACCTCTTAAGATATCACTGAACAAATCCAGGTGAGAAACGTAATGAAGTCCAATGCTGTTACAGTGGAAATGATGACAACTTAGACCTAGAATGAAAAGAATACAAGAAGAATTGATGATGAGTCTTTCGTTATAGAATGGAGAAACTAAGTGGTCAGTAGGACTATTTAACGAAATTTGTCCTGCTCCAGGCTTTTAGATATGCGGAGTAAGGGAGAAAAAATAGCTTCCATTTGAGAATGATGTGCTCAGGAAGGTGAAGATAACCTTCAAAAATGAGAGTAAAGATTCGAGGAAGTTGCTAATCACAGAATATTCATTGCCTTTGGTGGGGGCAAGATGTGTTTGACAAGAGAAAGACATGAGGGAATTTCCTGTAGTAATGGAAATGCTCGAAAACTCAGTGCATATAGCTGTATGCATTGGTCAAAACTAGTGGAACCATACACTTAAGATCTGTTCATTTCACTGTTTGCAAATTATATATCAAAAACAGAAACCCTTGAGTTAGAAAAACAGAAGTTGCTTTGCTTTCCTGTAGAGAGGAATGGTGAGAATAAAAAGTCAGTTAAAGCAGCTGTCCACTGAGATAAGAGTGCAAAACATCTTTAAGTCTCTGAGTATACTGTTTCTACTTAGCTAATTGTAGGCAGAAGCTTGACAACTTTGACTATAAAGAATCAATTACGGTTACTCAAAAAAGTAAGTTATATAGAACTTTCTGTGCAATAACATCTTGATAGTTACCTCTCCTCATATGGTCAGATATATGAAGGTTTGTGTCATCACTTGACCCTAACTTTCTCAATGGAGTATAAGGAAACAATGGTTCATGAATATCTTGTATTTACTGTACTGTGGGTCTTTGCTTCTGAATCATGGGTGTGTTTGACCATCAAACATGTCTTGGGAACTATAGAAAGTGTCTTCCTAAAGATAAAGTCTCCCATAGACATTTTAGGATAGTGAAGTGCGATGGTTAATTTTATGTGTCAACTGAAGTCTCCTTCCCCTTGCTTCCTTTCCAGAGTAATAAATAATAATTCTCTGTCTAGAGAGGAAGGTAAACAGGTGTACCAGTAGCCGTAAAACTAAGAGTCTTCTAATTTGGCAGTTCCTCCACTGTGGTACAAATTCACTGAATGTGGAAGTACACATCTTGCCCTCATCATGTTGTCCTGTAGGGGTTGGGGTGCTGAGATCCACTACTGCTCTAGCTACTGCTTTCACTGTGAGTAACATACTATCTGCATCTCTGGTCTAGGGTCTTGTGTTTTGTCAATGCACAAATATAAAAAGGCAAACTAACATGTTAGCTTGTAAATGGGTAGTCTCACAACTTCACAATTTTAAAACTGACAGAGTCTAAATTAATCATATTATAGTTTTTAATGATGTATGTCAGACCCATGGATCAAGACCTAAGCTTTGAAGCCAGAGGGCCCACAGAATCAAGAAAAATTGGGGGGATATTTTTAGACAATAGAATGGGAACTATGAAAATCCTGCCTTTTGAGGAGAAATATATAACTCTTCAACAGTCTTTACAACATCTCCAAACTTCAAAGATGGCTATTAGTAACTTGTATTATACTGTTTAAGCCCAATTATTTGTCATCAATTGTCATTGTGACTGCTTTCGTAGGTCAGGGTATAAGCTTTAAGCAATATCTAATTCCCATCCCTCCACATACAAACACACAGGAGAATGATTTTACATATAACATGCACTTAAACTGAGGAAGCTGATTTATACTTTTGTTGCTTCCATTTCCTTGATTTCAAACATATGCACTGAATTCTTCTAATGGAGGGGGTGGTTCTTGCTCTTTTGATATACAATTTGAAAGTGGGATAGACAATTTAACAATGGACTATTATTCAGATGTACCACCCCCATCTTCCTTGCGATAGCTCAAAATGATATGAACATCTATTTATAGTAATTTGTAGGAAGATCAGAGAATCTGAAGCCTGCTATACCATAATATTCCCCTTGATACTATATCTTCTTAGGAGTGAGGTCTCTCTTTACAGCTCTCTTCTTCATACCCAACCTCCTAACTTCAAGGCTCAGCTCTGCTCTAGGAGAATTCATTTTCCTACAGGTACCATCCCTCGAGTCCTGGTCCAAAGGCATTAAACTAGTTCTTCAGCCTCATGCTTAGCCAGCAAAGTATACAGTACATGTTGCCATATTATTAATCTCTGGAATTCAACTCTTTTAATCCATAATTCCATTGGCCAAATAAAACAGTAGTTTCATGAATCTGCCTGTAGCAAAACTTCTCTGTAGATTTAGGGGAGTTGATAAAGCATAGAGAGATACTTGGAAAATTCTATCAATATCTTGAAATGTAGAAAAATTTGACTCTAGTCCTGATGATATTGTCATAACGTTAATGCTTATATTATTAACAATTGAATAATGGCAGTGGGGACAAATATTCAATGTACTGCTTAAGCCATTACTCTATTTGGACGATTGACCACACTAACCAGGTAATTGTGTTACTGTGTTACTGAGAGATAGAATCTGATAAGTGTGTCTGCTTCACTTTAGTGGGTTATTTCTTCTTAGGTACTAAATACATGCAATGTAATATATTGGACTTTGAATTAAGTTTTAATCAATTATCTCATGCTAATTTCCATTCTTCGTTTTGTTAGCAAGAAACTTTAAAAAGAGAAGTTTCAAATCTATAATGTATTTTTGAGGGTGTTAAAAAAAACGATATCCTTTACAGAAAAGATTGCTCTATATCTCTTATCTTAATGTCAATTCTCTACATATCTAGGATTATTATATATCTCCTAGAAAACTCTGATCTTTTATAAAAGAATTAAGTGTGAGTATAATCTATTTCTAAGAACAAAACTACTGAATCCTTCTTTTCAGAAAAACAAAATAATCTTAAATTGACTTAAATACTCAATGATATTATCAGGACTAGAACACAAAGATAATGTCATTGTGTCCTTTATATCATTCACCAACCCACACTCTGGAACTAATTAAATTGAAGATTCATAACTAGTAATGAGATAGCAAAATAAAAAATATATTTTGATTTGTTTCAATTCTTATATCTATTTGTACACTTAAAACATCTAGAAAAAGTTAACCTATTACCAGTGATAAATACCAGTGAGATATTCAATTACCTTTAAGCCCCCAAGATTACATAATGAAATACGGTACTATTTTTCTCTTTTCTTAAAACCCACTAGAGTCTGCAACTCGGTAAATTGTTCCAAAACCAGAGTACATTTTCCCATAGAAACAATATATAAAGAAGTGTCAGATCAACACAGTTCCCACAGAACTATTAAACCTATAATGTCTTCAAGTTGAATATTTTATTAATGCTGCAGAGACCTTAATCGCCATGTTTATTAATATACTTGTATAAAAATTAAATCAAAAACTTCAATTCTCCAAGAGAGCCAGAGCACAACTTGCCCTGTCAGGACTGTGGATCCCTTTCTTCTCAGTGACCAGATAGTAAAATGTGCCCCTTCTCTCGCAAGCAACTAATCTTGGTGTGACAACTACGGTTTGGAGCTGAGACACCAGGCATAGAGAAAAAAGAGTGGACTGAATAAGCTGAATATATTGACTTGATAGCTCTGAAAAGAAGCTTCTTAGTCTAGCTGAATACATGTCATCTTTTTGAGGTTTCCTTATTAGGGCTTTAGGAGGCAACCTTCATGCTTCAATTTCCTCCCCATATATTACTTCTGATGAGTCCCACTTTCACACCTTGATTCACAGCAGAATAGAGGAGACTCTTAGTATCTCTTCCCTATTCTCTCCATCCTTTATGAAGCATACAGTTCTCTGGTGGTTTTTCTCTACTCAGACACACTTCATCTGGACACCCTCCTTTTATAATGTAGGCAACACCTGGGAAGATGTATGTGGTAAAAGATTGACTTCTGAAATCTTTCTTCTTTCCTAAACCTCACTTGGTCCTGTTAGGTGTGATCTGCAAACTCAGCAGTCCAGGCATGATAATTTGAAGGAAATGCCCTGCTGATTGCTGCTAGTAAGAAAAAGATACCCTTCTGTTTTAAACATTCACCTAACATACAATCTCAATATTGCTAAACACTGAAATTAATTTTATAAAATCTCTCCATTAGCTTGCCACACCAAAATAAAACCAACACCTATAAGGTAAATACAGCGCACAATGCTGTCAGTTTATGATCTCTGCTGGAGAGAGGGACAAAGGCACACAAAAGGTGATACTGGTTGATTTTTGCCTATAACATAATTGAATCTGGAGTCATCTACTTTGGAATGTATTCTCAGAGTTAGGTATAAAACATTTTCACATATTATGGGGCATAATTAGCATCAAATTCCTTTATTTCTCTAAATGTAATTAGACTATTTATTTTTCCATTAGACAAATTTTTTAGGGAGTTCATCATCACACTCCTAGGGTTTTTCTATCTCCGGCAAATTATCAAGAATCGGATAGGATTAAGCTTTCTTTTAAAGGAGGGGTCCACCTGATTTCCACTGCCAGATGGAGAAAAAAAACACAGGTATGTCTCTTATGCTACTGCCTTCAGTACTGCTGATCCTCACTGCCACAAGATGCCTACCAGGAGTGTGATTCAGAAATCCGCTCTGACTTGTTCTCTCAGAACCATTCTTCCATGTCAATGGTCAGCCTCACAGCTCCTTGCCATTGTGTCTCCTTGCTCAATGCTCATGCTATTTGGGAGGGATCTTGACTAGATAAATCTGCTCTGCCCACCTGACTTATAGTAAAGTCGATCATCCTTGTCATACCAAATGGAGAGAAAATATATTGGTGCACTGTTGTCCATTCTCCCTGCCTTCTTTCTTCAATTCTTCCTTTTCCTATTAAAGTATGTGGCTCTTTTAAAAGTATGAAAATGTGAAGAAACTACCAAGTTAACTGTATTTCAATGTAAATATTTATTTTAATAATTAAGCAGTTTCCCTCAAAAAACAAAAAAAAGAAACAGGTTCCTTTTTTTTGCATTAAAAAAATTTTATTGCAGAAGACAATTTATGTTTACACATATATTTAAAAATATCTTAGGCTCAATACTAAAAGCTGCTGTTGTATTACCTTTTGGACAGTTATCCAGATATGGCTACATTTTCATATCCTGCTTTATGTATTTACATCTTAGGAGAATTATGATATATAGTTTTCAAAACAAAACAATATTTTTAAGAGACAATCCACATTCATGTAACTGCTCTCCTTATGTGAGGAGATGAGGGAGAGAAGGATTTTTTCAAGACTACAATATTTTACTATTTCCACATAAAATTCCTCCAGAACTCTCATAATATGTAGTAGGCTTCTCGTGTCTTAGTTTTATTAGCAATGTGTGCATTTGAAAATAAATATGTGCAATATTTCAAACCATTCAAGACCATATTTAAACAATGACATCCAAGGATACTTAATTCAGGCATAATGTAACATTTAGGATATATGGTATCTTGAAGATTAAATGTTCTCTTTGCCATTACTCTAAAGTCTTCATTATATACAAGTTGCTTCTAAAGTAGTTTTCTTATAGGTCCAAGCGTCTTGATGGACCAAACCCGGTTTCATTTTCTCCAATACTGGGCAAACTAGTGAATCTGTTCTACCACTGCAGCAAAGAGAACATGGACACTTTCATCAATCAGACTCTGCATGTAATGCACCGACTCTTCATCCGACATCCTGTATGAGACAGATTAATTTGTCTATTCCTTAAGCAGTTATTAAACCAGATAGTGAAATGTCAGTTTCCCCTTTTTCCAGTCCCCTCCATCTGTATGAGTGATTCTCTTAAAGGTCCTTTTAACTGCCTCGGGGTAGAAAGAAACATGCTTCTGTCTTTTATTCTTCATGGAGCAGATTGGAAAGCCCCGACATTTTCCACCAGACTGACAATTTCAGATTCTGTGGATTCCTTCTTCCTGTATCAGCTCTGACTGTTTGCTTATAGATCATATAGTCTGATTTGGGGGTAGAAAACTTGAGTGGTATTTGCAGGGTGCAAGTCTATTTCTTTAATTATTAGTGAACTCTGAAGGGAATTTCTAGATACCACTTGCTGTTGTTCTATACTTATTGTCTTATTCTTTTTTTTTTTTTTTTTTTTTAATAACCTAAGCTTTGGATCTCAGATCTCAGTTCTAGGATGGCAGAAAATATTCTGCTCAATGTTGGACATTTGTGTAAATTTGGAAGTATCCCAAAGGGAACAGATTGTGAGATGTAGGAGAGATTCTAGAAATAATCTGAAGGCTGAGAGCTCAGTGAAGTACCTCCATGCCACGGTGACATGAGGAACACAAGAACGGTATGCCAGTGTAGAAAAGAGGGCGGAGGGAAGAGCACTCCCATCCTCTATAAATAAATGGTTTTTGAAGGGGAAGGAAGATGGAATAAAAAAAAGTCCCTCTGACTCCTAGGACAGAACACAGGAGTCATCAAAGTGTAGAGCTGATAACCACCTAGATCGTCTTAGGCATCAGCAGACATTGTTTGAACTTGAGCACTTTGTCCCCTCCTTTGTGCCCTCTCATGTGCATGTCCTTCATTTTGGTCATTTTTGTCATTTTGTCAACTGGGTCACAATTTCAAGGGAGAGAACAACCATCAGGAACTAAACTGGATCTCAGAATTGGCACCCCTTCTTTGTCCTCCCAAGAGCTCATCCATGACTCTGTGTAAACAATCTAGAATGGAGTTGAGTGATGGAAGCAGCAGTGATGGTAGTGGTGGTGAGAGGTAGATGCAGGGGAAGCTTAGAGAGAGAGATATGAACTGGATAGTAACGAGCATAATACTGAACTCTATACTGAAAACGTACACATTTGGTTTGAAGGGCCATTTATCTGAAACTTCTAAGAAGGGACTAGAGCATGTGAAAGTGCAAATAATATCTTTCTGCCTCAACTGGGTCTCATGAATGAGACTGAATTGGATTAATATAACAAAATTCTTATTGTGCAAATATCTGATTTGTGACTATTGTTCATACCTGATGTAAGGAGAATTCCTATGAGGAAATCTCTCTCTTGAGTATGTTCACAGAAGGATTTCATGACCCTTGGCTCTGGCCTATTATCCCTGGAGGGAGGAATCCTCAATATAAACAGGGGGTAATTTTCAGTCTCCAGTGGATCCAGACCAATAAGAAGTGTGAAAACTTCCTTCCCTTCCTCCACCTTCTATTTTTGCAATTCCGTCTTAGTTAAGTACTAAGATCCCGTTAAAGTTCTCAATTTTGATTCTTTTCTCTAGAGCTAGATTTCTAACTTGAGTTCACATTGGAGAAATAGAACATTTCAGTCGATAATGAACTGACAGATGAAAGCCTGTGTGTAGTAGTTCATGGACAGGGGGCATGATTCTTGTTAGAGGTCTGGAGAAGATAATTCAGGGGAAAGTTGAGGTGATACTCTAGCTGGCTATAAAGCCCTCGAACCCAAGAAAGTGAAACCCGTTGAAAAGAAACCATACCTGAGTGCCCCCCTATCCCCTGATCTGTGAGGCTCAGCAATAGATAAAGCTGCCTATTTCAAAGGACACAAAGCGGGTCACATCTTAGGCAGTGAGCCGTGATGATCCGAGCAGAGTGAGAAATAGAACCATCCCATGAGACTGCAGTGTGGGGACAGGAAGAGTGCCAAAAGCCTATAAGGAAAGCTGACCGGAAAGGATTGTCCTCATTGTCAACCATTGGAGACTTGCAAATTAAAGATCAGAAATACAAATAGATGGGGAAAAGGGAGTTTACTGATTTTATATATCAACTTCTGAGTAAATGTTATTTTTTAGCATAAAGAAAAAAATATATATTTTTTGAAATTACAATTTCTTTTTAGAGGAGCCTTACAAAGGAAATTTCTATGCTGCTAAAATAGTAGAAGGACATTTTATTTTAGCTGAGAACCTACATAAGTTTTAGTTATGCAAAATAGGGACTTGGAGAAGAGTATAGGAATAACAATCAGAAATAGCTAAGCACTGCTTGGTGGAGCAAGAGGAATTTGAGTTCCTGGAGCCAATTCAAGGGTGAAAGAAGGGGTGAGGGACCAGGAGAGAATAGACTGCAAGGTGCAAGAGATGCAGAATGGGGACAGTAGGTCAGGGACAGAAAAATGGCTCTTGGATCAGCAAATCTGGCAGAAACTAGAGCTACAACCCTGCTCAAAGAGCTTTGGACTTTCTATAATTGTCAAATGAGCTCAAAGTGACTAAACCTCCATCTTAGAGGAAGGAGGCTTCCAAATAATTAAACATATAGAAATAATTAAATGACTAGAATAGCTTTCCAGTTAAAATATTCTTAGGAGTGTTGGGTGATAGGAAGGAAATATATGACTACCTCGAAATAATTTAAGAAACAAATTATAGGAAAGCTTTAAGCAAGAATGAACTGATATTTACTTATATATTCCTCTAGACCTTGAATCTGCTAAGGGATGACATTTTATTCATTTTTGGTATTTCAGTAACTAGTACAGTGCACATAACAAATGATCAGTAGATGTTTGTGAAATGAAGACTTGATTGAAAAGAGGGAGAAAAGAAAGTGGGGAGCAGGGTGGATACGAAGGTGTCATTGGTTAGAAGTAATCAAGTAGCAAAACAAATATTTTTAGCTCAGTGCCTTTGACATCGTCCTTCCCTCTTTCTGGAATAAGTACCCCCACTATACACATTCTTGCATATACACACAACCACATGGTCTGGTTCCTTTATCTACTACAAGTTTATTTTCCTTTATCACTTTATTTAAGAGTACAACTTTTCCTTATACCCAAGGTGGCATTTCCTGTTTCATTTCATGCTTTACTCTGCTACTTGGTCTGCTTACCATCTGGTCTATTATATATTTTCTGCAGATTTATATTCTGTCACCATACTTTGGTATGTAAGCTTCAGGATGTCAGAGACATCTGTCAGTTTTGCTCACTGATACATCCCTAGCAACTAAAAAACTCCTGGTCCATGGTAAGTACTTTTGAAGACATGAATATATGAATGAATGAATGAAGGTATATATATGAGTTGAGACACTGTTCTTTTGAAAAATACAAATATGTTTTTTCCAGCCAGACAGAATCACATTGAAGAAGTTAAAAAAAAAAAAAAAAGGAAGAAAAAAAGAAAGAAAAAAGAAGGAAAACCCATTACCAGACATAAATTAAAGCCTGTCTGCTTTTATGTAGTCAAAACCCCAACCAACACAGAACAGTAGTCAGAAGCTGGACCTAATTTCTGGGAAGGAAATTAGAAGCTTATTTTCTGTCTTTCCATAGCTTTGGAGTCCGTGTCCTGATACAAGCCAAATGTTGTCTGTCAGCCTGTTACAGCATGTGCTCTCATGTGCTGCCACACTTTTCATTGCTGTCCCCCTGAGTTAAACTGCTCTGTTCTGCTGCCTTGCTATCTAGGGCTTGAGATAAAAAGGCTCAGTCGCTGCTGCCATGCTGTCTGTCTCCTGCATTTAAATGCTTCTGTATCATGGTGTTTGCATCTGACTATATCTTGGCAGCTTCCAAATAAGACGTAGGAAAACCAAATAAGACTTAGAGAAACCAAACCACCTCTGTGATGATGACTAATCATTTCACAGAACTGTGGGAGGGAAAGAAAGGCATGATTCTATGGCTCTCAGTTTTTCTCCTGAGAAAAAGCACCACCTCAGAGAGAGGACGGATTACCAGCAAGCACCATCATAGGCACAGCTGTAGCTGGTCAACAAATGCAGCTCTACTACTATATACATTCCGCAAACATACAAAATTGGATAAAATAAAAATAAAAAATAAAAAAATTGAGTTCTTCTTCAATGTAATGTGTACAGAAACCAAAAACCTTCCTAGTCTTTGTTTTCTACCTTTCCAGGGAGCAGCAGAGGCTTTGGATTCTATGAAATCTTAAGAAATGCTAATGTCGCCAAAGCCTGAAGGTCTTTAATGCAAAAATGCAGGAATGTTGAAATTCAAAATTTCCAGCGTTATGTTTTTACTATCATTCACATATTCTTGTTTTCCTTTTTCTTTAGGGTGCTCTTCGATGTAAATCCAAAGACCAAGTGGCCGGACAAATGGTGTGGAGCAACATGCTCAGTAGTCTAACTGGGAAGGAAATCGCAGTGCCTGGTAAACGCTAGTCGCCATTAGTTTATAAGTCTCATCCTAGGAGACTTTTAGGGCAATATGAAATATCATACATAGAATGTGTCCTTTTTGAGAATAGGTATATCTACAGTTTATCGAAAATAGGCTCCCACGAGTATGGCTACCTTTTAAATTTCTTTTGTAATGTTCTGAAATTCGCTCGCCTTCAGTACATTTCTTCAACCTTTCCAACATTTTTTCCCACCTATTTTCATAAAGTTTACAAAGTTAGAGGACAAAAAAAAAATGTGGACCCTTTATGACAATATTTGTTTTGGGTGTATTTATTTATAATGTAGAAACCATGTTATCTTGAAATGTAAACAGGACCCTTGGCAAGAATATATAAATGATGCTCTGAACTTGATGATATTCTATAAATATTATTGTTCTTAGGAAATAAAAAATTTGGATTATGGTTTTACTGTTTAAATTTAGAAGAAAACATTGAAGGTCACAAATCATTTAATCTCTGCTCCCCTCTCAATAGGAAACAACGTAAGCTGAAGATTGCAATCATGTTATAGGAATTTGATTCTCTTCACTGATTATTGAGGGAACACATTTTGTCAAGCAATCTTAATTTAAAAAGTTAAAATTTCACATTGCATTCGAAGAATAAATGGCAAAACTTGCAGATTAATTTGAGGTTTGGAAAAAATATTTTTTCATGTTTCCTTTTCTGAAAGAACTACCTGTATAGCAAGGAGATGCCACATTGCAGTCCTGCCTTTCCAGTGCCCTCTACTGGACACTACAGCTGATGAATATGTGCATCTCTACTTCACATTAGCCTGATTTTATTTCTGAATCATAGAATCAAAAGGTATGACTGGAAGGAATTTGAAAATTCCATCCTTGCTTTCTACTGGGGTCATATCCAAGCCACCCGAGAGAGATGAAAATCTCTTCTGTTTGTCAAGACTTTTAGAAAAGCAAAGTGGCTCAAAACTATTTAGCTCTGTATTTTTACCCACCTGGCCTCATACCACAGCTACCTTAGTGCACGTTTCATATGATTTAAATTACCGCACCTGCCACAAGGGCCTTTGGTGTACTGCAGCCTATAACATTATCTTTTTTTATCCCTTAAACACAAAAGATGTCACTTTCATTCAGGCTAATTTAATACATCAGTGCCACATAAAAATTCCAAGTGTGTTTATCTCCATCGTTTCTTCTCTAGCCATAAAATGAGTGCATATGTACAATGGACATGACATGCTTTCCATTTTTAAAATTATTTTTCATAGTAAACATCTAGAAGAGAATACACTCACAAGAAAACAGCCCATGTTGCCTTCTAATGAGATTCATTTTGTTACATTTTAATGCGAAGGACAAAATATCCTTTATTATTAGACTGGAATTCAGTAATTATCAATATTTAGCATTTGTCCATAATGCAGCCTTTATTATGTTTTTGGTGTGTGATTGATCTCCAAAATATTATTAGCAGGATTTAAAACAAAATGAGTCAAAAATTCTGGCTTAAGGGAATCTACAGGCTCTCCCTGCTTCTCTTTCCTTCCTTTGGTTAGTGATAGAATTTGTTAATTGGAAGCATTAAAAGCGATGAAATTTGGTACATTTAAGAGCTGCTTTTGATTGAATTTGACTCCCTGGACATTAAAATATATCAATTCATGGCAAACCTATTCTGTCTCTTCTCTTTCAGAAATTTGCTGAGGCTACTCAGTGGTCTCCTGACTATGGTCAAAGAATGAAGTCACCACTACCCTCCGCAACCATCTAGCTAGTTCATAACTGTAATACCCTAGGAGTATCAACTTCCTGATGGATATAACATCTTTCAGTTTTCTGAAATTACTTTATTATTTCTTATAGGTTGCAGCAAATCAACTGTTACAATGATCAATTAAAAAAGCACCAGATAAAATATCCACACACAGCAGTTAAAAATAGTTTTAAAGAGTTTGGTTTTTTTCACTCTCTGTAATCATTTTTGACAAATATTCTATTGCAAAATGAAAATAATACAGAGGAAAATACAGGAACCTTTAACTTAAAATCAAACTTTGTTCAAAGCTAGTGGAAGACCAACATCCTGATCATATCTTTCAGAACCTCTTGAAGTGCAAATTTAGTCAGAGGGCCAAATATAGAAAGCTGATCTCAACCAAATCTTCAAATGGACAAAACGTTCCCTTGGATTTGATAGGGACTGAATTAGCTGCCAGGCTACGCGTGAACAGACATTGAGTGCTTGATTCAGTTTCTGTGCTTCAAGGCAGAAAAGTCTCAACATTAGATCTTATGTTAGAGTTCTAAAACTATGTTAGGGTGGGGCAAACTTTATCCAACTTTCAAAATTATTCAAGAGAGCAATGTTTTTGATCGGTTTGTCATGTTTATAAATTTTGTGATAATATAATGGACAACAAAACCCTAAAGCTGGAAGCTTTGTCACCCTCTGATGGACCCAAAATTATAATCGTTTACCTTTTTGTTGCATTAAGCTACCAACTGCTATTTACTAACTGCATATGGAACTAAAAAATGCTGAAGAAAGCCTGGTAGACTGAAAAAGTGTTGAATTGAGAGTCAAAAGAACTGAATTTGACATTTTATGTTTTTTGTTTATTTCTATTGCTGTCACTACATGTTTCAGTGTCCTTGAAAGCAAGGCATTTTAATTAATTTATTTATTTATATTTATTTTTTTACTATACAATGAACTGTAAAATTTTACTTTTTAATTTGTTGAAAATACACTGTTTACAGGAACATCAAAAACATGGAACACCACGCATCTGCATGTCACCCTTGCACAGGGACCATGCTAATTAACTCTGTATCATTCCAATTTTAGTATATGCGCTGCCGAAGCGAGCACTTCATTTTATTCCTTAAATAAAGCTTTAAAGAAATACTGACTTTCTCATCTATAATAAATATTGATTAGACTAAGATGATTAAATCTTTTGCAGCTATAAATTTTCATAAGACAAACTCACATATCCAAGTGCTTTGTCAATATCTGTGCTTAGAAATCTAATCAGATAGATCTCAATGATAACATGTTAACATATCAAAAAATCAGCCTTTTAAATTTCCTCCACACATCTGCGCCTCATTTAGTCTACTCAATCTCAGAACATAGTAATTAGTCTAGCCCCAAATCCTGAAGTCTTCCTTTCTTTGTTTTATTCTTTATACCCCACACCCATTTAATCAGAAAAATATGTTGGTTCTTTCTTTAAAATAATCCTCACACTGACTACTTCTCTGTACCTTCGATGTTTATGCTCTGCTCTAAGCCATTATCATCTCTAGACTGGACCATTTGCACAGAGTACTGGTATGAGTTGAATTGTTTCCGTAAAGAGTTATGTTGAAGTCCTAACACCCCCGTACCTGAGAATGTGACCTTGTTTGGAAATAGAGTCTTTGTAAACGTAGTTGAATTAAGATGAAGTCATTAAAGTGGGCCTTGGTCCAATATGACTAATGTCCCTATAAAAGGGGAAATTTAGATACAGAGTCAGACAAGCACAGAGGGATAATGCCACATGAAGATGAAGGTAAACATCTCGATGATGCATCTACAATTCAAAGAACACCAAAGATTGCAAAAAAAAATAAAATCACCATAAGCTAAGAAAGACGTATAGAACCATTTCTTCCTCTTAATGACCCTACTCTGCAGAAACCTTGATCACAGACTTCTGGCCTGCAGAACTTTGAGATAATAATTTTCTCTAGTTTCTCTTGTTTAAGCCACCCAGACTGTGATACTTTATTACATTAGCCCAATACATGTACTAAGCTGTCTTCCTGCTTTCCACCCTTTGCTATGGTCTATTCCCTGACATGGTAGCTAGAAACAAATCTCTTCTAACATATTAGTGAAATCTTATTGCACTTTTATTAAAAACTCTCCCATATCTCCCCACAGGTTCCTGATCTACAGTTAAATTCTCTCTCCACTATTTTTTCTCTGATGTCATTTCCTGCCACTGTCCTCCAAAGCCAGTTTGCTCCGGTCAGACTGGTCTCCTTGATTTACTTCAAATGCATCAAGCACTTCTCATTTCAGGGATTTTACAATTGTTTCCACTTTTTAGTATGTTCTTTCTCAATATACCCACCTAACTATGGCTCTCACTTTTAGTTTCTGTGCAACTGTCATCTTTGTAATGAGTTCTTTTCTGTCCTTTTATGTAAAATAACACTCAACTCCTCTATTTCCAAAAGCTGCTCTATTCCTTTATTTTTTATAGTCTCTATCATTGTGTGACAATACAATATGTTTATTTGATTATTTATATATTTTTCATGAATTTTCTGAGAGCACCGTTGTTGTTTGTCTGTTTTTAATTTTTAGTACCCCAGTAACTAGAAGAATTCCTGGTGCATAAGAAGTGCCTAATTGTCATTCATTGGTTGATAGAATAATCAAATTTGGAATCAGCAAATATGATTTTTGAGGTAAAAAAAGATTTAAAAATGGGGGCGATAAGAGCAAGTACACATGGGTTAATTAGATATAAACTGGTATGAACTTGCAGCATTACATTCATGTAACCAACACACCGATATAAATGCCTTTTGTGAACCAAGTGCCATCCTATATGCTGGAGTTCCAAATATGAAGACAACGTTGCCTCTATATCTGGAATAGGTGAAAGGTCGACCGCAAAGCATAAAGATAGATTCAATACTAGAAGTGAAAACAAAGTCCTATGCTATCACAAATGGAGCACCAATTACTTTGGAACAAAGTACTTAAGGGAGGTTTCACAAAAAAGGGGATACTTAAGCCAGGCAGTTTGGGAAGTTTGGTGGTGGTAGTGGTGGCGGTGGTGGTGGTGGTGAGTGTGGTGGTGGTAGGTGGCATGCGGAAAGATGAATATTTCCAGTTGCATGTGAAAGCACACGGTAGACTCATGCTGCTAGAAGAGGTGATATTCGTTAGCAGGTTTCTACACAGCTGTGTGTTCCTGGCTCCCTACTTCGCTGCTCAGCAGCTGACCCTCTCTGGAAACACTGGAATCTCCAACATCCAAGAAGTAAATCATAGGAGGCTTCTGCCTTTAGAGAAGTCCCAGATTCTCTTTATTTAAATGTTCCACAAGCCAATAAGAAAGGAGTCCAATGAAGTAGGAGCTGAATTTTGACTCTTCAATTTAGCAGCTGAGCTGTACATCCATCTGGATCCTGCTGCTAGATGACTCTATATGACTGAATTCCAGCTTCCTCTGCCAGCAGGAGAGAGCCAAAAATGGAGTCTGGCCTCAACTTGTAAGATCTGACATACACATTTCTGTGTTTTTCCTTTCTATTATTGTAATTCCAAATATTTCACAACATTAATATCTTACTGTATCTTTTCTTGTTGTGAATATATAAGGCAGAAATGCAGAGAGAGTTGGCGTCTCTTGATAAGCTTATCAATACCCATTGTATGGTTCAGGGTTTTTAAACTTCTCTTTGCTGATATTCAGTGTAATGTTAACCTTCACAACTGCTCTGCCTACACTGGCAAAATTGAATTTAACATACTTAATAAACTAGGAATTTTATTATTTCTGGGTACTAATCCCGGTTCTATAATTCATCATCGTATGTCTTAAAACAAGGCATTTAAACATTCTTTTATTATCTACATCTATTCAACAAGGAGCTTGGACTTGAGATTCATTGTTCTGTGATTCTAGAAAGTAAAAAAAAAAAGACTTCAAATGAAATTGAAAATAGTTTACAAGCACCATCAGTAGTTACTTGAAAGGCATTGAGTTTTTTTGTGTCCATTTATTTTAAATATTGACTTTTCAGATGTATGAATCCTTATGCGTTCTATTTCTCTGTATCTATTACTCATCAGCTGTCCCATCATGGTTAGAATACTGAATTTAAAGAATTCATAATTTTACATATAGAATTAATGGTGTGTGTGTGTGTGTGTGTGTGTGTGTCTGTGTGTGTGTCTGTGTGTGTGTGTGTGTGTGTGTGTGTGTGTCTGTTGTATGTCTCAGGCAGGGGTTAGTTAAATTAACTAGGGGCTGCTTTGCAAGTAAATCAAAGCAAGCTTTGGTCTTTCACCATAACTGTTATAAATATGAGCATGACTTAAATGGGAGGCTGGTGGTGATTTCACATTACTGCTACATTTAGCTGCTTTTAAAGATCTTAAAAAGTGTTAAAAAATTCCCTGTGCATGACACATCATTGTTTTACTGTGTTTGAAATGATAGACAATACTGACTAAAACCCTTTACTTTTATTTCCTTGATGGATGGAATCTTGTGCCTCTGTACCCCATTTTGATCCTAGCAAGGCTAAATGACTCTTAGATCACATGAGAGCAAATATTCATTCCCTCACTGCCCTGGTGGCATATTTAGCTACATTTAAGGTTTAGAATAATTTAAGATATATTTCTATGGAAACTAAACACAGTATATCTTCCTAGTGAAATACAAGTTCATTTAAAAAGAGAGTTGTTAGAAAGAACAGAATTTGGGTAGAAGAATATATTTGGGTAAAAAAAAAAATGGTAACAATTACTAATTAAAAAAAAGTTCAGGCATATATTGTTTATGTCTTTTTTGTTAAGAAAACATACTTTAATTTTCTTTTTATTTATTTTTGTTATCTTCCAATACACTGCATATCAATGTGATATCCAGTTTATAGTTTATATTTTAGAATACAGGAATCAATTCCTTTAAATTAAAAAAAAATAGTGAATAAAGATTTTTTAAATTATACTTTTCAAAATCTAACATCATTAGTAAGCTTATACAATTTCAAAGAAGGATTTTTTTTATTGAATTATAGTTGATATACAATATTCTATGAGCTTCAGGTATACAACATAGTGATTCGACATTTTTATGCATTATGAAATGATTATCATAAGTCTAGTTACCATCTGTCACCATACAAAATTGTTACAATATTATTGACAATATTCCCTAAGCTGTATATTAAATCTCTGTGATTTTATTTATTTTATAACTGGAAGATTGTACCTCTTAATCCCCTTCTCTTACTTTGCCCATCTTCCCACGCCTATCATCTCTGGCAATCATCAGTCTTTTCTCTTTATCTATGAATCTGATTTTGTTTTGTTTTATTTGTCCATTTTGTTTTCTAGATTCCATATATATAAGTAAAATTATGTAAAGTTTGTCTTTTTCTAGCTGACATATTTCACTTAGCATAATACCCCCTAGGTACACCTATATTGTTGAAAATAAAAAGATTTAATTTTTTTGTATGGCTGAGTAATATTCTATTTTATATATATATAAAAACATATATAGCTGAGTAATATTCTATTATATATACAAACATGTATGTGTATATATACATACATGTACAAATACATGATGCTGAATAAAAGGGTAGATATAGGGCATCCTTGTTTTGTTTCTGATCTCAGACAAAAAAGTTTTCTGCTTTTCAACAATGAATATGATGTTAGATGTGGGTTTGTCCTTTATATGGCCTTTATTATATTGAGGTACATTTTCTCTATACCCACTTTTTTGAGAGTGTTTTCATAAATCGATGATAAATTTGGCCAAATGCCTTTTTTTCTACATCTGTTGAGATAATCCTATGATTTTTATCTTTTATTTTGATAATGTGATTATGTGATTATCATATTGATTGATTTGAGAATATTGAACCATCCTTGCTTCCCTGGAATAAATCCTACTTGATCATAGTGTATGATACTTTTGATGGGCTGCTGAATTTAATTTGCTTATATTGTGTTGACAATTTTTGAATCTATGTTTATCAGGGATTTTGGTCTGTAATTTCTCTTTTTTTGTAATTTTTTTGCCTAGGTTTGGTATTAGGGTAATGCTGGACTTGTAAAATGAGTTTGAAAGTATACCTTTGAAACAAGAATCTTTATATATTAAGAAAAATTTTAAATTATCTCATGTGATGACATTTCTGTGTATGCTATATTCACTGTCACATAATCTAGTAATGTTATTGCTACTAGATTCAAACCTAGTTTATATGATTTTAGACCATTTACCCACATTATTTCTTTTTTAAAAAATATTTTACAACTCGATCCCATCTCTGATAATATTGATTGGTTTCTATTCATGCTTTAAAGACATTTTAGAAAATATGATTCTGACAAGCATTTAAAAGACACATATGATTATAATGAGCAGCATATTATAGTTGTATGTAAAAGAATTAAGTAATTTAAAATACATAGATCCCAGAATCTCCCCTTTTTCCTGACAACCAAGGTCAAGCATGATTTCCTGGCTGCAATGATGAAGACTGTTTTCAAGCAGTTTTACAGACTCAGTTCTGTACGCCTCAATTAATGTATCTTCTGGGTGTGGGAGGTGGGCATCACTTTTGTAATGATGTTTATGTTAAGACACACAAATAAAATTTTTATAAATCTGCAAAACAGCTGCATTTATTTGCAGCTGTTGGTGACAAAAATACTCTGAGGACGACTTTTATATATTTCTGCTTAGTCGACAATAAGCAGAAACCAGACTAAGCACGATTAGAATGACAGGACATGTTATGCTCCTCAGCTCAAGTTCCTCTCCTGCTCCCACACCCCCTTGATGGCTGTGCTCTGAAACTCCTGCTTGAAGAATTCAGTACCCCTTATTTTCTACTTTTATTTAACAGGTTTAATGTCCATTAGGACACTTTTGAATTGATTGACTTATTGCCCTTTTCATGAAAGGATTTCAAGTGCGCTCCTAATCCAACCTTAAAATCTTCAGCCTTTTATCTCTAATTGTGGAATAAGTGCTATAAATTCATGAGCAGGTGGCTCACAGAGTTGTTAAAATATCCCGATCACAGAATACAGTCAGTTCTGCTACAATACTTGTTTTGAGAAGAGAATTTGTTCCAATGTGATTGATATATTAGGGAACATTTTAAGCATAATGCAAATTTCACATTTGTTGATATGCGATTTCCTCTTCCAGAAACACTGATGAACTCAGAAAACTGCACTCAGTAAATGAGCTGCTGCATTAGGATACATAAAATTCAGACACACATACCTCATATATCTACCAGCTACCTCAGTTCACCATGTGTACTATGAGCTACACCCATACACATCTCACGCTACAAATTTTATCTCATTTCTGAGAACCCTCCTTCTACCATCTAATAGTAACTCACAGGGTTTTGTTCTTTTGTTGCTCACTCCCATAAGCAAACTCCACTTTTTTTTTGGAGGGGGGGTGTAAAGTGCCATATACATTGTAGTATTTATGTATTTATAAAGCAGTTAATATGTATAAAAATATACCATCATTTTTATTAACTTCTTATTTTTTAGGGCGTCATTGAAAAAGATTTTGACTGTTGAACATCTGTGGTTTTTGTTGCATTATTTTGCATAGATTGATGATTTTTAGAAACATATATTTATCATGATAGAAGAACTGAATGTATGAAATTTTCTGCATTCCCAAGAGTATCTCTTATTTTTCTAGGGAGGATATCTAACAATGCCTTCTTGGAACCTATTCTGAAAACTTCTCATCCTTGAGAAGTTTATGTTAACTCCCTGTTGCTATCTAAATACTAAGGGTTTTTTTTTGTTTTTTTGTTTTTTTGTTTCTAAACTTGAGAACAGATATAAACTGTCTTGAATGTTATTCTAAAGGGTTTGACTTTTACTGGGAAAGCAGGTGGTACTCTCAAAGAAGTTTAAGCTAGAGAATGACTGAGGTGATGATGTAAATCAAGCCTATGCATGAGAGGGTTTTGTGTAAAAGTCTCTTCCAGGACACTGATTGTGTCTCAACAGCCTGTGAACTCCTGGAGGACAGAGATTGTCTTATTATCCCTGAAGATTCAATGTAAGATATCCTGCCTTAACTGGAATGGCTGAAAGAGTTCACTTAACTGAATTCCAACAGTACAAATGTGAATTCATTTTCAAAATTGTCACCGAGAGACACTTAAAAAGTGTTAATAATGGTGTAGATAATCAATTTTTCCACTTATGAAAGAGAGCATTATCAAACACTTTGGAAAAAAAAAAATGGTTGACATTGAGAATTGAAACAAAAATTATTTTTAATTTCTCCTAACTATATATTTGAGCTCCTGTTTTATGCTTAATAATACTGGGCACAATACCATTTCCATCAGGATAGGATTGGGTTGATAATCATTCAGTTCATCAGAAAACCAATTAATCAACATATTTCACTTCCTTGTAAGCATTCTAAGTGTCTGTTGTATATAGTTTAATGTGTTCACACTTTGGATTTTTTTTTCCAAGAATTTTGGAATGATTATAATTATTATAGGATCCTCTAAAAATGAAAATATCAAAAATCCAATCATATGCAATATTTATACAGTTAAAACTAAGAAAAAGAATAAAAAGAAAAGTAAAACTATAGAGATTATAGAATCATGAATATGGCTTACTCTAAATGTAGTCTCTGCTGCGTAACTCTGACTTCATTTCAATTAAGTGCATATTACAACTCCCCAGGTGGGTAGCCCATCTGCTACTCATGGAAGGCAATGCCACCCAAGATCCTGGCTCTCTTCCCTGCCAATTAGTCTCCAAAATGCATTTTATATGAGTGTTGCAGAGCCTTGGATATGTGTGAAGATTTGAACCTTCTATAGTGTTGCTGAAATCTGGTTTAAACATATACTGACAAAGGAATGGAAAGAGTAAATATCAATATAGGAACTTAGAAATTACTATAAGTGTACATTTTTATTCCTTAAGTGGTTAAATAAATTTGAAATAATATTTTTCCAGGCTTAAAATAGATGAGTCACCTAATAATAAATTCATTTTTGTAATAATGTTATCCTTCTCTGTCCTATTTCTCACTGAAATTCAAATATAAGAGAGTTTTCCAAACATTATTTAAATACAAATAACTAACCTTTGTCCTGTCATACACATTGACCTCCCTGTGTGTTCTACATGTTTTTCAGCTGTTCTAAATGATTGTATTTGACACTAAATATTTTTTATTGCCTTATTTCATGATTCTGAGTGGCAAAAATAAAATCAAACTAGGATTATTTAGGACAAATGATACAGGAAGAAAGCCTAAGGCAAATGGGCTGTTTTGCTTTCAGAAGAAGCCACCGGAGAGTGACAATTCAAGCTATGAAATAATTGATTGGGGAAACAGAATTTGGGGAAGCTCAATCGAACACATTAAGATGCTGTTATATGTCCTAAAATTAGATATCCTGAAGATAGTCTCCCACCTTCAATATATTTACCCTAGTTTCTACCTGAAAGTCCAATTACCATGGAATAGACAACTTAAATTGAAGGTATAATGCTATTAAATAATAATCTAACAATTTAAAAAATGAGAACTGAAATTATGATTTTTATTATTATCGGATATAGTATTTAAGTGGGAGTTAATAAGAATCCCACATTAGTAATTATTTCTACTTCAACTTTTTGAAAAATTTATTTTAGGTTACTGTTATAAGTACAGTAGTCCCCTGTCATTTATGGGAGATACATTCCAAAACCTCCAGTGGATACCTGAAATTCCGGCTGGTATTAAACTTTATATATACTATGTTTTTTTCCTACAAACCTACATACCTTCCTTCCACTTTAAAGAACACTTTATGGTTTCTCTTTGGCATATCTGAGTTGCTAGCATCACTATTCTTGTGCTTTGGGGCCATTATTATAAAGAAAAATAAGCATTACTTGAATACAAGCACTGCAGTACCACACCAGCTGATCTGATAACTGAGATGGCTACTAAGTGACTTATGGGCAGTACCACATACAGCATGAATACACTGGACAAAGGAATGATTTATGTCTAAGCATGATGGAGCAAGACAGCATGAGATTTCATCATGTTATTCAGAACAGTATGAAATTTAAAACTTATGAATTTTTGATTTCTGAAAATCTCCATTTAATATTTCCAGATCTCAGTGTCTGAGGATAACTGAAACGTTAGAAAATGCAACCATTAATAAGGGTGGGACTACTGTACAGACTAATCTATTGCCACAAAAAAGACCCAAAATAGAGATTTGAGAAAAACAATAGAATTATATCTCTTACCTGTGACAATTCACAGGTCAGCCAGAATTACAGGTCAGGTCGACAATTCTGATGCATGAAGTCATACAGGAATCAGATTCATTTCTCTCCATCACTTCAAAGGAGGTTTTCCTTGCCTTCATGGTTGAAGCTGGCTATACAAATTCTTGTGTTTCTAACATTAAGAGAGGAATGAGGAGATGAAGCTCAGTTTCCTCTTTAAAAGGTGTGATCCAGGACTTGCATGAACAATTTCCCATACTTAACTTGCAAATGAGGCTGAGAAATACAGCATTCTATCATGCAAAGAAAGAAGAGAATAAAGGATACCAGAGCAACCTCACTATACCTACTAATTAGCTATTTGTCAATTTTGTCTTTTTACTAATTTAATAATGAAATATTTTCCCACAGATATAACAGAGAAGCTTTTGAAATATATTATATCTAGTTATCTTCTGCTTTAAAATATTTAATGGTGCATTATATTTCATTTCCTACAAACCCCCAAGATCACAAGGCCCTGTAGATTCTGGCTCTTCCCTATGACTCGTAACGCGTTACATGTTCTCTTCCCGACTTTCTATTTTTCAAATGCAAAAACCTACCTTCTTTTTTGTGAACATCTCAGTCTTCCATTTCTGTTTTTTTGCTCTTGTTATACTTTCATTAAGAAATGTTCTTCCCATAATTCTATGTATAATTTACTCTTTCTTGTCCTTGAGAGTGCAGCTTAACTATTACCTCTTCAGATTTCCTTTCATTTCTCTGTATCTCTTTACCATTTTTAAAATTCACGTATAGCATGTATACTATCAATTATTATCTTGTTTATTTACTTTTTATGTGTTTATATTAGGTTTTCCTTTAGAATATAAGCTCTAAGGAGGCACATATCTCATTCGCTTTGTTTCTGATATAAACCAATTTATAGAATAGTTGTAGTTACTGAAACTACTATAGTAAATGCTCAAGAGATATTTTTGGAATTAGCAAATAAATATATATTTGTCAACATGTAATGTGCATATATAAATATAATGCTTATAGTATCTGTCTGAAATCTTATGTTGTCAAATTAATGTCTGCTCTTTTCTTAATATCTTATTGAGGATTAAAAACATAATGTAAAAAGGTGAGGTACAGTGCATCACCTACCTCATGTGAGATGTAGGTAGCCTCCTGACCCTAGTAGGGTCTACACAATCTGGAGCAATGTAATAATACGCTTAGCTGCAACGTGACATTGTATTTTTGTTAAGACTGTGTTACCAATGCATTTTCATTTGTTTTATACCATAGCCATAGAACTCTACTGATTAAATCCTGAACAAGCATTCAGAAGAAGAATCAATATTTGGTGATTTGCAGATAAAAACCAATCTGTACTATTGACTAAAAATAAATAGCTACATCTGAATCATACTAAATAATCTTCGAATAACAAAAGCAATAAACTATTTTAGAAGAAATATAATAAATATAGTCACAAAATCTTAAAAATAACATATAATTTCAACAAATATTTGCACATATATTTATAGTTTATAGAATTTTTTAAAGGACTATGTCACATTTTGTTCTTCATCCTCTGAGTCATATGAAATAATTCAATATAGTGAAACTTAACATTTATTTCCTTCTGTTGTTTATCCTTTCAAATCGTATTGTTGATTTAAATTCTTTGCAAGACCACATACAAAGAAAGGAAGGAATAATCACCATGTGGTGAAACAAATAGTCTGTAGGCCTTCTCAGACCAGCAGACTGGACCGCAAAATAGCAGAAAGTTTTCTAATATGTAGCTTAAGTTCATCCATTTGACCTAAAAAATGATAAACTTGGAAGATTTCCTTTGATTCATTTCTCAGTTGTCTGAGTGATGGTAGAATACCAGAATCAACATTAGACAGAGCTTTCTGGAATCATCTTCAAATTAACAGATTTCTAAAGTAAAAGCCTTGGGATAAATAAATAGGGGGATCTCTGAATCCTGTGACAATCACAGTGATACTCCCCACGGCTCAATGGTGATTCTAGTAAAAACAATAACAATTGTATTATTATCATGTTTGTATTAACAACAACATGCCAATTTAATAAAAATAACAATATTTTCTTTCTTATAGCCTAACAAAAATGACAAAAACATTTTATATTTATCTGAAGGTGAATTCAAATAAGGAAATACTCTTAAAATATAACTGTTGCTTTCCTCTTTTAAAAAATGCACCTTAATTCCAAAAATTGTTCTGCATGTTATTACTACTAGAAAGATCTCTTTACATGATAAAGTAAGTAAATATTGGACACAGAGATGAGCCCATTGACTCAGATTATCTACAATATTCATAGCCATCTTCTGAGAAAACAGCCTCAACTATTCCTTGAGCATAAGTAGTTGTGCTTTTTGTTCTGTCCTCCGTGACACATTGGCCAAGACTGATTGGATCTGCTCAGATGTTTTCTCACGAAGAGATATGATTGTGAAACATACAAAGAGAAATTAATATAAAGAAGTTGTAGCAGAAAAAAATAAGCCAATGTGTTGAGGGAGAGTGTGATTCAGTCAAGAACAATATAAGGAGAACCAGAGGCAAAAGCATGATGGAGTCACTAAGACCATGGTCATCAAACTTGACTATACCTTAGAATCACTTCTCAGTGAGTTTTTAAAAATCTCAATTTCCAGGATGTATCCTATATCAATTAAATCAGAATGTATGAGATGGGATTCAGTCATAAGTATTTTTTAAAGCTCCCAATTGATTCCAGTGTACTGCCAATACTGAGAATCACATGGTGGAGTAATGGGAAAACCTCATTGAAGCGGAAAGAGATCAGGCACCAGGATATCATTAAGGTAGTTATTCCACTTTTGATGTAGTTGGGATACAGTCGTATTCTCTATGGAACCTGATAACGTAACTCCTGTCTTGTTTTTCTGTGTTTCCTTGCTCAGTCAGTTATCTTTATGATGAAGTCTGAGATAACTTGAGTGTACATATAATGTTTGCAAACTGTAAAAACTTAAAAAAAAGTGACAATTTTCAACCAAATCTGAATACTGTATTATTATATTAAATAAATAAAAGCCAAATAGGAGAACAAGAAGTTATTGTCCTTAATCATTTGGCAGACCCATTGCAACTTTTCCAAAATTAATATGGTAGAAAAGATTTAGAAAAGAATTAGAAATTTTTAGAATTGTTAAAAGGTGCTTGCACAAACACTAAATCTAAGATTAAAGTACCAAATAAAATCATTCAAGGCGTATTTTCCACTAAAAAAATTTCAGAAGTGCACTTTAAAAATAAAACAAAAAAGTATTTGTGATATAGAATGAAGACTTATGACTCAGAACTTAAACAAGGATGTGAGAAACTGAAAATATTAAAAATTATTTTAAATGTTAACAAATACACTACTGAGTTTACATTGAGGAATTATATGATATCCAGTTTGGTTTAAAAATACATATTCTTGCTAATATTTAAATACCAGATGTAATTTTGTTTGCACCTAAATCCATTCATTCCGCTATGTGCGAATGGAAGACATACTTTTGTATTTTAATTAAATATAGAATGTGTAACTAGTCTTTGTGGCAAGAGTATGACTTAAGTACATATTTTATTTTTGTAATAAATATAGACTTTAGTACTGAAGTTGTATGTTGACATCATAAATGGATTTTTTCCTAGAGTTTTATTAATGTTTTTTCAACCCGGTTTTTATTTTCCTAAGAAAATGCTACCATTTGCATAAACTAGTCAGATTCTCAACTTAGTTAAAGGCAAACATTAATGGTGCATCAAGTTGAGAAAAATTGGTATTTATTACAAAAAATATACCAATAGTGACTGCTGAAATTTCAACACAAGTGCATTTCTTCAGGTTTTACTTTTAATTCCATCATAGTTTTGAACTACTTTTAATATTTGTTTTCTTCCTCACTCTTAATATTGTGACAAAGAGATGAAGTATTCCAGATGTGCTTAAAATATTAGTGACATACATACTGACTTTTGCTTTACTTAAGGTTAGTTATACAATTGCATAAATAAAAGTACTTAAAAAACATATCTATGTATAATGATGGTATAATCATTAACAATGTTACCAGTGCTCTTATTAATTTATTTTATTGCAAATATGCATGTCATAAAAAATTCTGGAACTTTTTCAGAACATATTTAATATATGATTAAAATTCCATTCTACTTTAAAATAAAAATATTTTTAAAGAAGCAAAATCTCTGACTCTTAGGATCATATTTTTTGCATATTCCCAAAATAAGCAAATAATTACAGCCAAAAAGATCATGGTGGTTGTGGAGGACTCATAGGGGAATACATCCACTAACAAATTAATCTAACTGAATTTTTTTAGAAAAATGAATAACATAACTACATTGAAAGAGATGGAAAAAGATTAGAACTAACATAACTAGTTTTGGAAAACAGGATTTTGACGGGTTGTTTTAAGGCTAAAGACAGAAAACAAAAAACAAAAATTCTACATACATGTTGAACTATAATTTGTAAATATATTTCTGCTGCCTGGTAGAGAAAGACATTTTAGTTTCTAAGCTCAATAACTTCATAAAAATAAGAAAAAATAATTTATTTTTATAACTATATTAACTATATAAAAACAATATGACTATGATCTTCATAGAATATTAGGGATTTTCACTGTTTATTTGGAAAGCCAATTTTTTTAAATCAAAATATATTGTGTCTGTAGTTTTAATAATTTCTGAAAAAAGAATATAATTGTTTCTATGTAATAAACAAATTAGTCATGAGACTCACTATGATCTTTTCCAGTAATGCGGAAAATGGATTTTTATGAAAACGACTGGACCAAACTCCAAAATGCTATTAATCTTAGGTTAAGATAAAAGAAAAATCAGATATCTTTTAAAATGATCTAATTTTTTACCCTGACGGTAGAATTAGACGGAAGTTAGGCACTTTAGAGACTAATAATTAATTAGTCTATTTCCCCTGGAAAGAAGCTTTTAGGTTACTGAAGGCAGGATTGTCTGTATGGCTTGACAGAAATTCCTTTTATAAGTACTTGGAAAAGTGTGTTAACTGGAAGTCTTCTACCTACTTAGCTTCTAGCTATTTTAGTAAAAACTTTGCATTTCTCTCAAGAGAGGCATTTAGCTTACTCTGAAATGGACACTAAGTAATCAGGCATTTCTTAATACTGGACTAAGACAGCTCAATGAGTCAGGAGCTTTGTCTTTGAAGTTCTTGTCAAAGGTTTATTCTCTCCATTAGTATGGCCTTCTGAATCTTGTGGGCTGTGTATTTCCAAGCATGATGACATTTGTCATTTCCTTTACTGACAGGAGCCTGATATTTAAAAATGTAATTATATTAAGACAGCATTTTCTTACACTAACTAGGAAATTTGACTTTTTTCAAATACCTGAAATAAGTGATTTTTAGACTGAACCATGAGTAATTCTTTCTCTAAAACTTTTTCTCAAACTACATGATGAATTTTGATAAATTATGAAAAAAAAGTAAAAACAGAAAAGCATAATCAAACACTGTCCATATTGAGACACTATGTTATACACTTTCACATATTACTTAATATAATGTACTCTGATAACTAATAATCTTCTATAATCATTTACTGGGTGTTCTATTCTAATTTATTGATAGAGAAAAATATTTTGAACTTGCATTATTTTGGTAGTTAGTTTTTAAGAATTTTAACATCCAGTATATATTTCCAATTGTGCCTTTAAAATTTATGTGTATTGATAAAGTTACCAATTCCTAGTTTAATTGCTGTGGGATGGTTCCAGTTATTCATTCAAACAGAAAACTTTCTAAGTTTTAGAGCTTAGAAATACAAAAGAAGAAATAGCCAATCTGAATACGTTATACCTATTATAAACTGAATCAATAATTAAAAAGCTTCCAAAACAGAAGAACCGAAGCCCAGGTGGGTTCTCTGATGAATTGTACCAAATTTAAGAAGGAAATTTTACCAATTCTCTTCAATCTCTCTTTAAATCACAACCAAGTAGAATTTATCCCATATATGAAAGACTGATTCAACATTAAAAATTAATTAATGTAATCTACCACATCAAGCGTCTAAAAAAACAAATTAAATGATAATACCAATATGTGCAGAAAATGTACATTTGATAAAATTCAACATCTATTCACAATAAAACATCTCAGTAAACAAGGAATAGAGGAAGATTTCAACTTGGTAAAAAATATCTACAAAAAAATGACGATAGATAATATCATATTTAATGGTAAGAAACTCCAAGCTTTTCCACTACAATCAGGAGTTTCCCTATCACCATGGTTTTGCATCATTGCTCTGGAAATCCTAGGTAATATGATAACACAAGATACTTAAATTATAGGTGTAAAGATTGGGAAAGAAAAAACAAAACTTTCTTAATTTGCAGATAATATAATCATTTATGTAGAAAACGCAAAATAATCAATAAAGTCAGTATGGAAAACAGTATGGAGGTGCCTCAAAAAACTAAGAATTAACCTACCATATGATCCAACAATCCCTCTATTGAGTATTTACCCCAAAGACATGAAAATCCATATCCAAAAAGATATTTGCACACCGATGTTCATAGCAGCACTATTCACAGTGGCCAGGACATGAAAGCAACTAAAATATCCTACAATAGATGATTGGCTAAAGAAGCTGTGGTACATATATACAGTGGAATATTAGCCATAAGAAGAGATGAAATACTGCCATTTGTGACAACCTGGGTGGACCTCGAGACAATCATGCTAAACGAAATAAGCCAGACAGAAAAAGTTGAAAATCACATGATATTACTTATATGTGGGATATAAACCTAAAAACAACAAATGAACAGGACAAACAAACAGATATTCATGGACATGGACAGTAGACTAGTGCTTATCAGAGGGTAGCGGGGAGGGGAGAGGGGGTAGTAGACAGGGTAAAGGGGGTCAAATATGCGGTGACAGAAAAAAAATCTAACTATGAGAGGCGAACACACAGTGTAAATATATATATACCTCACTGTTAAAGTGTAGATGAAACTCATTGGATTTCATAACCACTGTAACCATTAAAAAAAAAGCAACTTCTGGAACTAATATGAGATTACAGTGAGGTGGAAGGATGCAAGGCTAATATACAAAATTCAACTACTTTCCTATATACCATAAATAAATAAGCAGGATTTGAAATTAAAAACAAAATGCCATTTATATATGCACTCCTAAAAATGAAATATTTAGATATAAATCTAACAAAATAAGCACAAAATCTACAATGAGAAAAACTAAAAAAACTCTGATGAATGAAATAAAAGGAAAAAAAAAACAAATGAAGAGGTATTTCATGTTCATGGACAGGAAGACTCAATATTGTCAACATATCGGTTTTTGCTAACTTGATCTATAAATTCAGTGCAATGCTAATCAAAACTTCAGCAAGTTATTTGTCAGATATTGACAAACTGATTCTCAAGTTTATATGGATAAGCTAAAGATCCAGAATAGCCAATACAATATCCAAAGAGAAGAACAAAGTTGGAGGACTGACACTATCCAACTTCAAGACTTACTGTAAAGCTATAGTAATCAAAACGATGTGGTATTGGTGAAAGAATAGACAGATTAATAGAACAAAATGGAGAGCCCAAAAAACAGTTCCACAGAAATATCGTCAACTATTCTTTGATAAAGGATTAAAGGCAATACAATGGATCAAAGAGAGTCTTTTCTATAAGGAATGCTGGAACTACTGAACGTAAAAGAAGAATGTAAACACAGACCTTACAGTTCTCACAAATATTAACTAAAGATACATCATAGATCAAAATATAAAACACGAAACTATAAAACTCCTAGAAGATAACATAGGAGAGAACTTAGATAACCTTGGACATGGCATTGACTTTTTAGGTATAACACCAAAGACATGATATATAAAAGAAATCATTGATAAACTGGACTTAATTACTATTTAAAACTTCTGCTCTGAAAAAGGCAATATAAAGAGAATGAGAAGACAAGCCACAGACTGGAAGAAAATATCTGCAAAAGACATATCTGATAAAGGACTGTTATCCAAAATATACAAAGAACTCTTAAAATTCAACAAAAAGAAAACAATAACCCAATTAAAAATGATCCGAAGATCTGATGAGACATCTTACCAAAGAAGTTGTACAGATGACAAATAAATATATGAAAAGATGTTCCACATCATGAGAAAAGTAAAAATTAAAATGACAAGATACCACTTCAGATCTATTAGAATGGTCAAACTTTGGAACAATGACAACATCAAATGTAAATGATTTTGTGGAGCATTAGGAACTCTCATTCATTGCTGGTGGGACTACAAAATGGTACAGCTCTCTGAAAGACAGTTTGCTACTTTCTTACAATAAAAATACTCCAGCAATCATATTTTTTTGTATTTGAGTAAACTTATGTCCACACAAAAATATGTACATGGATATTAACTGCAGTTTTATTCATAATGCTAAAACTTGGAAGTTGCCAAGATGTCCTTCAGTAGGTGAATAGAAAAATAAACTGGTATATACAAACAATAGAATATTATTCAGCACAAAAAGAAAGAAGCTATTGAGACATGAAAAGATATGAATGAACATTAAAGGCACATCATCAAGTTAAAGAAGTCAATCTGAAAAGATTATATACTATATAATTCCAAGTATATATGACATTCTGGAAAGGCAAAACTATGGAGACAGTAAAAAGATCAATGATTGCCTGGGTTAGTGGAGAGAGAGGGATAAATAGGCAGATCATAGAGGACTTTTAGGGTAGTGAAACTACTTGAATGAAACTATAATGGTGGATACATGTCATAGTACATTTGTCTAAATCTATTAAATGTACAATACCAAAAGAGAACCCTAATGTAAATTATGGATTTTGGGTGATTATGATAGGTCAATGTAAGTTCATCAATTGTACCCCTCTGGTGACTGATATTGATAATAGGGGGAGGCTACGCTACGAATGTGTCAAGCAGGGGACAGATGGAAAATCTCCTCACCTTCTATCAAGCTTTGCTCTACAAAAATAAATTTTTTTAAAAAATGATTAAGATATTAATATTATATTTTGTGAATGCTTACTATTTGTCAAAATAATTACTATAGTGCTTGGTATGAATTAAGCAATATATATTGCTTGAACTCAGATTCATGGTACAACAGGGTGTGGGAACAAAAACATCAACATATGCAACACAGAGGCAACATTCACCCACATATAGACATAGACAAACACACAAACACATGGAAATAGCCATGATCTGCAATGTTTGAGTTTTTCTATGAACAAGAAGCATAGGTAAACCTGAGTGTCTCAGGAAGGTATTAGTTCGCTAGGGCTCCACAATAAAATAACACTGACTGGGTAGCTTAAATTACAGAAATATATTTTTTTCACTGTTCTGTGGTTGTAAATCAGATCATGGAGTCAGCAGGCTTATTCTTCTAAGGCTTCTGTTCTTGGCTTGCAAATGTCCACCTTTTTGCTAGGTCTTCATGGGGTCTTTTTCCTCTGTGTGTGTGCTCCTGGTGTTTCTGCATGTCCAAGTTTCTCTTCTAAGATCACCAGTTAGATTGAATTAGGACCCCTAAGATCCTTACTTTAACCTAGACCTCTTTTTAAAGGCCATATCTCCAAATAGAGTCACATTCTAAGGTACTAGGGGAAATGGCTTCAACTTGTGAATTAAGGGAGGGCAATTAAGTTTAGAATGGTAGTGAAAAATAGTTTACTGTGAACTATTTTTGTATCAGTTTCCTCCATTTAAAAAAATCGTAGTTATATTTCATGGATTTTTCATGCATTCTCAACTTCCACATTTTATTTTAAAGACATTAGTCAGAAGAAGACAGGAAAGCCTTCACAGACTATAACATTAGATATACCCTTTGGTTTAACTGCATCTGCAATATAATCTCACAACCCTTTTTGAAGTTTTAAAGTTATCTTCTAAATTTTGTCTTTATGTTACATTGACACATTTGATAGTCAATTACTTTTATCATTCATTTTTATTATTATTATGAATAAATAAACATACATATTACATACATAATTGTGAATCTCTTTTAGCTTAAGCTTTTAATTTCTTGTCAATTTCCACACAAATATAAAAGATTTTTCAATCAATTTAATTGAGAACATGCATGTTTTTAAAAAAAATTTCGATATTTACTAATTTTTATTCTCTGCACAATCATTCACAAGTGGAATGTTTATGTAATTCTAGTGACAATCATTAGAAAATAAAAACCTATTGGTAATGTCTGTTAGATGTTTCTCTTATTAAATCATTTGTGTGTATGTTATATAATACTCAGAAGAAAAATCATGTGATGTTTATTTCTTATTTTACTGGAGACTACATTGTTTTTTAGAAAACACATTTTATACTGTTTCTATGTGGAAAGTTATTTACTGATATTTATTTTATTTTTCTCTTAGTTTAAGATACTGTATTGCTAAGTCATAACTTACTTTTAAAAATTCTGAAATAAATATTGGATCTGACTTTTTAAAAGTTTCATGGAGTTGCACATTCCAGGAGATGTAATAGTTTCAAAGAATCTCCACACAGTAAAATAATACTTCACTAACTGATGACCAATGTGATTAACAAAATTCATCCCAGCATTTTCTTAATTTACTGTATATTTACTGACTAAATATATAGACTAAATCTAATAGTGGCCTTTTCTGTACTTTAAAAGTATCCTTTAATCAGAACTCTTTAGGGAATGAGAAAATTAATCGTACCATTAAGATTTTTATTTTATATATTACTAAGATTTTGATTTTTCTTAAAAAAGTTTAATAATTCTTTACTATGTAAATTTATACTTTATTCATCATAAAGCACATGTAGTCAATGCTAAAAATTTAATTAATTTTTTAACTTCTATTTTTTTCATAATTAACTTTTTTAATGAAAGTCTTGAACTGCTATGTTCTAAATTATGTCCTTTTTAATTTCATGCAGACCAATACCTAAGAGAGCCTTTAGAGAACCTATAAAATAATTTGGTAGTTTCAAATGAATGTTGGAAGTTGAATCTGCATTGAAATGGAGGAAACATTTTCCACCCACTTGTCTTTCTTCCCACTCTGTGCTAAGCAGTCTTTGTGTGTGATGCTCATTAGGCAGTTTTAGCATGTGATCCAATAGGCCAGTGGAGTCTAGTCATGTAGTAAGGGGACCAAATGGGTAGTGATAAGGCTAAATTTAAGGGAAAAGATACAGAGTAGGAATGACAACTTGACAGAGGAGTGCATTGCTCTCCAGACTATCAACAATGTATGGTGGTGGATAGAAAGGAATAAAAAAAAAAAAAACCAACAAAAAACAAAAACCCCTGTCTATTTAGAAAAGGAGGGAATAAGCATACTTGCAGGCTTCTGACAAAATATTCATGGAGATCAATCACGATAGCAAATCTGCATGTGCTGCTGACTTCATTTTCAAAAATCAAACATAGAGAAACTACAGAAGAAAACATATACTGAGATAAATCAAATAAAATCTTTGAGGAAATTAAGAAGATAAAAAGCTCTGTTGGGCTGGGATGATGGGTCACAGACTAGGGCAAGAATGGCCACAAGGCAGGGGCAGAGCAGGTTGAGAAAAGGTTATAAATTCTACTTTTTTCTCCTCACAACATTGCTTGGGCAAAATTACTTCCTCTTTCTTCTCCATACAAATCACCAGCAACAGCCAAGACCGCTAGTAGGCAGGAGGTTGTTGTAATAATTTTAGGGTAGCACAAAAGTCCTCCTGAGTTGAGAATCTAGTTATAAGAGAGCAGTTTATCCACGTGTCCTCATCCAATCCTCTAGGGCTGATGGATTGCCTTTTGCCTTACTGCTTCATTCTAAAAAATGTTACTGGCAAACTCTTGACTTCAGTATTTGCTTCATGCTATGCCAGCATATGGGTTTGTCTAAGATTTTTGTGCCTGACTTCTCTGCCTTGGAGGCGATTCTTTGCTTTCTCTTAAACTCCCAATAAGTGACAGAGAATTGAGTCTGGCTTTCACCAGTCTCCAGTGTGCACCACTAGATAAGATGGTCTTTAACCCAGGGGAAATGAAAACATAGGGGAATTAATTATATAGAGAAGTTACATATCCACTGTAAAGGAAAACGAACGTTAATGAATAGCAAAGAGAAAAAAAGACTCATGTTGGATTTAACAACAACAACAAAAACTAAGATTCAATAACATGTTGCCTTACAGGAGACACATTAAAACAAAAGTAACAACAAAAAGTTTGAGAATAAATGGATGAAAAAAAAAACGGGGAAAAGAAATCTTTTAATATCTAAAAGACATAACTCAAGAAAAATGTATAAGACAAAGGTGGGTGTTCTATACTGGTAAGATTAAAAAAAAAAGTTAAAATAACCATCACGAAATCCATCTATTAAGCATTGGAACCTCTAAATTTATAAAGTTATAAGTGACACTGTGATGGATTGACTTACTATATAAAATGGAAATAAAAGCTGATTCATTTCTAAGATCATATGGTCAATTAGACACCAGATAGATTAAAGATCTAAGTGGGAAAAGTAAAACTACAAAGTCAATGGAAAATGGGGGAATTGTTTTAAACAAATCCTGAAACAAATTATAAAGCATTATATTTATGTATCTGATTAACCAAAATTAAGAATTTCTGCTCAATAAATTATACCATATGCTTTTTTCCAAAGTAAATGAACAGATAACAATATCCTTGCAAACCTATTTACAATGTCTAAAATTGACAGTCTATTAACAGCTATCATATACTATACCATCAAAGAAGCAACAGAAAGACAGGAACTCGACAGAAACATACTTATGATGAACAGAAGCAATTAAAAGAAATGAAAGCCCAAACATTTAATAGGCATATGAAGAGATGTACAAACTC
>NW_011888914.1:1284997-1287273 GCF_000151845.1 Pteropus vampyrus
CAAAGAGAAAAAAAGACTCATGTTGGATTTAACAACAACAACAAAAACTAAGATTCAATAACATGTTGCCTTACAGGAGACACATTAAAACAAAAGTAACAACAAAAAGTTTGAGAATAAATGGATGAAAAAAAAAAACGGGGAAAAGAAATCTTTTAATATCTAAAAGACATAACTCAAGAAAAATGTATAAGACAAAGGTGGGTGTTCTATACTGGTAAGATTAAAAAAAAAAGTTAAAATAACCATCACGAAATCCATCTATTAAGCATTGGAACCTCTAAATTTATAAAGTTATAAGTGACACTGTGATGGATTGACTTACTATATAAAATGGAAATAAAAGCTGATTCATTTCTAAGATCATATGGTCAATTAGACACCAGATAGATTAAAGATCTAAGTGGGAAAAGTAAAACTATAAAGTCAATGGAAAATGGGGGAATTGTTTTAAACAAATCCTGAAACAAATTATAAAGCATTATATTTATGTATCTGATTAACCAAAATTAAGAATTTCTGCTCAATAAATTATACCATATGCTTTTTTCCAAAGTAAATGAACAGATAACAATATCCTTGCAAACCTATTTACAATGTCTAAAATTGACAGTCTATTAACAGTTATCATATACTATACCATCAAAGAAGCAACAGAAAGACAGGAACTCGACAGAAACATACTTATGATGAACAGAAGCAATTAAAAGAAATGAAAGCCCAAACATTTAATAGGCATATGAAGAGATGTACAAACTCATTACTAATTACAAAAAAATGCAAATAAAATGAGATATCACCTTAAATCCATCAGATTGACAAATTTTATAAAGCCGGATAATGTTAAGTATTGAATACATAGAATACGGAGATATAAGAGCGATATAAGAGCCTTCATGCATTGTAAGAAGGTCTGTAGACTTGCAAGGCCATTTTGGAAAGCATTACTTAATCAAAAAGTGTATGTATACTCCATGACTAAATTTCACTCCTTGGTATAAATCCCAGAGAAAAGAACATTCAATTCTATGAGAAGCCATGCATAAGGATTTCATACAATGATTCTGTTGTGATGGATGGAATTTGGGCAATACAAGTTTTTATCACTGGTGATATAAAGAAATATTAAAAACATTACTAAGCAAAAATGTAAGAATCAGAGTAAAATGTGTATTACAATATCATTTACATAAATTAAAAATTTATGTAGGAAAATACCAATAAAAATTTTTCAAGAATGCATACTCGTCAAAAGTATTAGATTGGCGGCTGTGACCTAGGGGTAAGAGGGTTTGAGATGAGCACATAGAATGAGGATGCAGTGGGTCGGATAAATAAGTAAATAAAACAAGAGATCTTGTTGGCACAAAAGGGCTTTTAATGAAAAAGTGTGACTAATTAAACCATTATCTGCACCTGAGACTAAAAGGAAAAAATATAAATTTCAGTCAGATTAAGAACAAAATAAGATAATGTAAAATCTAAGTAAGTGTGCAGAGGTTTTGACTCCTAACAAATTTGAATTATCTACTTCAGTAAAAAAATTTCTATCCACACAAATTAATTTAACACTAGCAACAATGTATAGTATTGTTATTGAAATTATAAACATTGTTTTATTTCTCCTCAAATATAGTTTCTTATCATTATTTAAATATGACTACAGAGTGATATACTTATTTCTTCCATTCTTATTATTTCGATAAAATTTAGACTTTCAGCTATTTTCTCTAATTGAAGTTCATTTTATATTGATATAATTATAATGCAAATTTAAGAATATATTCCAGAAATAACCAAGGCTAGAAAATGAGCATCTTCAAAATTTTCATCCAATTTCATCAGAAGAATTTGATTTCAAGAAGTTTTCAATGAAAAGATCAATTATATGAAAGTCTGTGACTTTGTTTTTTAATAACTTTTTAAAAATCCATCTATCAGCAAATATAACATTGTAATTAATTTTGAGAACATTTTAATTTACAGACTTAAATTCTATATCTTGTATCCTAATTTAAAAATCTAATATACCAATTTATATTAATGAAGATTCTTGGGACTAAAATATATCCTGCTTGTTATATATAAAGCATTGACATTTTATTCTGTACTCATCTGACTGTCAAAATGGCTTCCAAAAGACAAGTCATTTAATTTCCATTTTCATTAGAAATGGTTTTTGTGCTTCTTATTTTGAATAATCTCCTGACTGACCCTTATTTTGAATGCTCTCCTGACTGACCCTTATTTTGAATAATCTCCTGACTGACCCTTGC
>NW_011888914.1:1287323-1299484 GCF_000151845.1 Pteropus vampyrus
AGAAGAATTTGATTTCAAGAAGTTTTCAATGAAAAGATCAATTATATGAAAGTCTGTGACTTTGTTTTTTAATAACTTTTTAAAAATCCATCTATCAGCAAATATAACATTGTAATTAATTTTGAGAACATTTTAATTTACAGACTTAAATTCTATATCTTGTATCCTAATTTAAAAATCTAATATACCAATTTATATTAATGAAGATTCTTGGGACTAAAATATATCCTGCTTGTTATATATAAAGCATTGACATTTTATTCTGTACTCATCTGACTGTCAAAATGGCTTCCAAAAGACAAGTCATTTAATTTCCATTTTCATTAGAAATGGTTTTCGTGCTTCTTATTTTGAATAATCTCCTGACTGACCCTTATTTTGAATACTCTCCTGACTGACCCTTATTTTGAATAATCTCCTGACTGACCCTTGCAAACAGATGCAAAAAAAGAATATTGAATATCATTAGAAACCTAGAATACTTTTATAGGTAGTATTTTGCTGCTAGTCAAAATTATGAAACAGCAATCCGATAATCTCTTTCTCCCATCTAGTTATGGATATTTCTTTTAGAACAAGGTCTGGAGGTTTAACTAAAAGGGCATTTAAAAACCTGGATGAGTGAGTTTTTCTGTTCGTTCTGTTTTTGTTTATGTTTTAGCTACTGGAGTGTCATATGGCTGTCATGAGTAGAGATAGCCATCTGAAATACTGACAGCATCAAAGAAGGGTGCTGTGTGCCTGGACAGAACAAACATCTCTACTGTTTTTAATCATTGTCTTTCCTTAGCTGCCTCTTTCCCTCTCTACGTCTATCAGTTGTCCTGTGGTCCTCTCTGTTTATGTCTATTTCTCTCTAGGTTTTATTTGTTTCTTGTCTCTTCCTCATGCTTTTTTCTCCCCATTTCTTTTCTGTTTTTCTCCACTTCCTTGATTTTATGATTATGTTTATAATAGCACATATGTAAATCAGATAAGTTAAACTTTTATATATTTCCTTTTCTCTCGAGCTTTTAACTTCCCTAAAATAATCTGTGTCTTGAAAAATAAACTTTGGAGAAAGAAAAGAAATTACTTCTCACATAAAAGCCCTGGTAGACCTCACTTAATCATCAATTTTAGCAGTTAACAAAACAACTCCTTAAGTAGTTCCCTTCTTTTTAACAAAATTAATTAGATGCTTTTAAAAAAATCTCATAATATCAGTCACATAAGAGAGGTAAAGAATTACAGACTGAGGATATGAGTTTCACCATTGTTTCTTGGACAGCATTCTCGAGTAAATATATTGAATCTATCTTTTCTTTAACATTTATTATACAAATATAAAAAACCTTAGCAATAATACTAGCCACCAGGTGTACAATAGTTTCCCACTGATGATAGTTAAAGGTCACAGGGAAGATAGAATTAATAAGGTAAATACACTAACCAGTGTAAAATTTAAAAATATTCTGGAGAAACAAATGACAGGTTTAAAACAACATTCAACAAAAAATATGATGGCTCTCTGAGCAAGTGATGCTTGACATGAGATCATGAGGGTGAAAGTAGAATGGTCAGCTACTCCACCTCTCTAATTCTCCTCCACACTGAGGCCAGATAAATCTACTTAAAATTCACATAAGATGCCACCTTCACGGACCATAATTTTTCAACTTCAAACCCTTGGTACTCAATCCTTGACATTACCAAAAAGCTCTCTGTGGTCTATTTATGCTCTTACCTCAGAGAAGAGCAGCCTTTATATATGCTGTTCCCAATACCTGGAAACTTCTTCCCATATTGTCCTTTCTGTGAAGTTAACTCATTTAGAACACCCTGGATGGAAATATGGGAGACATAGTGGTTTCCCTGCCCTGACAAAATTTTCGAGCCTCTTTGAAAGAGAAAATCCTCTCTAGTTAGATGCATATTCCTAGGAAACCAAGAAAACTAGTATGTTCTTTACTTATTGACATATACAACTTATTTTACTAATATCTACAATTTGCTTATATTGGATATCAAACTGATTCCCAATATATACTTGCTAGTACATACCCTCGATATGATCACAAGACTGATTTTCATCTAAAACTTTATATACAGAAAATATGTTATGAGATGGAAAATTGTATTTTCCAGCTGATGGAGCTTGTTCTCACAGATTCAATCTCAATGTCTTCTAACATGTTTACATATGAATGTATTCTTTATTTTAGTTTATTCACTCAAAATTAAGTATAGAGTAAAAAATGTTGGTGTTGAACACTTGATTTGTGATTTTTACCAGTGACCATTAGCCTCTTTCATTTACAAAATACTATATTGCTATACATTCTCATGAAAGCACTTTGCAACACTTAATAAGTTTGAAACTGTGTAATACATTATTTTGGAAGTAATACTTCTGTCTCATAAAGAACTGGTGTTATTCTTCTGAGACATAAAGAAAACAATTGTGTTTTCTTAGTTGTGAGAAATCTACACAAGCAAACCAAGCTCCCATGTCTGAATGTGAATTATTTTCATTTCTATCATTTTCCTTGCCAAAAATGTAAATAAGCACTTATGAGAAATAAAATATCGCTTTAAATTATTTTCTTTTTGGTTTCCTGTTTGCAAATTCACCCTCTTCTGTGTATCCTCAAAAATTATGTTGTTGCGGTTTTACATTGGTAAAATCTTACAAGGATTACAAGAAAATCAAGAACTGAATCTCTATGTAGATGAAATAAATGGCCTTCTTCCAAACATCAACTTACAGAACTGAGAAGAAAACAAGCTTTCAAAAACTTTGAAGGAGTCCTTTGAATTAAACCATGTTGTTTTAGAGACCTCCTTCATTAAAGTACCTCATACATAAAGAGGCTCAAAGGATAGTATGAATTCTCAAGTGTGTGTATTTGAAGGGCTCATGTGTGGTGGAAATATGTGTGTGTATGTGTGTAATTATAATTTTGCATGAGACTGTTTTCTACTAGGCATCTTCTAGATAAAATTTATCATTTTCAGGCTGCTAAAAATCAATTTTATTTAAATAATTATAATTATTAACAGTGAAGTCTGTTAATAATATGAACAATAATAATGCAAAACTAACTTAAAAATTTCCAGTAACTCTATGGGCACTTACGAGCCAGTATATAAAAAAAAAAAAAAACCCAGCCCACTGACTTTCTCTTGCCTCTTTCTGCAACTCACCACAGGTAAAGAAAACGTTCTGATAAAAATTCCTGTTTTTTGTTTTTTGTTTTTTCTCCTAGAGACTTAGGCAAACATTGAGCATTTTCATTTTGAAGTAGGATATTTTTTTTTTGTATAATTGAAAAACCTAAAATAATTTAAATGTCTCACCTTTGGGGACTGATTAAATATATTACTACATTTCATTATAGTTGAATACCATGACAACAATTTAAAGGAGATAAAAAAAATTGGTAAAATACAATCTGTTTTTATAAACAGTGAATATGGATGCGTATCTATAAGAGAAATTTCCAAAGAAATTTATAGCAAATTCTCATTATATTAATTTAAAGAGCTTCTATTAATACAGTTAGGCTGTGAATGATATTTTTATTTTTTTTTGTATTTTTCCAATTTTAAAAAATAAATGTCCATTTTATGTATCAGAATAATGTGTTGGTATTTTAGACGAAAATGCTCATTATTATGTATTATGTAAAGGTTTTAGTAACCATAATGTACATACATATTGTGCTAACCATCTGTGAGGTCTTTGAGGATACACCAGAAAATGATTTCTTGCATCAGACAGACACATTCTAATTAGAAACTTGCCAACATGTTCTTTTGGGTCAAGAGCAATCTCTGTATTTACTTATATGGTCTCAAGAAATCTAACAGTCAGTATCTGAACTGATTAAATAAAATTTATGTAAAAAATTCTTAGCAAGAAGAAATAACGTGGTTGATGGCTGCAAGAAGAAGCGATATTCAGTTGCCTTGATAGACCTGAGCATTTCAGGCAAGGAAAAATAGTGTTCTGCACCTACTTCTGCATCAACATTAAAACTGACATGGAAAAGCTGAGCTCTTGAGAGAAATTATCACAATGATAAGAGGATTTTCAAACCTGCCAAGTGAGGTAGACTTGTGATCTTTAGCAAGGAGAAGAGGAGAAGGGCAGTCTTGAAAGAGAAATGATAGCTACCTTGAGATGTTAGAAAACATGTCAAGAGAAAGACACATGTCCTATAGTCTGATTGCTCAGCTGTTGCCAAATAGGAGAAAGTTTTTGATGATTAATTATTTTTTTTTTTACCTTGCAATCTTCTTCCCCATGTTTTTAGACAATATGTTTTGTTTATATTTGCAAATGATTTTTCTCTCTGGGGCTTATGCTTTTTGAAAGTGAATCCAAGATATCTTATAGGAATTTCAGCTTTCTGCCCTGTTACATCCATTCTCTGAGACAATAAATACAAACTGACCACTTGCTTTAATAGAGATAAGGAAAAGGGGAAGATGTAAGGATTATCATAAAAACTAATGTTTCAAAATATTATCTTCTTTTTAAAATAAAGAACCGATAATAACATATGTATGAGTGTGTATATATATATATATATGTATACGTGTAGATATATGTGTGTGTGTGTGTGTGTGTGTGTGTATAAGTTTAGGTGGAAGTTATCAGTTAAATAAGATACTGGAGCAAGAAGCTTAATAAGTTGCCATGGAATCATTTCCTTAAATGGAAATTTCAAGGAGAGATCGAGTGAATTATGCAAGATATAGAAGGATAGATTTTACAACAAAGATTGGTTCTATCATGTTATAATAGTGGGACTGAGAAGATATTCAGTGGGTCTTTAGGTGACAGATTGAGATCTCCTCAATACATTCTCCAGGAAGGCTACAGCAGGAATGGAATAGTTTCACCCTTAGCTCATGCACCATTTTACTCTTTGCTTTGTAATTCACATATAGACAAGGCTTCCTGTCATTGGAAGTGTCTTCATCAACTTACCTTCAATATGGCTGGTTGTGAATTATTCTAGCAAATGTCAGCAACAGAAGGATGTGTCAGAACTTCTTTCACACAGCATATACTGATGAGCCACGATCAGCAGGAAGTTGCTGATAACCATTTTGAAAACTGCCGCAGCCATCGATAATAATTCTGTCATAGTAATAGCTACAAATTCCTACAAATGTGCAGTTATCATAGTTGAGGGAGTTCTGGCAATGTAAATTGGGCTTTTTCCCTAAGCAGAAAATGGGGTACTGTAATTGTAACAGGAATCTATATTCCTCTCCCAAACCATGTTCTTCTTATTCTATGGTAATAGACACAATCTGATTTTTAAGTGATAGATACAGATTGCATTTCTTGTGCACCAAGGCAAAGTCAGATGACTAGGTTCTGAGAACAGAATGTAACTATATATGATGTATACAGATTCTGGTAGGTGTCCTTAAATAAAATGCATGTTTATTGCTCCTGATTTTTTTTTTCTTGTTGGTTAGAATGCAGATGGGATGGCTGAAACTGTTATGAGACTTTTATACTCAATAATGTATCTAGAAATAATCTACAGAATAAAATATTGATGGAGATAAAATAATTTTATATCAACTTAAAAGATATGTAGTTGCCATAGAAAGATTATATAATATTATCTTAAGTGTCTCTATTAGAAATTAATTGGTGTCTATTTCAACTAATTATTTAAAGTTTTGATTATCATATACTTAAGAAAACATACATATACTTCAATTAACTCTCAATGATATTCAAAATATCTGTAGAAAAGAAAATTAAACTCATAACATTAACTGAAACGTGTTTTATTTGCTAAGGATATTCCATAGTTAAAGAAACAACTATTTTGCAGATAGCAAATTGTATATTTATACTTAGTACTTTAGAGTTTGAGAGACACTTCTTTAGAGTTTAGACCAGCTTAGACCTTACACATGACGAAATGCTCAAGTAATTAAAAGATTTTAAACTTAAACCTTGTTTTCCAATCTCATTAAAACATGGAAAGTCAAGCTGGCAAGTAGTGAATTTATGACTGTGTGAACAAAATAGACACCCAACTGGCCAATTATGGTTTAACTTTTTTCTTACCAAATTAAGATGTTTATATTCCTTAGTATTTGTAAGAAGAAAAATAATTCTGTGCTTAAAAGAATGATACATACATGGATACTATAGTAACCACTGTGCAACTAGATTCGGTCAGAACGAAACCCTAACTATATACAGTCATGAGCCACATAATGATATTTTGGTCAATGTCAGACTACATGTAAGACTAGAGTCACAAGATTATAATGAAACGATGACATCTTAGCTGTCACAATGTCTTGGTGCAACACATTACTCATGCATTTGTGGTGATGTTGATATAAACAAACCTCTCATGCTGCCAGTTGTATAAAAGTATAATACATACACTTAAATACATTACATAATACTTGCTAATAAATTGCAGTGTTATTTGTTTATGTATTTACTATACTATAATTTTTGTCGTTGTTTTAGAATACGCTCTTTCTACTTATAACAAAAAGTTTGCTGTAAAACAATGGGGAATGTTATGCCAAAAGCAGTCTAATATATCTCATATTTATGATGCTTCTTGGTTGCATCATTTTTCCTTGTGCTAAATTTAATCTTATGTTGTTTTAAAAATTTAGTGTAGCCTGAGTGCACAATATTTAAAAAGCCTACAGTAGTGTATGGTAATGTCACAGTCACTCACCGCTCACTCACTGACACCCAGAGCATCTTCCAGTCCTGCAAGCTCCATTTGGGGTAAGTGCCTTATACAAGTGTGCCATTATTTTATGATTTACATCATATTTTTACTGTATCTTTTCTTTTTTTTAGATATGTTTAGATATACAAATACCGTCATGTTACAATTGCCTACAATAATCAGCACAGTCACATGCTGTACAGGTTTGTAGACCAGGAGAAGTAGGCTGCACCACATAGCCTACGTGCCATCCAGGTTTGTGTAAGCAATGTTTGCAAAATTATAAAATTGCCTAATGATGCATTTCTCAGAGTTTATCCCTGTCCTTAAGTGGTGCATGACTGTATAGGGAAACAATTTCTATTAACTTCAAGGAGGGCTTTCTCTCGTAGAAGGACTTAACATAACCTCAGCTTGAGCCTGTTCATTTTTATCCTAGCAACATAAAGACTTTTTTCCCATATTTTACTCTTGTTCATGTACAGCTAGTTATCAATTAATAGATAAAAATCCAGTTATAAACTACATCTTGGAAAGAATAAATTAAGTAAATTTGAATGACACAGAATATTATTAAGAATTTAATAATATCGTCGACATTTCTGGGTTTTACAATTATGGGTCTATACTTTTTCCTTCTGTCTTCTTCATTTGAAATCCTAGATAATTTCAAAAGTGTATATGTGCGTGTGCGTAAAGTATATTTACAAACTTTGTGAGGGCAAAAATGTACCCCTTTCAGACCCATCAAGACCACATAACAAAAATATATATGCCTCTACTACAGCCTACCTGATTCTCACGTTCACTACTTTAAGTATACAGTCATTTTAGCCTGATTCCTGGCATAAATATATTCTTGTGTTTAAAATTATTTACAAATGATGATTTTACTTTATTTTGATGACATTAGCCTCAATGTGAAAGAATGAGTTCAATCTGCTTGTATTTAACATGGAGTAAGACCAGGTAAAAAAAGTTTCTCAGGAATAGCGTATAGAGCAAAGAAACTATGACCAATAAAGAGAAACTAACTCCTGAAAGAGCTAGAGCCAATTTTAGATGTTTGTGGAAAATAAAACATAACACTGTAGAAAAAGATACTTGCATTTGTAAACTATACAGAAACAATCTCCTGTTTGTTACTGAGTTCATACTCTGAACTTAGGTCCTAATTTATATCTTGTTTCTTTTGTTCCTGCTTTGAATTTAAAGACAAAATTGTGGGCTACACTAACATTTGTTTTAGGATTAACTTGAGTTGAGATAATCACCATTTGTTTTATCATTGTATAATCCTGGGCTCCTGTTAATTTAGGATAAATTAAGAAGAATGGATTATTCCACACATAAAATGCCTCTCACATTTAGTTCTCCTGAACTGGTTTCTCAACCCTCAGGGTTTATTGTGTTTTCTTTTGAAAGAAGGGGTCCATTAACTTGCTAAGAACTTTTCACAGAAACTTATTGCTGCCTCTGATAATAGTCTCTGAAGCTTGGAAATATAAAGACAGGATAAAGATGAGGAAAACTGTTTTATCAGCAAGCTAGATTCGTGGTAGGTATTGTTTAAATATTATGTAAAATACCAAAAATATCCTTCCTGGGCCATACATTTAAAATTTTAAACCAGAATTTATGGATGACATATAATTACAAAACAATTTGGCTCAGTTTTTTTTCCTGCTCTCAATTCCACGAACAGGTGATACTTATACATGTATTATATATACATACTTATTTACTTATTTATGTTATACAGTACATATTTGACAGTGATAAATTTTAATTCAAAGAACTAAAATAGATTAAACTCTAAAGAGGAAACATTAGAGAAAAATCATATGTCCATTTTGAAGTTATTAAACACATTATTTGACTTATAATTATTGCTCTTCTGTTTTTACTTTAAAAATGCATCTATTGTTCATTAGCCATTAATTTAAAAAAATATTAATAAGAAAAAATAGTGCAATAAAATTATTCAATCAATAAGATTAGTCTACTTTTTTCTTTTTCTTTTTGCTTTAAGAACATTTAGCATGATACCTACACTCAACAAATTTTTAAGTGTACAATCCTATTGTTAACTACAAGCATGATGTCATATCAGACATCTAAAACTTACTCATCTTGCATAACTAACTTTATACCCATTGAATAGCAACTCCCCATTTCCTTCTGCTCGCATCCCCTGGCAACCACCATTCTATTCTCTGATTTTATGAGTTTGACTATTTTAATACCTTGAGAGTCATACATTATTCGTCTTTTTGTGACTATCTTATTTGATTTAGCACAATGTTCTCTCGGTTCATTCACGGTGACACATATTGCTAGATTTCCCTTTTTTTCCTATGGCTGAATAATTTTCTATTGTATGTACATACTGCATTATCTTTAGTCATTCATCTTGTTAATGGGCATTTAAGTGTTTCCACATCTTGGTTATTGTGAGCAATGCTGCAATGAAGGTAAGAGTGCAAATATCTCCTTGAGATTCTGATTTCAATTCTTTTAGATAAATACTCAGAAGTGGGAATCCTGGATCATATGGGAGTTCTGTCTTTAATTTTTTAAGGGACTTCCATACTGTTTTCCAAAGTGGAAACACTACTTTTTTATTTCCACCAACAGTGTTCAAAAGTTGAATTGCTCCACACCCCTGCCAACACTTACCTTTTTTTTTTTTTTTATAATAGACATCCTAACATGTGTGAGATAATATCTTACTGTGGTTTTTATTTGCATTTTTTGATGATTAGAGATGCTGAACATCTTTTCGTGTACCTGTTGGTTAGTGGTATCTTTTTCTGAGAAACGTCTATTCAGGTCCTTTGTCCAATTTTAACTGATTTTCTTTTTTTTTTTGCTATTGAGTTATAAGAATTCCTTATAAATTATGAATATTAATCCTTTATCAGATATACTGTTTGTAAATATTTTCTCTCATTCTGTAGGTTGCTTTTTCACTCTAATCGTTTCTATTGTTGTTAGATTATTTTTAAACTGTATCATCATCATTATTTTGTTTCCTTAGAATATATTGTTTCCAGAAACAAAATATGGGTTATCACCACTAAGTCTCTAATGGAGATTCTGCATAATCTCTACTATACAATATGGAGTATTTGCTTATTAGAAGGAGGTTTAAAGTACTTTATCTGTATAAATTATATAATTGTTATAACATTCATTTTAAATTAATTCAAGGCATAAAGTATCAATGCCATTAATATTTTAAAAGGCAGGCCAAGAAAATTTATACTCAAAACTACTCTTCAGCTTCTGCCCTCGTAATATTAAAGGTCCTTTGTGATGATTATATTCACTATCCAATTCATTGAGGAATTTGAAAAGCATTATGCACAAATATAAACACATATATATGTGGCTTCAGGTCTTTCTATAGCAACTATTGCATTATGGGTGCAATAGAAAAATCTGAAAAGAAGTCTGGTTACACTTGGGGGTGAATACCTTATTTGTCTAAATTAAATCTTAAATCATGCACTGTATACAAGTCAGATGATCCTACGTCTAAACATATGTTTGTAAAAATGTTGCCAATACAATGCACCAATTTTTAATGTAAGAAATATATATTACAGTGTTATTTATTTTGCTTTTGTTATTTTTAATCAGTCTAGAAAAGATGATTTAATAATAAAGATTCTTTATTTAAAAAATCTAAGAAAAGCGACTAATTCAAAAAGGAAGTTTTGGCTGGAATTTAGTTATTTAGAAGAGAAATGTATATCATTCACTCTGTTTTTGGGTATACAAAAAGATATAAAGAAGATTCAACTATCCCTTGAAATATCCTATATTCATGTTGCTTTCTTTTATTGGTTTAGTTCAATGGCGATTATTTAGGTAGAAATGGAAGAATAGGCCTGGGAGAAACTTATAGAAAGAACTCTTATTGTTACACATTAAAGCTTTTCACAAGTTGCCCATTTTTCTGTTATATTGATGACACATAACATTTGTTTCACAATAAATTTTGAGCCATAGTATTATCAACCAAATCAATTCTGTTATCCTGTTTGGCAGAAACTCAAAGAAGACATACATACATTTTTTGGTCTCCATGAAAACTTTCTAAATCTTTAAACTTTCTTTAAGAACAACAGGAAAGATAAGTGGTATGTGGGGTACAAAGATAAAGAAGAAATAAGAAAAGTATCTTAGTGGAATAGTAGAAAACATAATTATTTCAACGGTAAGAAAAAAGTGACTTCAATAATATTAAAACCATTGATAAATACTTCAGAGGCTAGAGAAGGTTATTGTATATATATTTGCCTTTTACCTAAAGGTATGAACAATTTTATGTAAATGCAAGAGATGCAGGATAGAAAATTACAGATACAGACTATCTTGTCAGAAAATTAATCTTTTTCCCTAAAAAATATAGTGACAGCTTTCCTCCTACTACCCTGACATAAAAAAATTATAGATGATGAATAGTAGTATAACACTATATGAGGTTGTGAGAATAGACATAATATATTTTAAGAATTCTAACTATGCTATTATATTACATACCTTTTACTGTTCCATTTGCATGTTATATTTCTCTAAATTTGTGCGTGCCAACAAGGTGCCCACTCCTCAGTTTGAAACTGTACTGCGATAATTCTTTTACAGTATTCTAGAGGAAAAATACTATGGTATATTTTGTGCTTTTCTCCTATCATCATGAACTTTAAAAAATTTACAATATTTACTTTTAAACCATAAATGCTTTCTCCATGTCAATGTTAAAGTTATTTTCTCTTTAAAAACTGTAATACATTGCTCCTTCGTAAAACTATTTTCTCACTTTTCATCTTTTTTCTCTTTCTTCACATGACAATACATATCTCTTTTAGCTTCGTTGGTAAATTTAACTATATATTGAGAAAATAGTTTAGCTTTTTATTGGCTAAGATTCTTCTGATTCTCAAGATAATTTTAAACCAGTGATAAAGTATTAAATTTAGAAGCATACTTAAGATGATCTAGATATAAACTCTTTCCTTACAAATCACAGAATTAAGACACAGAAGAGTTAAATGATTAGCCCATGAATGTAGAAAAAGTTAATGGAAGACATCAGTCTTGCCAAATACTTTCAGAAAATCTCATTAAAAAAACATTTCTTTGAAGAGCTCCTTATTCAGCAGTATTTTGGGTAAAATACTCTTAGGTGTCTTCCCTATTCTATCTCAGCACAATATAACCTTTGGTCACATGCAAAGAAATATTTGAATATATTGTTGGCTCACAAGAAATCTCTAGAAGGTTAGGGCTTTAGGGGCACAGTGCATTATTCACAATGACCTGAATACTAAAGATTGCAGTAGATAAATTTGATAATGCAGCTTTAAACCAAGCCTTCTATGGAAATATAAAGGGAGACACATCTGTGATATTACATTTTCTGGTAGGCAAGTT
>NW_011888914.1:1299534-1302316 GCF_000151845.1 Pteropus vampyrus
CAAGATTTGAATTAATTTTTCTGCTCAAGATTATACCATAAGAGAATTCTCTAGAGTCTCACTAGAAGTGAATATCCTCTAGCTTCCCAACTTCTCTGGCATCCACAATCTCCACATCCTATATCACAGACCTCTTTAATACATTAGTAGCACAAATGTTGATTTACCTAGAGTTCTACTACCACAAGAAGCTGGCAAAATTATAATTTAACTAAAGTTCTTTGACTTCAATTATTCCATTTTATTCATTACCTTAAAAAGCCATGCTTTTTATTCACATGTAAATTTATGTTAACTGTATGTTAATCTATTTTAAACAAAGAGTAAACTGTGAAGTATATTTGCTTCTAACACAGAGTACAGAGAGTGACACAAATTTTTAAACACAGTGGGCATTCAATATTTGTTGAGTGGATATATTAATGAAGTCAGACTTTTGAGGAAATAATATCTGTATTTTTTTAATGCTCAAGAAAGGGATCGCACACTATTGATAACAAAAAGCCAATAAGTATTGGTTCAGTAGAAAAAGAATGGTTGTTCAATTCTATGTTATCAAAGTTTTGAATGTGACATCTAAGAGTAAAATGTTTCTTAAAATAATATATGTCCTTCTCTTTATCTTTATTTTTAATAATGTATTTGTTAATCTTGTAGGAAAATCATCATGAAAGAATTCAGCAGGATTGTTCTCTGAGATGTTCTAGTCAGAAGGAATAATAGAATTTATTATAGCAGAGACGCTGTGATATTTACATTCATGAGAAAAGGGAGCACAGGTTGAGTTTATTTGTGCACGGCATTTTCTCACTTAGTCTTTCTAAAAATGTTTCATGATGTTTTTTCTGGATGAGAAACTAAGAAAAATAAAGATCATTTATCTAATTTATAAAAGTACTGAGGTAACATCACAAGTCTCATGGATCCCCAATACCTAAGCTCATTCCACTGTCTAGATATTTTCTCCGTTTCATCTCAAACCTAAAACATAATTTTTTCTCTTCCTAAACACAAACACACACACACACACACACACACACACACACACACACACACACACACACACACACAAACACAAAGAGTTTCAATCCTCTGTCCAGTTACTTCATTGAGACAGAATAATTTCACACAATTAGGTAGTTAGGTAGTCATGAGCAATGGGAACAAAAGCCCAACTCTGCAACCATAGGAATGACAACAGTGATTGCCTGATCCAAAAGGCCACCTTTAGGACTGCCCAGAGAAAAAAAACCTTCATTTTTTAAAATAGCAATGCCCCTACATCCTGGAGTACAAGGAAATAAATGACCATAGCATAGCAACCAGTTTAGGCCAGTCACAAACAGTAAGGAGTATTCTGAACTTCTTTTCACCTCAACCTCATTATACCATCATTATAATGCCATGCATATGCCTGGAAGTTCATGAATCTAATCATAACAGACTGAATTCTGGAAGGTGCATGTGCAGTTGACAATAGGTTATATAACAGCCAATTGTCAATCAAAACGACTTCACACAACAATCACCTAGCACCACCCATCGCAGCCCAGATATAAGACAGACCTCCCCACCTCTACAAGGCTACAGTCCTCTCTGGTGTAGCCTGTTTCTCTCTTGAATCATACTTTAGTAAATCTTACTTTTCTTAATCTTTGCTGATCTATAATTATTTACTCCATCAGTAGAAAGGACCACCACCCCTGCACGCCCCCACCCCTCGTACCACTGGAGCAACTACAGACTTAGATCACCCCCAATGGTGTCAACACAAACAGAGCACTCAGAAAGTAAAGGCAGGTCACGGACATCGCAATTATTCAAGGAGGGAGAAATGAATATGTGTTGAATATAAGCACATATATGAATATTTTAATATATACATTATAAAGGAAAAACTATTGTTTTACTTTACACTACACACAATTACTACAATAATACTTTACTTCTGCTCGGTAAATGTGGAGTAGTTTTTCTTACAACAGGCAATTCTGTGACATTAGTGGGGTCTCTGTAATTTAAATCCTGACACTATTTACCTGAAAATAGCATCAAATCTTACAGAATTAAGTGCTCAATCCCACAAGACACTCCCCCACACACAAACATACACACTTCAGACACCAATTATAAGCCCAGGTAATGGCATGTGCTTCTGGCCAACTGACTATAAATTGAAGATTCCCACAACACAATTTTCAGGTTTGATTTATTTGTTAGAGTGTCTCACTCATTTATTTACTAAATCTCCTGTTTATTACAAACAGATATAACTCAGGAACAGCCAGATGGAAGAGATGCAAAGGGCAAGGTATAGGAAAGGACATGAAGCTTCAATGCCATTTAAGCACACTACTACCCCTACATGTCCACGTCCTCATCAACCTGGAAGCTATTAGGTCCCCATCCTTTTGGTGTGTTATAGAGGCATGATTTATTATTAATCCTTGGTCAATGGTAATTGATCTTTATCTCCAGCCCATTTTTTCCCCTCCGCTGAGGTCAGGTATAGAGTTGAGAGTTCGAAATCTAGTCATGACTGGTTCCCTGGTAACCCCTCCTTAGGTTACCTAAGGACTTTCCAAAAGTCACTTCTTTAACATAAACTCAGGTATAGTTGAAAGGAGCTCCTTCTGAATGACAAAAGACACTCTTATCATTCAGAAAGATCCAAGGGTTTTAGGAGCTTTGTGTCAGGAACAAAGACCAAATATGTTTCCTATTATATCACATGCATAGAATATATGTGTATATTGCGTGGCAAATGTCTGTAATTTTTTTT
>NW_011888914.1:1302366-1303512 GCF_000151845.1 Pteropus vampyrus
AAAAAGTAAAAAGAAACAGATGAAATTAGTTTTAATAGTATATTTTGTGAAATCTAATATATCTGAAATATCATTCAACTTGTATTAGACCTTATTACATCTTTATATTTCTTATGCTCTTATCCATAATTTTATCTTTCTGTGTTGTATCTTGAATAATTTTTTTCTGATCTTTTGGTTTTCTAGTCCTTCTTTGTCAGCTGTTTACCTAATCCATTGAACTGTTATTTTTAATTTAGTTTTTATTAAAGTTTTATTTTCAGTTTTTAAATTACTTTTCATATCTATTTTGTTTCCACATTCCTGAATATTTCAAAACTTTTCTTAAAAAAATTTTTTAGAAGAGTGTGTGTGTGTATATCTCTGTCTTATAATTCCTGTATGATTACTTTATGTGTGTGTTTCTGCTATAGATATTTTTTCTTTGTATTGTTCCTGGCACTTTGTTTCTTATGGTATTTGGTTATTTTTTATATCCTTCTCAATGTTCTTAAAAAATTATCTGACATGATAAAGAAGATGACTTCCTGTGAATTTCTATGTAATTATTTCTGGGTATGAGGTGCTACTACCTGTTTAGGACTATTTCAATTCTTTCTGGGGTGTGATCTCTAAATCCACACAGCAGCTGCCTTCTGTTTATACTTTCTCAAGAAGTATTTCTTTTCCACTTGCTACTTTGCTTAGCACTGTTCTTTTTATAAAGCATCTTGTGGGATATTGTTGGAGGGGTAAATTTTTTGTCTTCCCTTCATAATGATGGTATAACCCTGTAGAGACTGAGCTTAATGTGGGCAGTGTCTATGATAATACCCTCTCCTCACTCAAGTTCCTGGCTTTAATTTCTGTCTTTCTTGCTTTAAAACATTAAATGTCAAAATCAAATTTTAAGATCGTTTTATTTGGGGATTGGCAATTATGCTATGTATAAAAGGCTTCATGAAATCCTTTTCTCTCTGATTTTCAGGTTTGTCCTAATTTTTAGCCTGATAATTCCTCACTATCTTCTCAGTTACTTAATTATCTTAAAAATATTTTAAATATATTTGTGTTCAGTATTTTGAGTTGACTATGTGAGAACAATGCTCAGAAAAGCTTATCTTGTCATATTGCTAAAAATGGAATTTCAGTAGAAACTCATATATC
>NW_011888914.1:1312412-1313555 GCF_000151845.1 Pteropus vampyrus
AAGAATAAATTTAAACAATTTTAAATGAATAAATCCCAGAAATATGAAGGCTCTGAAATATGAAGCAAATCTGAAGTCTAAAGTGATTAAAACCATTTTATAAAACCATTTTATAAAGCTCATAAGCAAGAAAATTAAGGAATATATTGTTTATAAATGCATAAGTGGTAAAACATTAAAAACAGCAATAAAGACAATCACATAATTCAGAATGTTGGTTACTTTTGGAAAGAAAAGATGAATAGAATATGGGAGAAACACATTAATAGCTTCACAATATTGGTAAAGAATATTCTAGTTTTGAGTTTATGTAGAGGTTTCAAGGTGTTTATTTTATTTTTATATATATTTTCTAACTGACATGTATTTTTAACTTACAAGTACAACATACATCAATCATCTATATATAACTTAAACTAACACAAACACACATAATTTTGTAAATATCCAAATTACATGATTCTTATTAAAACTATTAGTAACCATAAAGCTTTTGTGCCTCACTGAGGCACTAAGTAACTGAGTCTGTGATTTAATGACTTGATAATCATGGTTCTGAACAACTCTAACTGAATGAAAAAATATGTATGTGTGTTGTTATATTCCTCTTAACCTCAGGATCTAGCTGTGTGGTCACACCATTTTGGATCATTCTATTCTCTAACCACTTCGAATGTCACTCATTTCCCTATTCAGATGTCTGAATCTACAAAATATATTCTATATTAGTCTGATAATTTTAGTCTGATTGTTTCAAGTATGGTCACACAGAGGAAGGAGAAAAGAGATTTGATAGCTATCTTTTTAAACTATAGTTCATTACATCAATTTATCCCTTGTAATTCAAGCAAATAATTTTTTAGGTTGTATTATATGTGTCAGTTACCTAGAGTGAACATCTTAATGAGTCTTTTGTATTCTAATAATATTCTTGCCACACAAATATGGTTATTGAAATTTATCAAGAGTTGAACTTTATTAACATAAGCTGATGATTTGTCTAAAATGATGTACAATTTGCTTGAAAATTTCTATGCAAGTAAGTGAAAAAATGTCCTAAAGATTTTGCCTACAATAAGGGCAGCAGAAGCAAGCAGCACAGACCTAAATTGTGCTACCCATTACCCTCATCTGCTTTAAGCA
>NW_011888914.1:1313605-1314791 GCF_000151845.1 Pteropus vampyrus
AGTGATATTTTATATGTCAAGATTTGGAGAATACACCAATTTTATGCCAAGAGACAGTAAAAACAATGTAAAATTACTTATGAAACCCTCAAAAACAAACTTTCTTTGTTTAGAAAGAAAGGTCTCATAACTGGCTTTATTTTCTCTTACCTTCCTGTAATGGTTTAGGGCTATGGTGTATTATGGTTAGTTTTCTATAGGTTCGAATGTTCCTCCATTGACAATAAAGTAGAAAGGGACTTTAAAATATCATAAAGGAAGAATTGCAAAAGCAGTACCATTTTATAATATTCTATAAATAAGGTTGGATATTTTCCCTGCTGTACTTAACCACAAAATCTTAAAGGGAGAGAATGTCTGGTAGCGGTGGCAATCTACCTTGGTAATAAGTAAAGGTAAAATATGATAGCAATCACTTGTAAACACACACACACACACACACATACACACACACACACACACACACACACAGAAAAGGGGATGCCTTCTTGATATTTCAAAGAAAGAGCATACTGCCATAAATTGTAGAAAATGTATCAATACAATATAAAATTACATAGCTGCAGATAACCAGGAACTGAAAGTCTTATGGGGAGAATATTTTATGATAAAAGAAAAACAGAGAAAAATATAAAGTGCAGCAAAGATGAAAAAAGACTTGGGTGAGACATTGAACTATTGCAAGGAAACTAAAATAGCAATAGCAGAATTAAAATCCGTAATTGAGGTGATAAAGAAAAGCATTAATCGTTCGGGAAAATTGAATTAATAATCTGGAGAAGAATGTTTCAAAAAATCCATTAGAGTCTGAGAAAATGAAAAAGAGGTGATCAATGAAAACAAACATGATTGATGGGAATGGAGTACAGAATGTGAAAGTTTCACTTGCATAAAACTGGTGTCCTTGAAAAACAGTGCAAATAAATATATGAAAAAAGCCTAAACTAAATAGAAATCATAAAACATTATGATTTCAATTTGGTAATAAGGATACACAATGTGTGTGTATGTGCATAAATATGTTTCTTATGAATATACATCTATATATCTATATCTATATCTATGCATTTATAAAGGGCTATAACACCACACAAATTTTCTCTTTGGTGTTAGATTTTATTCTTTAGAATAGTTTTTTGTTGTTCTATTTGTAAAAATAGTCAGATACTTATTACCATAAAAAAAA
>NW_011888914.1:1314841-1317341 GCF_000151845.1 Pteropus vampyrus
TTTTTAGCGTTTCCCTTAAGATGTATGACAGAAAAGCACAAAGTGTTTATATTGCACACAAAGTAGTTTTAAGATTGTATTTGTCTCACAGAAAATAATCATTGATCTTGGTCTACTTTGCTTTTTTAAATAAATAAACATCCTGAGTGCCACAATAAATCCCCCAAATTTCATAGACTTTTTATTTATGTTTTTCCTATCTGTATTTCTATACAAGTTGTAACACATGTTATGTTTGTGGAAATTACTTAAATCCTATCTGAGATTACTGGAAAAAAAAAAGGCAATATAAAGCAGTCACATGTCATGTTGTTTTGTTCAGACTAAAACCTCATTTAATATGACAGGAAATGATGACTATTTTGCCTGTGTCTCATTACCTTTGGTAGTCAATTTTGTTTTCAAAGTGAACAAGTCTCATAAAATGGACCCCCTACATCGAATTGGTGTGAGGTACCTAAATTTCTTGGCTGTTTTTGAAAACAAGTTTCCAGAGTAGCAGCAACAATGCTGCTGCATCACCACTTGAAACATTCCAATTTACTTTCCTTTTTAGATAGGTACAGATAATGAGTGTACATCAAATTGTTAGAGTCAAGGAAGATATCATCTGTAACAGTCTTTCTTGATTTAAAAATAACTTCACTGGGTTAAACAGTAGTTATATATCAATAATAAAGAACATATAGGGGTAGCCAAAGTGACTCAAAGTTAATTCTATATGACTATTTATAACTGATGAAACTAAATTAACAAAAGAAAGGTAGTAAACAAAGAATTATGTGTGTATGTCTGTGGGAAGAGTGATATAAACTTTAATGTATATGCCTAACTTTTTAAAATTCTCTCAGAATATCTCTCTCTCTCTCTCTCTCTCTCTTTTTTTTTTTTGGCAAACTAATTTTAAAAATAGGAAGATAAAGATTTTTTTTTTTTTGTGACAAGTAAAATATCACTGCATTCTGCAGAAATCACAGAATCTGGAATTTGAACAGGTCTATTCACTGAAATACTACAGACTTTTTTGATAATTATTTGAATATCTAAATTTTGCAAAAACTTTTTAATTAAAAAAGGAAAGCCTAATTCATCTAATTAAAAATGTTGATAGAGACATGTTCATTTAGGGACTTGGTCCTTCCTGAGCACTTTCTCTAGCATAGTGAAACACACAAATAAACAAAAAAACACGGCATGATTTTTTAAGGTTGACCAAGAAAGCCTTGAATTAACATTCCCTCTCAATTTGACTAAACTTTAAACTTTAGTCCAGCTTTTTTCTGCCTAAAGGCCACTGGCCTCCATTTATTTAGGGCATTTACTTCAGAAAACTTGCCAATTGTAAATTATTTCTCTGCTCCTTTTTGATATTAATCTATTATATAACCCAGGTATATCTTCTTCAAGGACCTGGGAGCCATCTCTTTGAAATGCAATCATCAAGAAAGATAGGACCTCTGTTCCCCAGTCTCTGTGGAAGGACAGCTGCCTAACTTCTTTGGTAAGTACCAGTTAGCAAACACAAATAGTTTCATAACATCAGCCAACTTACTCCTCCCCAACGATTTTCAGTATTCTTCCAATTGCTTGTCCCAGTGTTCAAAAATTTTCCTGTCTTTTGTTTCAACAGAATTAAGTTCAATCTCTCTTCCTTATTGCCATAATCTTGGCCCCTATTGCAATAGTCTTAAATAAAGTTGTTCTTGCCATTTGCAAAAAGTGCCTGGTACATTTTTTTCTTTGACAGTTAATTAACATTAAATGCAAATAGTCACATAATTTTTTTAAAAAAGAATGCAAATTGAAAAATATTATATCCTTAGATTATTTATGTGCTGTTTTGTCATGGTAACAATATTATTTCTACAGAATTTTATGTGTTGCAAAATGCTTCCAAAGGCATCATTTAATTTAATTTTACAACACTTCAGTGAGGTTGGTAAGAACAGTATCATTGGGCTAAATTTTAGATATCCAAGATTTGAATTAATTTTTCTGCTCAAGATTATACCATAAGAGAATTCTCTAGAGTCTCACTAGAAGTGAATATCCTCTAGCTTCCCAACTTCTCTGGCATCCACAATCTCCACATCCTATATCACAGACCTCTTTAATACATTAGTAGCACAAATGTTGATTTACCTAGAGTTCTACTACCACAAGAAGCTGGCAAAATTATAATTTAACTAAAGTTCTTTGACTTCAATTATTCCATTTTATTCATTACCTTAAAAAGCCATGCTTTTTATTCACATGTAAATTTATGTTAACTGTATGTTAATCTATTTTAAACAAAGAGTAAACTGTGAAGTATATTTGCTTCTAACACAGAGTACAGAGAGTGACACAAATTTTTAAACACAGTGGGCATTCAATATTTGTTGAGTGGATATATTAATGAAGTCAGACTTTTGAGGAAATAATATCTGTATTTTTTTAATGCTCAAGAAAGGGATCGCACACTATTGATAACAAAAAGCCAATAAGTATTGGTTCAGTA
>NW_011888914.1:1321366-1347297 GCF_000151845.1 Pteropus vampyrus
AAAAAAAACTAAATAAAATATTGATGGTATTGAAAAACATGGATAAAATTAAGAGAGCATCACCCTGTAGAAATTGTCATTTTAATAAGATTTATTTGTCCAAATGTGTTACGTGTTACTAATGTTATTAGTTTACTTTATCTACATTTCTATGTTTTAAACAAACTAGTCATTTTGGTACTGTGGAAATATTTTACCCCGGCCTTTTAGCTCAATCCATATGTATATACAGGGCCTGCACATTCCTTTGTTAATCTGCTGATTTTTCAAAAGAAACTTTTATATTCTAAAAAGTCATAAAGTAGAAATAGATAAAAGAGAAAAGTGCTAAATAATTCATGCTTATTTTGAGACATAATGGAATGGGAGGGAGAACGCCTCAAGCTAAGAATGACTATCCACCAACATCATTCCAACAGACATGTTCTCTCTATACATACTTGATAAGTAAGAAGGAAGAAAAAGAAGAGAGAGACTGAGAGAGAAGAGAAAGATGTAGAGGGAAAAAGGACTACCTATCTACACAAGCGCGCGCGCGCACACACACACACACACACACATTCTGATAGCTACAAAGTATTTAAAAGCATTGGTCATTCTTGATATTAGATAAATTGCTTTTTGAGATCAAAGTACATGTAACTGAAATTGGGGAAGGGGAATAATAAAGCAACGAAAATATGAGAGAAGGAAAAACGTATGCCAGTATAGTTTGAACTTCTATATTCACAGTTTTTTTCATTGTGGTATTCACTGTGTTTCTATTGTATTGTTGAGAATATATACACTTGAGATGACTTTTATCATCTCAGGTCTTTGAAAATCATAGTCTCTCTGGAGCGTCCACATAATTCACCATACGATGATCTGAATTGATTTTAGAACATCCATCAGAAAGCTTAAATGGCATTTCTGGGCCATGTTTTGGACCTTTTTACTTATTGCCTATATGTAAATTCCTTGTTTTGAAAGACAGTAGCATTTTGTATGGTTTTTGCCACTGAATGATAAGTGCAATTTTGTACAATAAAAAGAATTGCTTTGAGGCAGTTGAAATTTAATTAAATTCACTGAGCTTTGTGATAGAAAAAAAAAAAAATGCTGTTCCTAAAACTAGAATGCACACAACACATTCTAACATTTTGGAATCAATGTTAGACTTCCTTCATACTTCCTTACAAGTAATGACAGATGATTGGGAAAAAAAACTAACATGTAAAATATATTGATTTTGACAATTCGGAACTCATAGTTGGCATCAGTATTGTGGATTATTCAAATAAGTATGTACTTCAATATTTACAATTAAAATATTTTAAATGACTTTCAATTTAATATTATTAGATTATATACTCCAGTCTTGTACTTATTATCACTATCAATTAAATACATATTCAAGCATATGCTGGCCATTCGAGATATATATAACTTATCTCTTCATTTGGTTGTAAACTCCTGAAGGCCTAAGGCTATATCTTATATTTTTTTTGTTACCTTATTTGATACTTTTCATAGTATATTCCATTTGGCATATACTTGCCGATTTATTGACCAATTGCTGTCAAGTTCTTGTTATTTATTCATCACATTTCAACAGCATTTTTCTTCAAAAAGGTCAATGATTTCTACAGAAAACTGTATATTTATAGGCCTGAGTACTACAGAGTTGAAAATACTAAATCCAGAGAAGTTAGTACACAAAAAAAACTAGAAGGATGAAGGACAAATGATAAAATCAATTCAACACATATTAATTGGTCATTTAGTTTTGTGCATTTTAAAATCATTTTGCTATCAAAGATGATTTTATTGCACTCTGTACAAAAAGAGAAAAAAACTTCTCTATTGCATAGACCTCCTAGGTTTTCTGCCTGGACTGGTATGGGTATGCCTAATCTCCAGCTTTAAGCCTTATTTCAGTATTTCAGACACACATGGTACACATATATAGCAGGGTGTATTGGGATATGGGGTAATTATAAGCATGGACTTACTTGAGTAAGTGCAAGACCCTGAACTCTCATTATCTCATTATTTAGGCCAGGCATAGATGGTCTGTGTGTAACATAGCTAATGGTCCTATAAAGAGGCTCCACCTTCATAATGCTATATAAATGTATGTGGTTGGGGAGGAAGGAACAGCAGAAAGAGAAAGGAACTTCTGTTCAACTATGTAATAATGGAAATTTCCTGTTCAAAGAAGTGTCCCTGTGGTATCAGTCTGCCTTTCTAGTCAGCTAACACAGACATGCAGAGACAGCTTTCTGCTAAGTTATTAGCACAAAGGTGTGGGTAGAAAATGAGCCTCCTGAGTCATCTAGGAACAAGGATAAGAGAGTTTAGAAGCCAATATTAAGTCACCAAGCTAAACCTTCTAGAGAAATGGGGCACTACAGTAGCCAGTATATTAAATTTCTGGAAAACTCTGTTCAGATAGTTTTAACAGTACGTGATATTGAGTTGCACTGCATCGTAGCCCAATGACTGGCTAGTCTGCCCTTGGGTAAAAAGGCATTTATATTACAGTTTGCACAACACAGAAACTACTCTTGATGACATTCCTTCCAGCTTTTACAATAGCACTTTTTCCTATGAGGAAAAAGGACTGGGGATATCATTTCCTATAGGAAATGGTTCACTTATTTGTGTATATAAATATAATTTGAAGATTTCTAGGTTGTTTTAAACGTTTTAAATTTTTTTTTGTAAAAATCATATTTGAAATAATTATGTTGTTTGAAATAAATATTTTTAGATAATTCCAAATGTTCTTTACAGTGACATTATCTAAATCATCAAGAGATCACCTAATCATCTCATTTCTTCAACAATTATTATAGTCCTTGTTTTTATAATTTATATGATTATAAATTATATTTTTATAATTTAATTCATAATTTACTTCTCCTATTTACATTATTTAGGGTCACATATACAAGTCTTCAGTGTGTATCGTATCGGATATTTGGAATAATAAGCTATTTGTAAAAATTAAGTTCTTTCTCCTCATAAGTTCATTAACACATTATACTTGCTCTCCTTTTACTACCTTTTAGTTTTTCTTTCCTTTTACTTTTCTTTCATGTTTTCATTGAGGATGAAGGTTATTAGTATTATTTTGATTATTCCAAATTCCATATGGCAATAGGAAATGAGTACTTAGGAGTTGGACAAGAGTCCTCAAGTGGAAAAACAGATCAGGAAAAGTTAATACCATGGATCCTATTTTATCCCATAGTGAGATTTCTGGCTAATCCATTTGTTCTTGTATTGGATTACTCTCATAAAAAAAAAGGAAAACATCAGAGGGGTGAATTGCAAATATTTCTTACTTTGCCCTTTATTCTATTTCATTGCAGGCAATGGAGACAATTTAGCCAGAGCAGGATAAAAAATTATTGAGGTAAATAGCTTAGTACAGCAGTCCCCAACTGTATTGACACCAGGGACCAGTGCTCCTATAAGAATCTAATGCCTGATGATCTGAGGTGGAGCTAAGGCGGTGATGTTAGCACTAAAGAGTGGCTGCAAATACAGATGAAGTTTCACTGGCTCACCCCCACTCACCTCCTGCTGTGTGGCCAGGTGTGGACCCCTGGCTTAGTAAAAGGGCACAGTTATTTCATATAAAGCTCATGTAATTTTCTCTTATGGTCCACTCATAATTGTTTAAAGAAAAAAAAGTAAAGAAAATGAAGTCTTTGCTATAGCTTTATTAGTGAAAATGGATTTACGTTTCAAAGTAAAACCTCTGCGGCCCAACTCACACATATTAGTTTCCACTAAATCCATCCTCCTAAGGTGCAGGGTCAATAAAGTCCTAAATTGTGACTTAGTTGAGTTGGTTGCTTATTTGTTTATTTGTTCCACAGTGCCCTCTCCATCCCCATCCGACACTCACAAACAGAATATCCAGCAAGACTGTTTTAAAGTCATTTCAAGTGTGTTCCTAACAAATGTTAACATAGCTGTAAATTTGTTACATGATTTAAAAAAAGTGAAATAATCAGGAAAGGTAGTATGATTGCTAGGATTTTAAGGAGAAAAATGATGAGGAAAACCCCCTTTATTTTTGTTTTTGCCCATCTAAAATGAAGAAGTTGGGTAAGCTCTTTTATCAGACGTCTTGCAGTTCCATAGTTTATCATGTGAGTAATATATAGCATTATGAGGGTGGAGCCACTTTATAGGACCATTAGCTATGTTACATATAGATCATCTATGCCTGGCCTAAATAATCAGATAATGAGAGTTCAGGGTCTTGCACATATTCAAGTAAGTCCATGCTTATAATTGCCCTTCCACTTTATGTGGAAGGTATTGATGAGAATACAATTGCTATGCTGCTTGGAAATAGGAACTTGCAATTTACAGTAGAGAACGCAAATGAAAAATGGCAAAAGGAGTTCGATCGTTCATGTCTACTTCAGCAGCCATTTCTATCTCTATAAAACCAAATGTTAGAAGGGAAAACACCTAACATAGTGAATAGTCATCGAACAACATTCATAGAATATGCAATCTAGGGAGAAAAAAGTCCCTTCCTTTTGCTATGAAAAATTGCTCTTTATAATTCCTTGGCAAAAATAGTAAATATTGAAAAAATATATAGTGCATGCTTTGTTCTTGTGTACAAAATAATTACAAGGACATGTGTATAATCCTATAAAGTTTTCAATTACTTGCATTTGATAAATTTATATACTTAGAAAATATTTTTATTACATTAATATTTTACTTCCTTAAATTGAAATAAAGGGCATATGAAGGAGATATGTTAGTTAAAGGAACAGCTTATATACAGAGAGTCTGGGCTTCCAGCCACAGTTAATTATCAAATACACTCAAGGCACACCTATAAAGACACAGTCTAACCCCATGTGCAAGTCTCCTGAGATGGATTTAGTGCTTGAGAACCTGAAAGTAGCTTGCCAATTAAAGTCTACACGTTTGCTTCAATACAGATTAATACATAATTTGTCATGCAACAATCTCAGACAAATAAACAGAAGAGAAAGAAAAGTTGGGTTATTTCACTAGTGTCAGGTGCTATGGAAAAGCAACACATATAACATTAACTTAATTTCTTTAAGCCAGTGGTGCAGGCTGAGACATTAGTCTACATCTGTCATTTCCTTTACATTTTTTTAAAATTTATTTTATTATTAATTTCGAGTATACAGTACATTGTTTAGACATATACATAGTTTATAAAACAATCCCCTTAATTGCTCCTTCTCTCCTCTGGCTCTCCACTTAGCCATTACATTAATACTAACTGCATTCCCTATGCCATGCTTCCCATCCCTGTGACCATATATCAACTACTAATTTGTACTTCTTTAACTCTTCACCCCATTCTCCTAGCTCCCCAGCTCCCCTCTGGCTGTCCCCAGATTGTTCTCTATATTTGTGAGTCTGTTTTTGATTAGTTTTTGTTTCTTAGATTCCGCATATAAGTGAAACCATAGGGTACTTATCTTTCTCTGTCTGACTTATTTCACTCAGCATAATAGCCTCTAAGTCCATCCATGTCGTTGCAAATGGTAGGATTTCATTTTTTTAATGGCTGAGTAATATTCCATTGTATATATGAACCATAACTTCTTTTTCCAAACATCTGTTGATGGGCATTTAGGTTGCTTCCATATCTTGGCTATTGTAAATTGTGCTGCCATGAATATAGGGTTGCGTAGATCTTTACGAGTTATTCTTTTGGTTTTCTTTGGATAAATACCCAGAAGTGCAATTGTTGGATCAAAAGATATACCTATTTTTAATCTGGGGGGGAATCCTCCAGACTGTTTTCATTGTTTCTTAACGTTTAAGTTTTATTTCACAACCAGTGATAAAAGTACTGATGAAAAATGCTTTAAAAATGTGATGAAAGATATTGAAAGTTATTCATTTATTTTAATTATATCTTTAATTTTCAAAAATATATGCTCATTGTAAAGAATTTAGAGCATACAGAAAATAAAAATATATAATAAAAATTCTTTATATAGAAAATTATTGTAGTAATCATTTTGATATATTTTGCCACTTTCTAAATTTATGTATTTGAAATCTTAAATATTTCTGAACAAAATATTAAGATTAAATAGATGTGATACAGAATTGCATTCTTACCTTTAACTTAACTACAAATCATTAGCATTATCTCATGTCATTATATATCATTTAAAAATCTACATTGACTTAAACCACATGTTCTACCTTATAGCTATGCCAGAATATATTTAATTACTATCTAAACATTAGACATTTAGGTTGCTCATAGGTTTTAACTGCTATAAATATGTCATGATTCTTATTTTTGTACTAAATGTTTGTATGAATTTCTGATTAGTTCCTTAGGAAACAGTTCTAGAAAAGAAATTTTTGTACTAAAGGGTATGAACATTTTATAGACCTTGGTAAGTATCAACAAAGTTTTCCAGAAAGGTTGTGCCAGTTTGCACTCTCATCATGTGAGGCTTAGTGTGCACACAGAGTAAATATGACTAAAAGCTTTTAACAATTTTTAATTTAATAATAACTTGGTCATTTTAATCTAAAATTTCTGATTATCAGAAAGATTAAAATACTTTTCATGGATTTATGTATTAGTTGTATTATTTTTTCTGAATTATGTCATTTTTATGCTGCTCTATTGGTGTTTAAGTGGTTATTATGACTTGCATTAAAAGTTTGTAATTAAGGTTATCAATTTTTTTAGTTTGTTTCTTTAAAGTATTTCATAGTTATTCTTTGCCTTTTAATTTTGTTTTTAATGAATTTCATTGTTCATATCAATCTTTTGCCATTTTACTTTTTTCCCCATTCCCCAACATAGGTTTTATGATTAGAAAGTGCCTTTTGAGTTGATAATTGGACAAATATTCAACTTCAATTTTTTATAGATTTATAGGTCACCTATTGCAAAAATTATAATAAATTGCTATCATTATTCAACAAAATAAAACATGAGATTTAAAGTGTTTTATATTCATATTCATTTATTATATAACATGTAGCACTTTTTATGATATGACTAATAGTTTATTTAAATTTCTAGGGAAATTTAAACCTATTGTAATTCAGTGTTCGAGATCTGTCAGAATTCCTTTAACCTGTCAGAGGTTTTGATATGCTATAATAATATTGATACATTTTAAAAGGAAATATAACACCATATTCCCAGAATCAGAGTCATATAAAAAAAGTAGAAAAGAGTCATCATATCAAGATTATATTTTATTCCATGATTTTTCATTACAATATAAATTCGTTGCACTTCTTTGATTTTCATTACATATTTTTCTGAGGTTATTTTACCCATTTGGGATTTGTATGACTTTCCTCTGCTATTTAATAATGATTCTAAAATGGCATGGGTGATTATTCTTGAAATGATCATTTAAATGATACCAATGATTGGCCATTATCTTACAGTTTATAAAGAAGGTGAACACGCATTTCCTTCATAATTTAATCCTTACAACAACAGCCCTGTGAAATTGATGTTTTACCACTGTTTCATTTTTTTTTTAGCCCTACTAATGAGAAAAATAAGGCTCAGAGCAACTTCCCTAAAATCATACAGTTAATGTCGACAGAGCTGGGATTTGAAATTGTTCTTCAGTCTACATCCCATGTTCTCTATTATAATAGCTTCTTAGCTCCCAACTATCAATCTTTCTTGTGTCAGCAAAGGGACATTTGAATGGAGCTTTAATCATTGAAGAATAAGTTGCAGTCTATACATTAACTGCTTTGGAAGTAAACAGTTATAGTAAAATGCATATACATTTTGAAATTTACTTATACAAAAATATTATAATTTCTTTAAATAAAACTTGAGAAAATACTTTTTTTAGAGTAGTTTTAGGTTCACAGCAAAACTGTGCAGAAAGTATAATTTTAATTTAACCTATGTCCCACACATTCATAGCCTCCCCCATTATCAACATCCTCTATCAGAATTAAACATTGGTTACAATTAATGAAACTTTATTGACACATCATATTCACCCAAAGACCATAGGTCACCTTAAGGTTCACTCATGGTGTTGTACAGTCTATGGATGTGGACAATGTTTAATGACATGTATAGACCATTATCGTTTCATTAAGAATATATTTACTGCCCTAAAAATTTTCTGTGCTCTGCAAATTTATCCTTCCCGTAAACCCTCGCAATCACTTATCTTTTTACTGTCTCCATAGTTCTGTCCTTTCCAGAATATCATATACTTGGAATTATATAGTATGTAACCTTTTAGATTGGCTTCTTTCACTTTGTAATATACACATTTAAGCTTCCTCTATGTGTTTTCACTGCGTGATAGCTGGATATACCACAGTTTATCCATTCACCTACTGAAGGATATCTTCGTTGCTTCCAATTTTTGGTAATTATGAAAAAAAAATTAAATATCATGTGTAAGTTTGCATAGATATAAGTTTTTAACTGCTCCTGGTAAATACTAAGGATCATGATTACTGGATTACTGGATCATATGGTAAGAGTACATAGTCATGCATCCCTTAAGGATGGGGATACTTTCCGAAAAATACATTGTTAGGGAATTTTATTGCTGTACAAACATTATAGAGGGCACTTACACAAACCTACATGGTATAGCCTACTACACACCTTGGCTATATGGTACAGCCTATTGCACCTAAGCTGCAAACCTATACAGATTATTATTGTATTGAATACTGTAAGTAATTGTAACATAATAGTAAGTATTTATCTATCTTAACATGTAAACATACAGTAAAAATACAGTATACAACATAAAGATGGTATAGGACACTTACCATGAATGGAGCTTACAGGACTGGAGATTGTTCTGGGTGAGTCAAAGAGTGAGTAGTGAGTAAATGTGAAGGTCTAGGACGTTACTCTTCACTCTTATAGATTTAAAACACTGTATACAAAGGCCACACTAAATTTATAAAATAACACAAGATTAAAATCAAGCACAAAGAAAATGATGCGATCAGGACACATGGTAAACAGAAAATGTATGAGGCTGCTGCTGGTATAATGGTAGACCGTTTCACAGTAAACTTTTCTATGAGTAGAAAGAGTATATTCTGAAATAATGATAAATGGTATAGTAAATTAAGTACATAAACCAGTAACATAGTTGTTTATTATCATTATAAAGTATTACGTACGTACTACCCATAATTGTATGTGCCAGACTTTTATACAACTGGCAGCTCAGTAGCTTTGTTTACTCCAGCATCACTACAAACATGTATTGTGTTGCATTACAACAGACACTGCGACAGCAATAATGTCACCAGGTGATAGGAATTTTTTAGCTCCTTTATAAACTTATAGGACTACCATTGTGTATGCTGTTGACTGAAATGTCATTATGCAGCACATAACTGTATTTAGTTTTGTAATAGATATAACTTCTTCAAAATATACTTATGTATAAAAACATATATAAAGAGTTTCAAGGGACAATAATTTGGGGGGCAAATCTACATATAAATGTTCTTAAAATGGGCTATTCAAGTTATAGCACATTACTCAGTTTCATATGAAATTAGAGAATGCATAAGAAGTTATTATCACAGTAAGAGTTGCATATGTATTGTGGTGATGATAATGGTACTTTTACAAATTTTTAGTTATGAAGATTTTGCTTCTGAACCTGGGAGAATGTTTGCACCATGCGATTCTCCTGTGGAGTAGATTATTTATAGTCTATTCAAATAGTTCTTAGTGATTTGGGGACAGATTAACTCAGGGTTCTTGAACAAAAATCTACTCTGTGAATAAAACTCAAATGTAGTTACTATCTGGAAGAGTTTTGTGTCATTTAAAATAAATTAAGATAGGGAAGCCATGAAAGAGCAATAGGAATTATTTTCTGTAAGGGCTAGCAGAATGGTCTGAAGAATGTATTGGTACCTTTTAGGAAATTATCAATTTATTGAACATGCATACACTGAGTCAATTCATGAAAATGAAAATATAAGGTAATATTAATGTGTTAACTTTTTATTTTTCTCTTACAAATAATAACCAATCCATGGGGAGATATTTTCCTCATAAACTTTCATGGCAAGATTTGGCATCATTTATGATTCTTGCCAGGACCAATTTTTACTGTGATGGTAGAAAAATGGTGATTTTTCTATCATTACTATTTCTTCTACATTCTACTAGAATGAAGAGCTCTCTTTTTGTTTCTACATGTGTATCTGTCTGTGTATCATCTATCTATCTATCCATCTATCTATCTATCTATCATCTATCTATCATCTATCTACTTACCTACTTACCTACCTACCTACCTATCTATTTATCTGACATTTATAATTATTCTATTTTCAGTGTGAAAATATGCTTTCCTATTTTATTCAATGGATCATCTTGCATTTCTGTCCTTATTTATTTTATGCTGAAATTATCACAGATTTTTCCCAGTATTAACCACTTTCAACTGGCTCTTTTATCCTTTTGCTATGCTATAATCATCATCATCATCATCATCATCATCATCATCATCATCACTATTTACATTCTGAAAGATGTTTCAGTTTCAACTTCTAGTTCTGAAATGAAACCAGATAATTCTCCAAGAAGTTCTAGTTTCTTTCAATGGGCAATTATATTTATAAATCAATTCTAGGTTTATTTATTACTATTGATGTATCATCACATCTAGTCCCATTCAGCTCACAGAACTAAAATATCTGTGACTATATGTATGTATGTGTTTATACACATAGCAAGTATATACAGATACCTCTAATTTCAATCTACTCCTTGGGTTTTTGCTAGTCTTTACTTAGTTCATGTCCATAATGCAAACCCTGGCTTCCAACAAACTTAGTCATTTACTCAATCTGATGGTATATAAAAAAGAGCCTCAGTATTGTTGGGTCCACACCACTAGAAAAACACAACCTACAAGAAAGAATTAAAGATTTGCACTTCTAAATTTCCCTTACATTGAGAGTGTACAGTTAAAATGCTATGTTCAAATGTTACATAAATTAATTTGGTTCATCTTTTTGTTTTTTTAATTTGTTTGTTTGGTTTTGCTTTTTCCTTCTTCAGAGTGGCTATGTTATTCAAGTGTAATACAGCAGAGTTCTTTCGCTTTTGTTTATACTTGGGTTTTTATTTTTTTAATTCCATATTCATTTACTTTTATTACTTGAATATCTATAATAGTAACATTATAGATATCATAGGGATACTGTGCATCAATATCATTTGATATTGTATTTTTTTATGGTTTGGATATGCTTCTACTTAAACCTGACTACTTGGAACATGTAAGCTAGAATTGGATATTGTGTGTACTGATTGTTGTTTTCAATGGTCCATGAGAGTGGAATAGCAAATTTATTTCTTTTCTTGCCTGAACTGCTCTGCTGTTGGTATATGTTGTGAATACTGTGTTGAGAAGGCTTACATAAATAAAGTCTAGATTCAGTAGAGATTATACTACACAATAAACACTGATGTCTGCCTTAGATATGGGACCAGGGCCTGGAAGCTTGTGTTTATTGCTTATTTATTTGCCAGAGAATATTACTTCTTCCTTCCTTACAAACTCTCGTTTTCTGCTTAAGAAAAAATAAATAAATAAATAAATAAATAAGAAAAGAAAAGAAAAAGGAAAGGAGAGATGGTTTATAACATTTCCTTGTCAACTCTAAATATCATTATGAGAATTTAATTTTGTGTTTATAAGCCCTTTGTAAATTATAAGTAATATTAATATAAAAGTTGTTATTGAGTTCGGAACATTATAGAAGGCATGGCTACATAGAATGTTTCTATATATTTTAAGATGAAATCATTTGTGCAGTGCCCTTTTTTGGGAAGGAACTCTGCATGGTGAGAGTTAAAGTTCTACCTCAGAGATTAAGGTCTGTAATTTTAGTGTATCTAAGAATAGCAGGATAAAAACTGACCACAGGTTAACTCAAACTGGCTCCTCCTATGAGCGCATGGGCTACTGGTGGGTCATGATCACGAAGCTTTCCAAAGCTCTGCCATGTTTTCTTTAAAGATTACCTCCCCTGGAATCCTAAGAACGTCTGATCACAGCAGGAGGAAAACTTTAACTCTCTGGCTTTTACATTTCATCAGCCTGACTCATGACCTACCCACCAAACAGGGAAGCAGTGACAGAGCGTATTTTCATTATGTATCCTGACTTTCCTATCATATTATATAAAATAAGCACCTTTCTCTGAAGTTTTCTAGTTCAGAGCCACAGCATATTTGTCTCCATGCCACAATCCCTGGACATAACTCCCTGGAATCAGGCTGCTTATGACCTGTGCTCCCAGATCAGTGAAGCAGGAGCAGCGGTGAGTGCTTCTCCTCCCCACCGGGCCCTAAAGTTGGCAATAATTTGATGGAGCAGCAACAGCCACAGGGAATCAAATACTGCATTTATTCTGCCATAAGGACTGATTTTTAAAATCAATTTGGAAATCAAATTGCATAGGTCACCCCCACCCCAATATGTTGGAGATTAAAATGCCAAGGCAGAATGATTATTTTGCTTAACAGAATATTGGATTTTTGCACCTTAGACTCATCAAGTATTATAGGAACTACAAGAGTGGCTTATCTGTACAGTAAATATTTTATGTTACTTTTCTGTTTTCATCTATTTGTTGACTAGGCCAAATGCAAAATACATTACAAAATAACAAAACAAAACACAAAGTCACCTCCTTTGAATATTTATCTGCCTCTTTCCTGGCATCAGGTTGTTTATTCATTTATATTTGTATTTATTATTCATCAAAGCACTTTGATATTTAAAGCTTCATGTCAAGAGATGAAATGCAGATAGTTACTTCTCAAAAAGGAACCACAGAACTTTAAACTATTTTAAAAACTCTAATGTAATTTTAGCCTCACCAAAAATAAGTGATAATTTCATTATAATGCTATATGCACTTTTTCTTTACATTGATGGAATAAATTTTTACTTGTTGCTTTTTATTGAATGCTTATTAAAATATACTAATATGCAAGGTCAGATCTCACTATTTTATAGCCTAAGGACAGCCTCAAACATGAAAATAAAATAATAAACTAAGTACTTATAATGCCCTGATTTAAAATAATGCATTTTCAGTACAATTTAGGAGAGGTAGGTTTACTGTATAGTCCTTCTTTACTATAAATCTCTTTTATTCAAAACTGATTATAGATGCAAAATGCATTGCAATTAAAATAATGAAATAGATAAAAATGAAACTGAAGAAAATAATAATGGCTAGGCTACACTGATGTGTCTCACTGATGATCTAGACGAGGCAGAAAATCAGAGAATAATCATAGAATGATTTTTTTAAAATTTCAACTGCATAGGAAAATGAAGACTATAAACCACTGTCATAGAGACCTAATTATTAGAAGCTTTTAAAAAACAGCAATAAATTTCAATCAGTTGTGTCTATAAAAGAGTTGTCGAATGTATCAGCTTTTGAGAAAAATCAAATCAAGTTAATGTTCATTAAAAATAAATTTTTTCTATGTTTTAAAATACCTATTGTTTAATCTTGATTATGTTTTAAGCCTATCATTGTGCTCCTGGCATTTTTTTGTCCTGAGAAGATAAATTTTGAAAGCTAAGTGTATTATATTTTTCACAATATCATATATGTGTATGCACATTAAATGTTATTCATTTTCACATTTAAATCTGTAAGAACAAAATGCCAGCTGTTAAGACATCTAGTAATTATTTAGTGATCATTATGGATTTTACTTTGTTAGGAGACCGAGACACATAGTAGCTCTTATTTACGCAGAGAATCCAAATTTCATTCAATTTTCGTTACAAATCTTTGATAGCATGATAAAATACACTCTGCATGTACTCATTCATTTTAAAAAATGAAATTGGTTTGTTTTCCCTTTTTCAAAATAACAAGAAGTTCATCCACATCAAATGGACAGTAGATACATTCCACTGAAAAATGATTTTGCAAAAACATATTGAGCTGCTGAATCAAATAAATAACAATACTAAAGCACCTTTGATTACTAATCTTTATTGTGTCTCTGCCCTCTGAGCTAAAATGATATTGTATAGTTTCTACACCAGGACTGCATGGGTCATTGCAATTCCTAGTGGATTTTTAAACAATTGAGCTACAACCTTTGAAAGCAGAGAATCATCGTGGAAATGCTGACACAGCTATAACCATTGCGGTGTGAATGGCATTGCTGGATGATGCATGCTATTAGTCATTGTAGATAGAACTGGCCCGGCTGAATTTTGCAAACTTTAACGAAAGGGAAGTCTTTGACATTTCAGCAAGAGATGGAAGTGTCTTACGTGCTTTTATTTGTATGGTGTGAAAAGAGGTGTGTTGCCGTGTTTATTACCAGGTCAGTATCTTGGGGTTGGCTAATCACTGGCCCGAATATAAATCCGTGATCCCAGCTTTTCCAGATATTTGTATGGCAGGCAGCTACACAGCAGCAACTTCTGTAATCCCTTCTCCTGCAGTTAGAGCTACTAGAAAAGCTTAATAATATCCCAGAGGCAAAGATGAAACAGTATTTCCACAGTTACTGTTTGCTGTAGAGAGCTTTTGAAGTCAAGCTTAAGATGTCTTTATTTCCCTACCAGAAAGAACTTTTTTTGCCCTTTCTTACTCTGGTGTTGTCATGATGATGGCTTTCTGCTTGAAAAATATTCCAAGCAGCTGCAGCTCTCCCATAAAGCATTAGGGAATGAGAACAGCTTTTCATCAGGGGCTGTTGGAATCTGTAACTACAGTTTGTCACTGCTGAAACCTACGGCTATGCTGGTGGTGATCTCAATTTAAAACTCTTGGTTTCTTTCTTATCAGGTTGAGGGCAGCCACCACTTTCATTGTCAGCTTATTGGGGACTGCCCTCGCTTTTAACTTTTGTGGTTAATTAAGTTCTAAACTGGATGTAGTGTAGAGTTCCCAATTCAACCTTTGTTCTGTATTATCTAGAAAACAAAAAAGCAATAGCCTCGGAATGCATCAAAAGTTAAATTAATTGTAGTAGTGAGTAACAAAGTGAAATTCAGATCCAATTTATTTAATGTAGGAGAAGGGATACTATATATTGATCTCTACAGACTTCATGTCAGACAAATTCTGATAGGATCACAGTGAAAAGTTGCAATAAGGCAATATAGAGTAAAACAGCCTTTTTATTTATTTAATTTGGCAGCACAATTGTTAAGTATAATAGGATCCAGTGATTTTGCAGAAAAATATAGCAACAAGTCCTAATTATAAGAAGAAATAGAGACAAATCAAATCAAGGAAAAAAATACAAATAAAAACAGTAACATACCAATAGCAAAAGTCAAAAGGATTTTAAGTTTCTCCAGAAAATTAAGCATTGCAAATATCTTCGTCCATAAGGGAAATATAATTTGTTAAAAGAGAATGTATTATACTGACATTATTCTATTGTAAAAGTTTGATGTTGCTACACAAAATGCTAAAGTATTTTATAAAAAGAATAATATACTCTTTACCAGATCTCTTTGTGGATTTTTCAAATAGATATTTTAGAAACTTAAAATTTATTGCAATCATATTCTGAACTTTAGGGAAAAGTTATGGGAAAATGTTCAATTCCATATATAAAAATTTTTTTTAATTAAAAATAGAAGAACAGACATTTCAAGTAACTTGTGTCTTGTTTTGTTAAGTACATAAACCTCTATCACAACTAGGTACTGTAAAATAATGAGAATAATTTCATGATAAAATAAATGCTACCTGATGAGTCATTCTGCTAAATTACAGTTAAATTATGAAGAATTGGAAAATAATTATTACAGTAATTAAAAACATAATCAGCAATTATATGAACTCTAGGAAGGTTTTTGCTTAACCTGATAATCTCATCAATAAATGAAAAAGATTTCATCCATTTTTGAATTTTTAAATGTTTTTTCTTATACCATCTTTACTTCCCCCCAAAATTTGAGAAAGCTGAGAGACTTACCTTATTACTTCTAAATAGGAATATAATTTTTTTCATAATTGTAGTCCAAATAGTTTAATAGCAAAGTCTAGAAACATGAGTAATGGGGTTAGTCCTAGGATGAGTGCTATTTAATAATTCCATCAATCATCTCAAAACATGCTCATTTACTTAGTTAATAACATCAGACTGGGAAGGGTTAGTGAGCACCTTGGAAGGACAGAATTAAAATATAGTATGACCTTGAGGATTAAGAAGTTTCAGAAGTTATTAGAATCAAGTTATAAAATCTTACAAAAAATACATATTAATTTAGTTCTGTGGGCCTAAAATTTCTGAATGGCAGATTTGAAACAAATAGATCTATTAATTTTACTAAGAAAGAATATCTCTATCCCAGTGGGGGAAAAATGAATCACAAATGAGTCTCTTCCTGGGTGATAGTATTACATAGTCTTAAGAACATGACCACTGAAATCTTCGGTCCTGAGTTCAAATTCTGTGTCTATATCTCACCTATTTGTGTGATTACTGTCAAGCTACTTAATCTACTTCATATTTCTGTGCCTCTGTCTTTTTATCTGTTAATTGTTGAAAATTATAGAAACACATTTATAGGACTTTTGTGAATATTAAACAGAGTCAATGACTGAAATATAATAAAAGCTATAAAACTATAAACATGAATATTTGTAATTATCTGTCCAAAGGTCACCAGACAAAGAAATGAACAGAGTAATTGGGTCTATTTTATCCACTGAAGAAGACATTCAAGAAAGATGAGTTTAGATCTAGTTTCTGAAGATAATGAGGTTTATGAATGGCATATAAACGAGTATGTTTGTTTCAGACACTTTTAATTGTCAGTTATAGTAGAATTATGTACCTCCAAAACCTTAAAAAAAATTCAATCTATATAAAGTACTTTTAATATCTTCCCTTGGCAATAGGAGAACATCTGTTTCTTTTAGAAATGAGGGAATTTCATTCAAATGGAGAGTTATGGAAGGTCTCATAAGATTAAAACATGATAAAATCTGTGAATTACTGGCCTGGTTTATTGGGTAAAAAATTGGGCTTTGTGCTTTTCACATAATAGGTGCTAAGAAAAATTGAATATTGCTTTATTCACATGCAAACACAAATCAATAATATTCAAGTCTGAAAAGTGTCTTTTTAAAATATAAACAAAGTATAATAATATTTTTAGACTAGGTAATTGGAAGATATAATCTCAGACTCTTCTGGAATTTATGAATATTATTCTTTTAGGTCAGTGATTCTCACAAAGGATGAGAAGTGAGGGTGTCAGAATTATCTTCATGAAATTTTTGCAACTTAAACCAACTCACACACAGGCAAATATACACAAGATTTAATATGCTACATTGGAGGATGATGCTTCTACCTCTGCAAGAATTATCAACAGGTGAATCACTACCACAAATGAGGAAATATATCAGGTAATGCTAGTCATGAAAAAGTTCATGGCCTTCTATTGTTATCATGTTAGACTCTACCATATTTGTCTTGTTCATAATTGATGACAAGTAGGCTTAGATAGTATATTAGGATTAAACTAACCATCAAAGATAGTTTAATTTATCCATGCCACAGTTTTTTCATCTTTAATATGGGAATATTACAAATTGTTAATTCAAATGTTTCAATACTTTGCAAATGTAAGAGTGCTACTATGTATATGCAAAATACTAAGAAGTCATCACTATGTGATGAAAATAGCCAGAACTAGATGCACAATAATTTAGATTACATAAAATACTTCCCCAGTCTGAATTCTAGTTAATTAGGTCAGGATAATTTGTCAGCCTTTCTAATATCTTTCTCTGAGCACCACTAAGTGTGGTGATGGGCTTCTCTGATGTGCCTAGAGATAGACACTGAACAGAGCTGACTGAAATGATTTAATAAAATTGATCATGCTCTATGAGCCTGCAGATTTTCAGCCATTCCTCATTCATTTCCCAATGCCAGTTGTCATATGAATGCCCTCTCAGCAAAATTCTGTGCCCAGGTGCTTATTTTTTAAAGGCATTGTACAAATATGACCAGAGCCATAATAAATCCATCTTTAAAGTTGTCACCATAAGCCCCTGAAACTGACCATAACAAGATCCAGAGATTTTTCAAAGCAGATCTTATTCATGTTTATTTGGGGCATTATCTTCCACCACTAGAAAGCATCTCTTGTTTTCTTTAATAAACCTCTGTTTTTTCAGCTGAACATATAGGAAAGCATGTCATTTTTCATAAATGTTTCCTCTGTATGCTTTTATTTATTTTCAGAAATACTAAGAATACAGTATACTTCAGGATTTAATATATAGCCTGCTGCTAAACAATTTATGTAAAAATAATAACTAATACATCAAGAGAAATGATATTAAAACTAAGCCCCCTGCAAGTACCTGAGAGAAATATCAAATTCTGCAAGTGTTTCTTAAACATGAAATGCAAATACTTGATCAAATTCAAGGAGGCATTTCTTTAACTTGGGCCAAGAATTTCTTTCAATATAGATGGAGGAAGGGATTTAGTCATAAGTTTAAGAATTTAAATTCTTGATTTTAGTTGACCTGTTGAGTACTTGAAAGAACTCAATAAGAATCTTGTGGCATTCCACTGATTTCATTAACAACAAATTATTTTTCTAATAGTTCTCACTTCTGCTCAATACCTACTTTCTGATAATTACAATATTGGGAATCGGGAGAAGAGTGATGAATTTAAATTTAAAAGATCAAGTTTAAATTTGTGATCTCCACAATTGAAAAAATTAAACAATTATCTCTTATGCTTGTTATAATTTAGAGGGAGAAAAACACACTTGCATCAAAGAAGAAATCCTCAATGATAATTTAGTTTTGCATGAAATACTGGAATAATTTTTATCTTTTGAAGTTATCCCTAAATATGTGGCCATTATTTTATCTAATTCAATTCATCACTCATTCATAAAATTGAAGGAGAGCAGAATGTGCTACCCCAAAATGTATCACTTTGGCTTGCAAATTATTTTGATCTGAAGGCAATGAAGACCTAGCAGATTCAGGAAAAATTTTACCTCTCCCTTACCTGCCTAAAAGAATGTGGATAGGGGGCCTGTCCCAGAAAGACAGCTGTTATCAGAGATAATTTTTTTTTTTTAAATTTTTTGAAAGACTTACTTGCATGGCAGGCATACATTTGATTGCTAAACATCTGCTCTTCTTATCTTCCTGTGAATCACCCTCCTTCTATTTGACGAGCTGGCCCCTTCTCCATTCTTTAGGCCAGGATGGCATATCAACATCAATTGCTTAGTTATCTTTGAGTCTCCTGTCTTTGTGGGCTCCTGTAGGTACATAATTAAATCTGTTTGTCTCCTGTTAATCTGTTTTATGTAATTTTTATTGTTAGGCAAGCCAACAAAACTAGAAAAGTAGAAGGAAAAATTTTTTCTCCCCACAAAATCAGTAAATATTTATTGAGGACCCATGAGGCACCAGGATATGGATGAGATACTGGAGTAACATTGTATAGCAGACAGTGATTCCTACTTTCAGGCTGACCACATGTTAACTAGAGAAGCAAATGGAAAATGTACAATGTACCATTCATTATTCAAGTTTCATTGCAGTATAAAATAAGGACATCTTAACAATCTCATTTTACAGGAATTGATGGTTTTCCAAACAATCGAAACACTCTAGATCTAGCCTGTGATTAAGCACTAGCCACAGACACTAGAAAAAAGCAAAACAAAACAACAACATAACCAAAAACTTTGACTAAATTTTGATACCTGGTTAGGCAGTGGTGTGTGTGTAGGGAGGTGCACAAAAAATTTACTAGATTTACTTGTACTTATTTATTTTGAATTTCACATAGAATTGGTATAAAGTGACCTGGAAAATATAAGAGATGTAAAGACCAAGGGTAGGGGACAGTGAATATTTGTGGCATATGGAATAGCTCTTTCAAACTCTCAATTGGAGAAAGAACATGGCCTGTTCTAGAAATTTTTTCCTTACTAGAATATGGGTTCCTTGATGTACGTATATTGCCCTAGTCATGTATGTTAATATCAACACCTAGAACAGTATTTAACAAACTTTAATTTCGAAGTTATCTGGGAAATCTTGTTAAAATACACAATTTCTCGGGAAGTCAGTGATAGGCTCAAGAGAGACAGAGTCATAAAAAATTGTATAGCTCAGACTTCATCAGTAGTAAAATATCTCTGAGAAGAAAGAGAAAAGAATTTGGATGATTTAACGTTATTAAAACAACTTAGAAAAGAGCAGACAAAGTTGAAATGGATGCAATCAGAACTAAATGTTGAAGAAGTGGTAAATAACAGGAAGGTATTTAATGAACGCTGCCGAATTCATGTCAAGCCTCCAAAGAGTGAATAAAAAGATGCTTTTTAAAAAGGACTGAGTCATCTCATAAGAGCTAACCATGACACACATCAACAAGGCGGGCTTCCCAAGATGATTTCTGAGCCAACAGACCAAGACCTTTTGGTGATTTCAGCCTTACTTAGCCACAAGTTCCCAGGTGATGTTGTTGCTGCTTATCTGGGGACTAAGGAAGACTCATAAACTATTGTGGAAAACAGATTTATATGTAAATAATTTGAATAAAATCCAACTGTTTTAATAAAAATGTATACCTGAAGACAGGAAGCTACTTATTCTACATGCAAGTTTATAGAAAATTTCCTAGAAATGATATTTGATCACAATCTTGATTTCTTATTGGAATTTCAATAGAAAGGCCAATAATCTTTACAAAATTAGAGTCACAAAGGTTAGCAGTTTTCCTACGGATCATTAGTTTTGGGTTGATTTGGTTACATGCAAAAAAACAACAGCAATGAGAAAAGTAAAGAGAATATTTTGAATTCCTTGTGAAGCATGCAAATTCCAACCTTTTCTAAGTTCACAAGTTTAAATTCCACAGAAAGAATGCAGAAAAAGTTAACACAGTTTGGCAGACCTTTAGTTAGTGCAAGTTGTCAAGCTAATCTTTAACTCTGGGACTTTAATTTATTTTTTTTTTCATAGCCTTTTCTCCAACAAATTGGAATAACTCAAAAAAATTGTTTCTGAAATTTTCATAGTATTGTAATATTTATTATGATAGTTAATTTGATGTGTCAAACTTGTGAGGCCACAATACACAGATATTTGATCAAACCCCTGTCTGGGTGTTGCTGTGAAAGTATTTTCTAAATGAGATCAACATTTAAATCAATAGACTTTAAATAAAGCAGATTACTGCCCATAATTAGCTTCATCCAATCAGTTGAAGTTCTTAAAAAACCAACCGAATTTCCCCAAAGAAGAGAGAATTTTGCTTCCAAGTCTCAGACTTGAACTGCAGCATCAACTCTTCTCCGGGCCTTCAGACTGCCAGATCACATGAGCCAATTTCTTAATATCTCTCTATAGATACACACACACACACACACACACACACACACACACACACACACACACACATCCAATTGGTCCTGTTTCTCTGAAGAACCCTGACAAATATATTTTACTTCCACTAAACATGTCGAAAAACACTGCAGCATTTCAGAAAAGGTTTTGAGCACTCCTTAGACAATGGTTTTATGTTCTTTAGTCCCTCAGAGGTATTCAGGAAAAGAGTGGATCTATCCCTAACTTTTGATGCCATAATTAATGGATTAAAATTACTACGTATAAAAAAACATTTTATATGCCGAAATAAATAAATGAGATGCATTGCCTAAGTTCGGGTTATTTCAAAACATATTTGGTAAGTGCCAGCTCTATGCCCAACTTTGTTCTAGAAGCTGAGGAAAAGAAGATGCATGAGACAGAATCTCTACTCCAAGGAGAGGTCATACTCAATATTATGCGATAAGCGCAAAGACAGGTGAATTTGGGGTACTCGAGAGATCCTATTTTTCAGGGAAGAATAAATAAGCACTACTCTACAAATAGCATGGTATGGTACACAGTCTCTTCTTGGAGTAGAGTGTCCTGTGGTTATTTTGGGAAAACAAGTCATTAACCACTATGCAAAACTACCTAAACTAAATGTCCCTAAAGATTTGATCATGGAGAGGGGAAGAAGTTGAACAAATGGAAAAATAACTTTTACAGAATCTATCTTCTGCCTGACTTGCGTTTGATAGTGTTATTACGTCATAAATTAAGGGATTAGATGAAACAGTGAGGGGAGGTGACTTAACGGTTCCTATCTCTCCTGTGACCCATTTCCCCTGCTGTTCTGACTGACCTGACCACATCTGGACATATCCACATCACAAGCATGCCAGCCAGTCCTGCTGTTAGTAACTTGTAAAGGCCTCAGTCCCTTCACCTCATCCGTGCCCTCAAACTGAGACAGCAGAGATTTGCTGCCACTCACCTATTAGCCTGCTCTCTGCAATTGCCTAAGGTATTTCCTGGGTCATTCAGTTTAGACTGGAATTTGGCTTGGGAATAGTGTCAACTGCTTCAGACAGTGATTATTCTGCAGTGCTGTGACTGTGGGTTAACGTGTATTTTTAGGTTTTTCTCTAGGCACAGAAAGGAGTAACCACAGTCCACAGCATTGTACAAATTCAACCATTGAGCAGAGTTGTACAGATTTAACCACAGGGTAGAATTTTCTTGCCTTATTTACTGGAAAACCAAAGAGCCATAAGAATTCAGAAATTTTTTAACAATCTGCCTTATATGAAATAAAATTTCATGAAATGCAATGATGATGATGGTAATGATGAGTGTTGGGTGATGAAGAAGACAATTGCAGCTAAAAGAGAAAATTATTTCTCTCTGTTCTGAACTTTTGTGTTTCATGTCATTTTTTCCCATTTCTCAGGCACATAAAATGAAGGGGAGCCAAATAAAGTGCCCAATTTTTCTGGGACAACTCTATGTTAGAAGTTGTTAAAAAAGAATGCAAAGAATGAGTTTGCTGGTGTGTACTTGCAGGAAGATTATTTTTTTTTTTTATGGTACCTTTTGTTTGCTTACACTGATTCCTATGGCATATATGGCATTATGGGCAAATGCACATGGATGGTTTCCCAGGAGTGTAGAGTGGCACATAGCTGCTTCAGTAAATTAGGAGAAAAGAAGAAGAGTGAGTGAGGGCGAGAAGGAAAGAGGGAAAGAGAGAGAGAATACGAAATATTTTTGTTCATATCTATTTCCTTGAGCTTAAAGTTGAGGATGGAGACTATTAAAGTTCTTTATTTGGGCGAAGCAATTTAGTATTTGTGAAACTGGGATAAGGGGGATATAAAGGAAAGCCCAACATCGAGGGAAATGCCTAATTTTCAAATTTGAAATATATTTTATTGGGGTTTGTAGACAACTAACTGTAAAAGCCAGGAGAGTACTATCTGTATGCCACTGAGTATTTAGATTGCTGGCAGCTATTTTAGCAGATGCTTCAACAAGTTCACTAAAGTGTGGTGTTTCTTGCATCTGTATGAATGTGCCTTTGACTTTCACTGGAAAAAAAAAAAGAATCCTACAGTGCAGCTTCCAATAATTTCATTCTCCTTGTTACCACTTAAAAATTCTCACTGATTGAGATGTTACATATCATTTTGAGTGGTGTTAACTTAATTATTTCTTATCTGTTGAGGATTTAAACATGCTGCTGTAGCTAGCATTAATTATTAAATAAAAGAGAAAATGATCTGTAGAGCAGAGATGTAGATGAAGCCATTTTTTAATCTCGCCCTTAACTTTATTTCTCTCTTTTTTTTTTTAGACTTCAGAAAGGTTCGTGGTACGTACAAATTAATTTTAGATAAAATATGAAAATTTTAAGTACAGGAGCTGCAAACTTAATAGTCTGTTTTATTAATGAAGGGTTTTCTTATCAATGCCTTTAATTTTTTGAAAAGCTTCCTTCCCAAGCGTGGCAAGAAATATTGAAATGTCAGGCTCCCATGGGAGCCACCAAAGTATTCATGAGTATCTCAGAGAATTTTATCTATGTACAAACAGAAAAAAAATATGACTAGATATAGATCAGGGAAAACAACATTTTTATACATAAAATGACTTACAAATGAAGATGTACTATTTTCTGATATAATTGGAATTTAGTTCTCATAAAATGGCAGTAAATAGTCCAGCCATTCATTAAAATACAACATGATTACAAGTGAATAATAATAAATACTATTGAAATGATTTTTATTTCAAAAGATGAAAAGTACATCCTAAACAATGCAGGAAGAAAAAAACCCACCCAGCACAGGATCTCAATCAGTCCTGTGTCCTAATCATAAACAACCTGGCCTCTCTCGTTTCTTTACATTAAATTTGGCCTGTGTAATTATCTTAAATCATTCTATCTAAAGTATCTCATTAGCTTCTGATAGTCTCTCAGTAGAGAATATCTATCTTTTTCACTCAGACATTTTTTCATATCTTTGGCTAAACGCTTATAAAACCACCTCATATTCAATTTAGGTCTTTCCTTTCTCCCTTTCATAGAACAGATGTTACCTAAAATCCAGACTTCTTTTTCTGGATAAATTCCATTTTGAGACATGATTTATTGAAGGTAAACTGATAGTTTTGAGTTTGAATATGAAGCTATCCCTCCCTCCACAAAAAAATACTGAGAAATAGGTAGGAGAGATAGACTGGGAAAAGTCTTAAAGAGCAAAGTAAAGCTAGGTGGGTGATACATTAAAATATAATTTCTATGAAAATTATTTCATTATGTTTTTTCAAGATGCCCAAATATCAAAACTATTAAAAACAACGTGTTTATTACTCTTAGATTTAAATTGATCTTAAGAAATAAACCACAAATAAAATACCCTTTTGCAAGTGATCGTTTTTATGTTAACAATTATTTGAGTCCAGATTCTCCTTTTCTGTATCTTGTTTAAGCAAGGGGTACCCTCAGAAATCACTTGTAATAGTTATATTAAAAGTTACCATTTTATAACCTTAAAATACAATTGACATGACTATAGTTCTATTGTTCTGATAGTTTATCTCTTATTTTATCATTTATTATATACTAAGTATATCAAAATAATTTAGGAGTTGCACATGAAATGCAAATAGATAAGCTGAAGCTGGTATACACAAAATATACAGCAAAACATATCAAAAAGCTGACTTGGATCATTTTGGTATAAGAAGATCATCCATATAAATGCAGAGTAATTTGTTTATAATGCGCAGACAGATATGAGAAGAAATGAAAAAAAAAAGTTCTTTAATCAAATAGCAGCTGATTTTTTAAGTTTAGAGACCTTCCTTTGGTACTAATAATCAGTTCTTCCTATCCAAACAATTAGAGTGCCTTTAGAACATTATTTAAGAAATTTAAGGAAAATTACTCATAGAGAGAATTTTTATTCTTTGATCTCATTTAGGTTATTATAGCTTCCTTTAATCTTCAACACGTTTTTTGCATATAATTCAAATAAGTAAAATAATTCAGCATTACAGTAAATATGTAGTAAAATGTAGAAACATCTATTTGTAGGGCTTTTTGAATAGTGCTAGTAGAATCGTAAATCAGTAACTTTCTGAGGGACAATTTGGTAATGAGTTTAAAAAGACTTAACATTCACAAACTCATTAACTCAGATTCAGATCAAGTAATTGACGCTAAAGAAATGATAAATAATATACACACAGAAATCTGTATAAAGATTTTTCAGTATCATTCAGTTTACAATACAGGGAGCAATTTGGAAACACAGAATGCCCCTCTAGAAAACTCCCTTATGGCAATGAAATAAATTAACAATGATAAACTGAATTTCACTGGAATATTTGCATCAATTAAAATGGTGTTAGAGGAACATATAATAAAATAGAAGAATAAATGAAATACTTTTGACTCAGAAAAGAGAGTTGCTTTGATCTCATTCTGTTTTCTCTGATTTCATTTTGACCATGTGTTTTAGAGA
>NW_011888914.1:1347347-1349649 GCF_000151845.1 Pteropus vampyrus
AAAAAAAAAGTTCTTTAATCAAATAGCAGCTGATTTTTTAAGTTTAGAGACCTTCCTTTGGTACTAATAATCAGTTCTTCCTAACCAAACAATTAGAGTGCCTTTAGAACATTATTTAAGAAATTTAAGGAAAATTACTCATAGAGAGAATTTTTATTCTTTGATCTCATTTAGGTTATTATAGCTTCCTTTAATCTTCAACACGTTTTTTGCATATAATTCAAATAAGTAAAATAATTCAGCATTACAGTAAATATGTAGTAAAATGTAGAAACATCTATTTGTAGGGCTTTTTGAATAGTGCTAGTAGAATCGTAAATCAGTAACTTTCTGAGGGACAATTTGGTAATGAGTTTAAAAAGACTTAACATTCACAAACTCATTAACTCAGATTCAGATCAAGTAATTGACGCTAAAGAAATGATAAATAATATACACACAGAAATCTGTATAAAGATTTTTCAGTATCATTCAGTTTACAATACAGGGAGCAATTTGGAAACACAGAATGCCCCTCTAGAAAACTCCCTTATGGCAATGAAATAAATTAACAATGATAAACTGAATTTCACTGGAATATTTGCATCAATTAAAATGGTGTTAGAGGAACATATAATAAAATAGAAGAATAAATGAAATACTTTTGACTCAGAAAAGAGAGTTGCTTTGATCTCATTCTGTTTTCTCTGATTTCATTTTGACCATGTGTTTTAGAGAAATAGTCTCAAAATGTATAGTGTAAACTGTAAATATGTGAAAATTTTCAAATGTTTTGCCAGTGTGAAGTTGTAAAATAATAGACAAAGAAATATATTCATTTTTTTTTTTCACTCCAGAGAATATGCATAGTGAACCATTCAAAAAGCTTAACCTTTACTCTCTCATTTAAAATCTTCGCCCCCGTGGAAAGACTGCGCTTTAGAAGCAATGAGCTCTGTGGGGTAGTCCTGATATTCCCCATAGACTCTCCTATGCCAATGCCCATGCAGCATTCTACTGTCTTCTCCCTGTCTCTCTTTTCTCTTCTTCTCCTGTTCCCCTCCTCTTGACCTTTTCTTTTCTCATGCTCTCTCCTCCTCTTCTCACTTACTCCTCTCTTCTTCCTCTTCCTCTTTTTCCCTATCTCTGCCTCCACTTTCTTCACCTACCTTCCTCCTATAACCCCCCTTCCTCTTTTTCTTAGCCTTCATCGACTACTGTTTATGACCTAAAGATTCAGAAGCCTGAATATAGATGTCTTGCCTAAAGTATGCGCTTATTTTGCTTTGGTGCCTTTCAAATAATAATCATACTGGATTTTAAGATAAACACTCACTGCTTGAGAATCAAATACATGTCATCTCAGAGCTAAAGCCAAGAGGGCTCTTAAGAGCATCAGAGTATCATAGAGCCTGCAGTAGCAGTGACCATAACTTTAACACATACTTCTAAAGACTTGTGCTATAATTCTTTTTTATTCTACTGAAGCTGAATTATTTATGAGTTAATTATGTATTATACAGTATGATAATAAAGATGCTGCCCTCATATTTTAAAATGTGGCCTTTTGTAAGAGAATGCAGGTTAACAGCAATATATAAAATGACAAAAAATATCCTGTACATTATTTAAAAAATATCTAAAAACTATGTGAACATTTAAAGGTTTAGATATTCATTCTAACTTCACAAACACTTTGTTCAACACCTCTTTTACACTTACAAATCTTAATAAAAATCTGATGTGGCTTGCTCAGGACTGCATTTTCTCCTTTATGTCTCTGTCTGACTCCCATCCCCATCCCTACTCAAGAATTTTCTTGGATGTCAACAGGAGTACATAAGATCCTCATCAACAGGGCCAGTCCTGAATGAGTGTCTGAAGAAGGTTGACAATTTGGCCTAATGGAAAGATATATTATTATCTAAACACTTAGAAAATAAGATATTTAATCAAGGCATTGTGGGCCAAGTGGCAATCCCAGTTTATATGAAAATAGTAACATTTAAAGCATACCTCCTTGATAACAGAACCTGTCAACATTTGCTAGTGGTGAGAATAGCTATCATTGATTACCTCGTCATTTTTCTAGCTAGGCATAGTACAGGAAAGAAATCAAGATTCATAGTAAACCAAAAAGAGATATTATTTCACACTTTTGTGAGATGTTTCTCAGAAAATGGATAATGCTTAGGAAAACAAATAACAGTGGAAAATGTCAAGAAGCAGCGTAAGTACTGGTTCTTTAGGGAAGGGCCACTATGACTTTCAGAGGCTATGTAGCCTTGGCAAGCCATGTTACCTAGGTCTGTTTTCTCTTTAC
>NW_011888914.1:1349834-1361596 GCF_000151845.1 Pteropus vampyrus
TCTGGAGCTGGAAAGGGAAAAGTGTCTTGCTATAGTTGTTTCTTGGTTGCCACTGCTTCTCCAGTCAAGACTGGTGTTTCAGTACAGTTCATGCAGCAGGAATTCCAGTGCTGGTTCTCAGGTAGATTCATGTGTGAGTCTTCCTGTGAGCCCTGATTATCCCTTTGCGCTTATGCTGCTGAAAAGGGAGATCTACTCTAAGTTAAGCTTTTACAGCACCCTCAAGTCCTGCTCTTGGTGGAATAGACATATGCTGTGGTTCACTTGCATGATGGCCAACTCATCTGGATGGCAAAACAGCAAGCTGATGCAAGCTAAGCTAATTTTTACTGTTCACTTGAGTCTCCAAGAATTCAGGTGTCCTTTTTCATCTTTCTTTCTGCCCGGTTATCTAGCTCTCTGCAATTATCTGCCTTTCTCACACTTTCCATGCTCCCATAAGCACATAGGTGGATAGGCAAGTTTACTATGTAAGCATGTGGTCAACCAGGAAATAAGATGTCAGTCTCAATTATTATTGGCTTCCTTAATCTCTACTAATCAGTCTCTTGAAATTCCACCTTTGTCTTTATGAGAGGGAAGTTTAGCATAGCAGGTTAAATTGGAAAAAAAAAGTCACAGTACACCCTCATAGGCTTATACTTCCTAATTAAGATCTAACTTCACACTTCCATCTTATTATGCCAACTGGTGCAATAACAAGGGAGGAAAGTGTTGTTTGGTTGTTTGTTAGTGTTGATTGTGTGTATGTGTGTTTGCGTATGTGTGTTTGCAATACTTAATTAAATCTCTCGGTGTCTAGTAACAATGATTTTTCTACTCTCTTTAGGGTCCTCTCAAGCTACCTTTCCCTGGCGTCTGTCCAAGTGGCCAATTAGAGGCAACAGCGTAAGGTTCCCTTAACATTTTGCTATTCCACATTGAGTTTATTCTTTTTATAAGATTATTTTATCAGGTTACCTGGGAGAACTATTAATTATTTCTTAAGTTGAAGAATGAGGAGTATATTGACCAGAATAATCTAAGGAAGAGATGAATAACAAAATAATAGGAAAGGCAAAATGCTGCTAGCCCTCTCCACACTGAAACCAGTGAAGATACCTTTGGGGTTCTTAGTCTATCTGCTATCTCTCTTGTCTTCATACTGATATTATTCTCTATCAATGTAGAGCAGCTTTCTCCATATATTGAAAAATGTAGCCACAAAAACCCTATAGTGAGTAAATAAAAATTTACAAAAATTATAAGGAAGGGTATATTTTTTTCAAATTTTATAAGAATCCATTTTATATCAATTAATTATGAACAGTAAGGTAACATCATATAAAAATACAAAAACTTACACAATAGTAATGTGCATGGAATAACTCAAATTTCTATCAACCGATAGAGTCCTATAATTATACAACAAAATATTATTTGTTCATAAAAAGGAAAGAAGTACTGATGTATGCTACAGCATGGATGAAACTTGAAATTATTATTTTAGGTAAAAGAAGCCACAATAGATCACGTATTATGTAATTTATTTTATAGTAAATGTCCAGAATGGGCAAATCTATAGAGAAAAAGTAGATTAGTGGTTGCCTAGGGCTTTGAGAGAAGGACAAAATGTTCTGAATTTAGATTGTTGTGATGATTGCACAGTCCTATGAATTTACTAATAAAGACATTAAATTTATTTTAAATAGCTGAATTGAATGATGTATGAATTATATGTCGATAAATCTGTTTAAAACAGAAAACAACTAATAGGTATGGAGTCTCAGAAAAAAGTATAGTTAATCTTACAGGTATCTTTATAACTATGCTATACCTACTTTTTTCTAGGATGTATCCCAGAGACACCAGGGATCCACTGCCATTAAAAAACAACATAAATCAATTTTCTTGAATGAGGGGAATTGATTTTCCTTCATGAACATCAACATATAACACCCATGACCTTCTTTGCATCTACTTGTCATGACAGAAGTCATCTCCTGATAATTCATTGTACCAGAAGATTACATTCAACGTAAGCCTGCATCTAGTGGGTAGCTTCCTAGAAGAGTGAGGAGTGTACATTTAGGGGGTGATAGAGGGGATGCATTTGGATGTGGAAATAAAACATTATAACATACTCAGATCTTTAACTATTTGATATATGCATTGATACTAATACCTTCACCAAGGATATAAGCCAGATGACTGTCAGTCTATATGGTATATGACTAATTCTGAGAGAAGACTGGGCACTCTGTAATGTGCAGAATTTGACAGGAGTACTTATATCTGTTCATTTACTTTCAGCATTTTATGCTGTATTACAGTTGATGTATGCTTATGACATCAAATGGATTATATTATCTAGTTTCATATATCTTAATTCTCATAAAATACATAAGTATCTTAGAAGTTTTCCTTGCAAAGAAATCCCAGACAGTAATAATTCATATTAAGTAACCAACAAGATAACTGCAGAGCTGGCACATATCTTCCTCTTAACACAAACTTGTTGTCAATTGGGTTTTGAAGTAAAACAATCAGGATTAGGCAGATATGCCAAAAATCTAACCAAAATTTTGAAAATGCCAAGAAGACATTTTGAAATTTAGACTCATGTCAACTATTGTTAGTGGCAAAAGTTCTCTTAGGTATATATTTGTGCCTTAAGTGATTAGATAGTAATACTCTGAAGACATAATGACTTAAAGGCTTTTTAGAAACAAATATCCAGAACACAAAGAATAAAAACATATATTTAAAAAATATCACATGAGAGTCAAAGGAACATTTTACACAATTTCATTAATCTTAATAAACTTAAAATGTCCTTATTTAATAGTGAAAGATGAGAAGGACAACAGTAGGAGAAGGAGAAGGAGAAGGAAGAAGAGAAGGAGAAGGAGCAGGAACAGGAGACAAACCCGTTATCAAATAACATTGAATGTAACCTTTGCTCTTCCTGCTCCAGTTCAAAATTGTGGCTGTAATACATGTAAAATGATATGCTAATGAACCAAATCTCATTTTTTTGTTCAAAATTATTTTTGGAAGATTGGAAGATAAAGACAAATATGATAAAGGTTCGAACAAATAAATATAAAGATAGATTACAAGAGAAGAAAGAGTACTGATATAGGCTACAACATAGATGAACAAGTTGCTTACAAGTAAAAAGTTTGTCATATAGTTTAATGCATGTACAGATATATCTAGCATGACTCAGTTTATGAGATTTGTTAGATTAAAATGAATAACTAACTTTTTATTAGCTGCCTCTCTGGTTTCTGTCTTGAGGGAAAGAGCATGGGTGAAGTCTTAAACTACTCCTTTAATTAAAAACACAAAACATCTTTAATAAAATTATGTGTTAATACTGTTGAAATAACTGCTTTGACTTAAAAAATGATTTGTCAAAAAGTCACAGAAATAGCATCATACATACCACTTATTCACTGCACCATGCATAGGCAAGCTATTTTAGTGATAAAGTTGCATTTAGAAAAAAGTACTATCTGGGGTTAAGTTTTCATTAAAAAGAAGATTTTTAAGGTGCAGTATCTTTCTAAATGACATTTGGTAATAATATCAAAAGTGAAAATAGGAAAAAAATTTTGTGGCATGCAGAATTTTTTGAGTTAGATCATGGAAAAATACTTGGAAGAGTTGTCATACTTAAATACATTTCTTTTATTAAAAAGATAAGTGTTTCAAATTTGCAAACATGTGTGTGTGATATGTGAGTCAATAGCATGCTATCTGCCAGATAACACTTCACCTCTCCGCCAAAGGAAAGAGAAATGAATAAATAAATAAATAAATAAACATTTAATCTGTGTTCATAGGCAAAGTAGATAGTTTAACAGAGAATGAATAAGTGACTCCTTTCGGTAGAAAATAAAAAGGGAAAGAAAGACACACTAGAGAAAGAAATTTCTAAATTGGATGTTTAAAATTGCTTCCATAATTAAGTGTTTTATTTTTTAGCAAAAAATTATATAATTATTTCACCTATAAAAATATTTAATACATATATTTAAAATTTAAGACAGAATTTAGTACTCTATTTTAATGATCAAAATAAAGAACTCTAGTAGAGTTTGTATTCATTCATTAAAAATATAGACATACAATTACAATTTGTATGCAAGAACAATTACATGGACATTTCCTAACTAAGTTTCAAAGGTGGCTTTTGTGCTCTATGTAATAGGTAGTTAGAATTGACCTCTAAGTAACTAAATTTAGAAGGTATAGCCCAGAATGTATTCTTTGATTTGGATCTAAATACTCCAGTCATAAATCCTTTTTTTCCTTATAACCGTCATTGAAACAAGCTTTTAAATAAATGGAACTTAGAACTACACCATCACGGTTATATCACAAAATGATAAACCAAGATTTTCAAAAATAAGAGAATATTCAATGACATGGGGATCACTAAATATATTTTAGGAAGAATAAAAACACGTTTGGACTATTTATAAATAAATGTTAAGTAAAATACTTTTGAAAAAGCATTACTAGTTTCAATTAACTTATTTTTTAAAAAATCTTTTATAATGTGCATAGATTCATCAGTGAGGATTCTGTAGCCTGAAAGAAATAGACTATGATAGATTAAGAAACAAACATATGCATTAATTATTCAAGAACTCTAGAGTTAGGTAGTGCTAGAGTTGGTCCAGCAGCTCAGTAGTTTCCTCAGGAATCCTCTGTTCTGCCACTCCACCATTCTCATTATCCTTATAATTGCAACTTCCATGATGTCTGCAGTACCTTTAGGCTCATGTCATTAAGCAACTGCCTCCAAAGTCAGCACAAAGGAGTCGGCACAATAGATGGCTCTCCTTTTTAGCAATGGCCTTGTTTTTAGAGAAAAAAAAAACCTTTCCTGGAAATCCCTGGCAGACATCATTTGTATTTCATTGGCTGCTATTGATTCTCATGATTACTTTCAGACCAAACCACTGACAACAGGAGAGAAGGATGTTCTGATCTGAGACTAAGAATGATCAGTCCCCAAGGACTGTGCCAATCACCAACCAAGTAGAATTGATGTTCAGTTAACAAGGAAGAAAAGAGGTATATCAGCCAGTCAGACAACAAAGCTTCTACGCCTAGAAGCTATTAGTACAGTAGTTCATACATATAATTTATAGGGAATAAATATGTCTATATTGATGGTATGTGCTTATTTTTATTTTTTTCTGATAATTGTATGTTATCAAGAAAGTTTTACAATTGTGGGTATACCTTACCCCTAGTGATATTTGTGAGAAAAAAAAAAGATTTAATTTTAAAGTTTATAATGAATCACTTAAGAAAGTTAATCAAAAATATGTCATCAATAAGTAAAAAAACAATTCTTTCTAAGGGAATTAAAAATTGGGGATGGCCTGTGTATTGCAATCTTTGTTTTCCCATTTAATATGACATTTGTGTTTGAAGGAAAGCTATTGAGATTTTAAACATTTTAGATGAACTTAAAACTATCAAAAAGAGTTAGGAAAATATCTATGGTAGCTGTCACTTTGGATAAATAACCTTCAATACATTAAATAACCAATTTGACAATAATAAAGCATAAGAGTCTTATACAACAATGGTCCAGAAAAAGTATTAGATTTCTCTTTACCTCCAATCCTGACATAAGGAATCTAAAAAAAAAAAAAAGTGGATTTTTAGTTTATTAAATGTTTACCATTAAATATTATATTCATTAAATGTAAATTAATTTTAAATGAACATCGAAATAGAGTCATGTGGTTAGTAAATCAACAATATTTATGTGTAGAGATTTATAAAAATGGCTGTAGTCCTTACGAATGCAGATAGTCCAATGAAAATAACAGGACAAATACAAATGGAAAAAGATTTAACTAAGAATATATAATGGGGAAATATACAAAGTAAATGGCAAACTATCCATCTATAAAGAACAAAGTACACAAATGCTCAAAGAAAGCTGAAGAGTGTGGAATAATTGAAGCCCAATGGAAGCAGACAGTAAAGGATTTATAAGTGATGTCAATATTTTACTCATTAATTGAAGAGGGTAGCAGACTTCTGGTTGAGAAACAGAGATCATATATCCATCTCAGTTAGCCTGGAAGAGTCCCAATTGGTGCTGACCATCATTGCATTCTGATTTAGATTAGTCTTAGATGTTTCATCTTTTTTTTTTTTTTTCACTGAATGTTATTACTGCTCTTGCTGTAAGATAAGATGAAATGGTTTTGTTAGACCTCTGCTTTGTATTTCCAGCTTCTGAATTAGCTTCCTCTAGTAGTGAATGAGATACACGAACAGCAGACATAGTTTTCATTCTAATATGTGGATAAATACAAAAGTCAACTGGTGATAACCTGCTGCTCTATTTTCAACCTTTCCAGATGCAGGTTAACCATCCTCTGCCTTCAAGACAATGACATGCAGGACATTTGCTGATAAAACAAGGGTGCTGGGATAAGGTGTCTCGTCTGGTTGCTAGGTACAAGGAGGTAAAAGCAGCATTGGACACTGCTACTTTTGCTGGCCACTAAGCATACTACATGGTTTTGTTGTATTTACTGCCAGAGAAATGCCCGAAAGCCACCAGGCCACCTGCCTACACAGACTGTGGGGAATATAAACAAATAATACAGGTTAGATATATTTGAAATATACACAGAAAATAGAGGTCATTGAACTCACAGGTTCCTGAGGTTTTTACTGAAGTGCTTTTATGATTTAACATAAAATCATAGTTATTTAATTATTTTATTTTTGGAAACCCATTTTTATTTTCTGATAAAATAATTTAGCAGCAGTGAACTAGTTTATGAGAATTTACTTTTTTTTAAAGTTTTTATTATAATTCTTTCATATTTTTAACTTTTCTGCTTTTGTTTCAGGGATTTTTTTTGTCTTTCATTTTTATTTTCTATACATTTTTTTCTTTCTAATTTTTTTGTAAATAAATTCTACACACACATGGCTCACAAATCAATTCTCAAAGCTGAATGGTTAACAGGAGCATAAATTCAGGTTTGAGCCAGCTCAGCTTAGCAGGCGTGTCTGTTCCCAGAGAAGGTGTTACTAATGTCTATAGAGATTTTTTTCTAGATTAAAAATGTCCTTTACTGAGGGAGAAGAACAAGGCCAGAGGTATCACTCTGCCTGACATCAAATGATACTACAAAGCATCAATAATCAAAACAGTATAGTATTGGCAGAAAAACAGACATACAGACCAATAGAACAGAATTGAGAGTCCAGAATTAAACACTCATATATGTAGGCAAATAACTTTCAACAAATGATCCAAAAATATACAATGAAGAAAGCCTTTTCAAAATATGGTGCTGGGAAAATCAGAAAGCCTCATGCAAAGAATGAAACTAGACTGCTATATATCACCATACACCAAAATTAACTCAAACTGGATCAAAGGCCTGAATATAAGACCCAAAACAATAAATTGCATAGAAGAAAATATAAGTACTAAACTCATGTACTTTGGAATTAGAGAGGATTTTATTAATTTTATCTCAAAGGCAAGAGAAATAAAAGCAAAAATAAATGAACGGGACTATATTAAACTAAAAAGCTTCTACACAGGAAAAGAAACAATCCACAAGGCAAAGACGTAACCATCTGACTGGGAGAATATATTTGTAAACAACACCTCTGATAAGGGCCTAATTTCCAAAATATATAAAGAACTCATACAACTCAACAATAACCCAATCAAAAAATGCGCGGAGAACCAAACGGACACTTCTCCTAAGAAGACATACAAAAGGTCAAAAGACATATGAAAAGATGCTCAACTTCACTAGCTATTAGGGAAATGCAAATCAAAACACAGTGAGATATCACCTCCCACCAGTTAGAATGGCTGTCATCAACAGGACAAGTAATAGCAAGTGTTAGAGAGGTTGTGGGGAAAAAAGAGACCCTCATACACTGCTAGTGAGAATGTAAATTGTTACAGACACTATGGAAAATAGTATAAAGGTTCCTCAAAAAAAAAAAAAAACAAGAATAGAATAACCATATAATCCAGCAATCCCTCTTCTGGGTATTTATCCAAAAATCTTGAAAACATTTATCCGTAAAGAGATGTGCACCCTGATGTTCACAGCAACATTGTTCACAGTGGCTAAGACATGGAAAAAACTGGTGTTCATCTACACATGATTGGACAAAGAAGATGTGGTACATATATATATATACAATGGAATATTATTCAGCCATAAAATGAAATACTGCCATTTACAGCAACATGGTCAGCTCTTGAGATTATCATGCTTGGTGAAATAAGTCAGACAGAAAAAGTTTAGAACTATACGATTTCATTCATATATATGTAGGATATAAAACTGAAAGCAACAAACAAACGTGACAAACAGAGACTCATAGACACGGACAGTGGATTAATGGTTACCAAAGGAAAGGGAGACTAAGAGTGAGGTAGATAGGGGTAAAAGGGGTCAAATATTTGGTTTTTGAAATTTAACCTTGGATGGTGAACATACAATGTAATATACATGTGACATATTATTGAATTGTACACTTGAAACCTATTTAATTTCATTAACCAATGTCAGAACCATGTAAAACTTACCTTCTGGATTTCTGCATCCCAGGAAAGTAACATGTATATGTAACTTTTACACACTCTCATTGACATTTATCTATCTTGGGCCCATGGATCAGGTAAAAATTAGAACACCTAATCTGCTGAAAAGTCATCAGCCTCAACTTTGAATACGAGTAGATAAGACTCTGCTGGAAATAACTTTTTCTAGAGTAAATAACTGTTATTCCCAATTAATTTATCTAATTTTTAATTCTTGTGCATTTAAAAAGTGAGGATAGAGCAGTGTTGGCTCTATTTGTAGAACTTTCCATCAGTTAAATGATGCAAGTTTGATAATCCTGTTATCAGATATTTCAAATAGAATATTAATCGCAATAATATATGATTTTTCACACAATCTATTGAATCAAGGATGAGTTTTGATATTTCTTTGAAATATCTAACATTGTGAATGCAAAAATTCAGATAAAATTCCATATTTAGAATTAAATTACATTAAGAAGCCTATAAAGCAGAAATATTTTTGTAATTAGTTGTGTGGCACATATAATTGACAAGTATATTCAGACAAGCTGCATAATTCTAGCCACTGAAATAGAAGCCATAGTTGCCAAAATTTGTATGTATATAAATTAATATATATATATATATATATATCAGATAAAGTCACTACATTGACTTTGTTTTATACTGAATTAAAAAAAGTACTTCATCATAGTAGTATGGAAAACTTTTTTCTTGTATAACATTAATCTGATTTTAGATATATTTGAGCTTATAAAGAAATACTTCACAAATTAAATTATTTCTTATACTTGTATTAAACTATTTTGCAATATTTTGATTGCATTAAAAAAATCTTTACAGATTCAGAGTACCCAATTAATAAAATGCCCCCAAATTTTCATCTTTTAAAGCTTTAACAAATTATAGCTATTGAGAAAATAGCATGCAAACAGAAAGATGCTGAATTTTGTTCATAGAAAACATGAAAAACCAAAGAAGTGTATTTTTAAATTGTACTCTTGATTTTGAAATATTTATATTTGTGGGAAGAGTATTTTAATAGGACTCCTATTTACATTGAATAAAATTATAATCTATTTGGATGTGGAACGAAATTAAAAAGGTCTAAGATTTCGCAGCATTTAAATTTGCTAAAATGGTCAAAAGAATCATAAATAAATAGAACTTTTTTGACAAGTTTTATCTTAGAAAATAACTCAAATAAAATAACTGAAATATAGCAATGAGAGTAGATCTTTAAAATAATTGGGCTAAAATCTGTACACATTTCAGTCAAAATATAGAATTGAGAATATCCTTCATTTAGCATGCTTTGTTCTCAGACAAGTCAAATGCATTAAATATGGAATGCAGTTTTAAGAAGGTACCAGAAAATTTTATGAAAAAAATATGACAACATTGAACATACTATTTCATCAGAAAAATACCAATGACCCAAAATTAGACACAAATACAATTTTATAAACCTGACGTCTATCTTTCTATAATGAAAATTATTTTTAGTTTATATAATTTACAATGTTCAAATAATCAATATAAAAATAAGTTTTCATATTTAATTTAGGACTTCTGTATATATTGAATAAATTTATACTACTGTATGTTCTTTCAATTCTAGAATATTTTGAAAATAATTTTTGAATAGAGCTAGTTTATAGGTCAGCTGATAAACCAATTTCTAAAACAATAAATCAATAACAGCATTTTAATCAATGAAGAATTTTAAATTATGTTTTATTAATTTTCATATCAACTATCATTTTAAAACTATCTCAATGTTGTAGATAACACTCAGATAATTAACTACCTTAAAACTTAGTGGTTTACAACAACTTATTATTGTCATTATTATTGTTTTGTGGTTGACTAAGTTCCATTGGATTCTTGTGAAGGGTCTCTCATACAGTTACAGTGAAATGGTAGCTGAGATTGGTGTCATATGAAGAGACAAACAGGTTGAATATCCAACATGGCTTATTCATGTGGTTAGTAGTTGATGCTGGTTATTGGCTGGGGCTCAAATTAGACTATGAACTAAAGTACCTACCTACCTACATGTCACTTTTTAAAGCATGGTAGCTGGATGATGAACAAGAGAACTTTAAATACGTGTGCTCCAAGAGACACAATAGAAACTATAAGGGTTCTTTATGAATGAACACCATTTTTGTCATACACTGTAGATCAAAATCAAGTCAAAATGTTAGGCCAGATTCAAAAAGAAAGAACTTTATAGCACATGAAAAGCCCTATTCATTGGTTAAAAGGGAAGAGTTAAAGAGAGTTTTCAGGTGGAAGAAAAATTGAATAGAATTTCAGAATTAGTGCTGAAGGGATTTTTTTACAATAGAGGTATTTTATTTGTTTGATGAGTAGGTGGGTTGAATAGTTTTGCTTTGTCTTGTTTCGTTAGTTTAAGATCTGAAGTAGATTAGTTGAATTAGTAAAGGAACCCAAATCATAGAAGGATATGAGACATACAACTGTTTTCAGTGTGTGTTAAGCAACTTAATTACTCTACAAGATTTTGAGAAGAGGAAGGTACAATTGCTAATATTTTAAAATATATATGTGTGTTTTATTCTTTGTTATGCAAAGTTAGCTAAAATCATAACCCATTAATATTTTATTTACCTGAATTTGTTTAACCAACAATTTTATGCACTCTCTACATGAGATAAAAGGACTTTATACACATGCCAAAGTTAAAATAGAGTGGAATAGAATAGAATAGAATAGAATAGAATAGAATAGAATAGAATAGAATAGAATAGAATAGAATAGAATAGAATAGAATAGAATAGAGAATGTGGAATGTAGAATATGTGTTTTAGCAAAATATTCTATTCTGGGCAGGCTGGTTATTAGAGTATTCATTATAACTGAATTTAGGGCTAGGAAACTGTTCAATAGAAGATTGGTAGAGGATTGATATTACCTGTAGTCATCCAAGTGATGCTGTTAAGTAGGCAGTTGCATGCAAAAGTGAAGAGTAGAAATATTAACTTAAATCATTAGCATATATTAGAATTTTAAGCCACAGCACTAAACAAAATAACACAGGGAGTTGATGTATATAGAGAAAAAAGAAACACTGAGCCATTTATAATATTTAACATTTGGAAATTGAGCAAGGAATACTTAAATGGAAGGAGTACCAAGA
>NW_011888914.1:1362746-1372818 GCF_000151845.1 Pteropus vampyrus
TGTTTCATGTTGCCTTAGGTTATCTTCCTCATATCAGTCTTGCTTCTAAGGTCTCATAGTGATGTGTACCTGTAAATCATTATAGTATTATCTCTCTAGATGAGACTCTGACTAGCATTCTTCTTCTCAGTTATCAACGATGAGAGCCTTTTTTTATGACCTGAGAATTTTGAGGTTATTCTCTCCATAAAAGATAATAATGAGAAGATGTGTATAGACAGTCTAAAAAAATATCTGTCATGTTTTTTTACTGTTAGCATTATTTGTGATATTAACTAAATAAATAATGACGTGTCTGTAAAGATTAAGAAGCATACATCTTGGGAAATTTATTCAATTCACACATGTTGCTATAGCAATAATTCATAAAAATCTAAAATCTCCCGTGGCAGCCAAGAAAACCATCCCTAAAACAAACTGCTCCAAAGAAAATTTTTCTTTGCTATGTATAAAATGGTGAGATTCTAATGAGAATGTATCTACTGATCAACAGTCTATTTCTACCATTATCTAAGCACCACGTGACATAGCATTTATAATAATTTTTACGTTTGTATTATCATAGTAAAACCAGTTTATTTTTAATTTTCATCATAGGAAAAAGAAAATTTCCAAATCTGCCTACAAAAAGTAAATATTAAAATAAGGAATCTTTGTACTATTACCAGTGTTTGTGCTCCCTTATTAGTGTATATTTTTCATGAACAGCAGGTAAAGTAAGAATAAGGGCATCAGCATCAGTGGCATAATTTTTGTTTACCTTGAAGGAACTAAGTATAGTAACAAAAATATTGGAGCTAATTTTTGGATAATGAATTCAGGGTTTTTCTCATACATGATCATTGCTGTCTATAGAGGAAGCATGATTGGATTACATTATATCACAGATACTACACTATAGAAGCAGATCTTCATACTTAACATTTCTGGAAATTCAATAAGCAAACAAATTAAATCATTTTGACATCTGTTATTTAAAGTCTTTACCAATGTGAAAAAGAGAAAACTAAGGATTTTTTAAAGCAATAACTAAAATATACTGTACATTGGAAGACATGATAGCACTTGAATTTAGCCGCCCTTTGAAGAGATGAGTTATTTTGCAGATGGCTCCCATCCGGGAAGACTTTTCTGTTTATAGTGCTGCAGGTGGTAGAATAGGATATGGGAACAGGGGTGGAAAGGTTAGAGCTATATAATTCTCTCGACAGTAAGTTCAATAAAATTAAATTAAGTTCCCAGCCTTCATTCCTTATCAGTACTGCCATCTAGAGTGACATGGAAAGTATCATTTTGATGAGTATTAAGCCTAGTGCATGATGTCAGTTTTTCATAATTTAACATGCTGGTCCAAAGAAAATAGCTGCATTATTCACAGTTAAAATGGAAACACAGTTTAGAATAGTGAATAAGACTGAAATATGCAATTTAATGCACTTATGCAAATTTAATGAACAACCATCTTTAACCATTCATTTTATTATCAGAAAACTCATATAATTAGCTTGATGATTAGGAATAAATTAAAATTAAAGTGTGAATGAATCAAGATAAGCCAGATAACAGCTACCCTCAAATCTCAGTGGCTTACAACAATAAAAGTTTATTTCTTGATTAAACTAGATGTAAAATGCAGGTTCACAAGAGAGATTCTCCTCATCACATTTGCCCAATATCCAGACAGACAGAGGCTTTAGTCTTGAGATGTGGCCTCTCAATGTATATCCCTATGATTGTCATGGAGGGGAAGAGAGAATTTGAGAAACTTGTATCGTCAATTAAACACTTCAGCCCAGACATGACAAACGCTACACTCCTCTTCTGATCATCTTTTAGTAGTGAAAGAAGCAACATGTCTATGCCTAACTTCATAGGGATGGCTATGTGCAAATCTTCTATGTGCCTGGAGGGAGAATAGAACCTGAAATGTTAGTGACCAGTAGCCATGTTACCACAGAGGGAAATCTCAGCGCAGAGTGATAAAGCAATATGGCCCGAGCCATGATATCATAATAATATTTTTGATATTTTACTATCTTTTTCTTAAAAATCCTTACAAATGTCTTCCTAAAGGTATCATCATGCTGGAGCACACAGGGCAAATGTGAGAAAATAGTTAAGGCATTGTGGGGGACGGGGTGAAGAGTGGCAAAATTTCAGAGACAAATTGTGAACATTGAGATTTGAGATCACTTTATATTCTTATATGAACAGTTGTTGAAAGTAGATAAAAGAGACATATGTGTGATTGTCATAACTAGACACCTTGACAAAATTATTGAGTGAACTTTCCTAAATTTTATATGATAGTTTCAAATTCTTTATATTGGAAACATTGTCTGACACTATTGTTTTTCCTACCCAATGGGTTAATGTAAAAATTTTTTTTTTTTTTTTAAAGGATGACAAGGTTAATAGGATAGTTTTATACTTGTTTTGGGACCAAAGTCTAAAGGTATCTATTACCAAAATCCTTGCTATGACTTATGGACTCTTTTTCCCTTGCTTAATTAGGTTAGTTAAAAAAAATTAAAATTTTGTCCAGAAATGTGGATAAGCTTAAGAGAAAATGTGTACAAAACTATCAAAGAAGCCGTTAAACATACTGTCACTGACCTAGCCTCGCAAACTTGGCTTTTATTAAATGGCAGCTGTGCCTGATTAAAAAATTATGGCTCCCCTCAGGAATCATGATGGTCATTAAAAATCAAGTCATAAAATCCTCTGCTCCCTGAAGGCACATTGACAGAGAATACTTCCCATTTCCTTACTGTAATTTAACTTTAACTACCATAATATCCAACATGTACTTAAAAGATTTTTTAAATTGTCATTTCATTCTTTACAGACCTACCTCAAATTGTTAAATAATTACATTAAATTAGTATTTGAAAAATATAAATGACTTGAGTTATAAATACAGTCTGATAGTTGGTTACCTTAAATAATTTTTTCCTCAGATGTGTTAATGAATTTTCAACAGATTTCCTTGAATGCGTTCCTATATCTTTATCTTCATAGTTTGAAAAGAGATTGGATAAGAAAACAAAAGACTATCTGTGAGGAAACTATGAAAATTCATAGACATATCAAATGTTAGAAATAGAAGTTTTCAAATATTTTCCTAATTCTTAGTTTATAGATAATGTTTTTCAAACTTTAATATGCATGTTCTCTATCAGAGAAAATTCTTCACTTTTTTTTTTTTTTAACTATCTTAATTCTTCTATCTGACTTGTTGCCCAAAGGTTGCTCTTTTCCAAATCCCTTTGCAATTGTTGACAATCCAGCTACAACTACCTAGACAATTTACAGAAAGCCAACAATGTAATTAGTGTAATGGACCAGAAAGTCCCTCCTAGCCATCCTTTCAATATCAGTGCAGAGTTTCTCCAGGATACTCATTATTATTGTTAAAGTTCAGATTTACAAGTTTCAGCTTCAATCTGTACCACTGGTGTGGAAGGTGAGAGTGCTCTCTGAGGCCTCTTTTATAACCACACTAATCCTACCCATGAGTGCTCCTCCCTCATGACCTAATTATCTCCCAAAGACCCCACCTCCTAATACCATCACTTTAGGGGTTAGGATTTCAACATGTAAATTTGGGGGGAGCACATTCAAACAGTAGCAGCCTGGAGGCACGCATACTAGGATGGCCCAGTGATTTCTTTAGCTTCTCATTCAGTCTGCTTGGGCTACTTAGCAAAATACCATAGGTTTAAACAACAGAAATTTATGTTCTCACAGAAATAGAGTTTGGGAAGTCCAAGATCAAGGTTCCGACTGGTTGGATTTCTGGTGAGAGTTCTCTTTCTTGCTTACAGACAGCTGCCTTTTTGCTATGGCCTAAATTGGCCTTTCCTCTGTGCCTGCATTCAGAGAGAGAGAGAGAGAGAGCTCTGGTCTCTCTTTTCTTATAAGGATACTAATACTATTGCATTAGGACCCCACTCTTGTGATCTTATTTAACCTTAATAACATCCTAAAGGCCCTATCATCAAATATAGTCACATTGAAGGTTATAACTTCAACATATGAATTCGGGGAGAACACAGACATTCAGTCCATAATACATAGCAACTAGCTATGTCTTTTAGAAAACTTTGTTTGCCTTAAAAAAATATCAGATATTTAGGAACACTTTCCAGTGGATGTGTGTGTGTGCATGTGTGTGTGTGTGTTTGTGTGTGTATGTATTTATCTGTTAAGGATCTATCGTCTGTTTATGCATTTCATATTTACTAGAATCTATATTTTCAGCCTGTCTATAATACTTTGGTATTATAAATTTCATTTTACATTTTTGTATGCCAAGCACTATATCTTTGTATTTATTCTATTGTTAAGACTAAGGGAGGACTCTAATGCTTATAGTAGTTGAATATTTGCTGACTGAATTTATTGTCTTCACAAGAATCAGAAAATATTAATTACATCTCTTTATATTTACCTTAAGATTAGAGTTTTTATTATTTAAATTTTTCCTTTAGATCCTGTCTACTTGATCATCTTAATATCACTTTCTAGAAATTTTCTAGTTTTATGGTGACATACTTTTCCTGAATAGAGCATTTAGATATTTCAAAACCTTGCTTACTTGTAAAAATGAGCAAATGTTTGTTGATTTTCTTTTTCAGTATAATTACTATGGTTTAGTAGAAGGAGTGTGCTAGAAGTTTATAGAAGTCGATTCTATTTTATTTTTATTTTAATCAGTCATGTTTACTGATTAACAGATAAGTCTATTAAACTCTTTGACCTTTAGCTCATTAGAAAAATTAAATAAAATCAATATGCTTTCAACTGCTAAAAGTTTTCAATGTTATAACTATTTTTTAGATAAACAAAAGAATTGTTTTCAGATTGTCTATCATGAAAAAAATTTGTAATATTGAGTCATTAATTTAGTTGCTATATACTATGGGGTGGAGGTTTAAATAATTCAAATATTGCTTTGATATCTAATTTGTAAAGTAATTGTAAAATACTGTTTAAAACTTTCAAAATAAAAAAATGTTAGAGATGCCCAAAAAGCCACTAACATTTGACTATTAAATATAAAAGTATATAAAAGTAATAACATAGGGTATTGATTATGTTGTACATACACATGCAGACACTATTTTTGGAGTATAAATTAGTGCATTAATCCTCATAATTTATTTGACATATAATAATGAACATTTTGGAATATTTACTCCTTGCCAGGATACTTAAAAATCATTCTGAGATTGATAGTGCACTTATTTCTATCTTACAGATGACAAAGTGGAGGTATAAAACGGTTAAGTAACTTTTCCTAGGTTATGAGCTAACAAGTGTCAAAAGTAATTTGAATTTGAGTTCTAACTCTATAGCTAGTATGTTTAACATTATTTAAAACTGTTTCAAATATAAATAATAAAAAAATATATTTGCTGTTTGACCTAAGAATTCTTTAAGGAAAGAGAAAAATCTGTGAACACTAATATATAAATGATGGTGGGTTATCATTTAAAAGAGCATGTTATTGAAAATAACCACAAAAGGAAATGGTTAAAAAAGAAATGTACATTCTTGAAATCAAATACTATGGAAATATTAGATGTTATTCTATAATATAGTAGTTAAGGCTATGGAGACATGTTTATAATTTGCTTTTAAAACAAAATAGTAGGTTATCTCACAGTAGGTACAGTGTAAATCTAATTTTATGTGTCTACACCCAAATGTTAACTGTAATAGTCTTGGAAAACTAGAATTCCAGGCGATTTTTTCTTTCTATGTTGCCACAGTTTTGAATTCTTAGAAAAGACAGTTATAGCTTTAATATCAAGATCAAATATTAATTGAAAATTTTCAATGAAGGCAGCTAACATCTTCCAATTTTTAGCAAGAAGTCCTAAGAAGAACTAATGTTTATTTGTCCAGAGTTATGCCCTTCTCAATAAATTTTCAACAGATTAACAAATTATAGGCAAGCTACATTATAGTCAGGATAAAGAAGACAAAGATCTCTGTCTGTTCAATGAAAACTAGGCCCGTCAAGTGATAGAGAGCTTGCTGTCTTCTGGTTTTTCATTGCTTTAATGATGCTGACCTTGCCAGATGGCGAGTTTTCTATGTAAGTTTGGGATACATAATGTGACAACCTCATTTTAAATAGAAACAATGTGGAGAAATAGTTAAGGTGAATAAAGCTAAATATTACTGGCTTCATTTTATACTTCCAGAAAAACTTGGTATTTGAGATTGATACATTATTAATTTTAGTAATAATGTGGATCAAAAATAGTCATTTGTATATCTTTGTGTTCAAAACCAGCAGTAAATTACAAAAATGATTCTTAAAGGATTAAGATATGTTGCTATAGCAACTTCTCTTGTACTATAAGCTGTTAATACAACTAGACTATAGCAGATGTGGGTTAGAAATGGTCTCTGATAAAAACAAAAGTAGACTTTTTTATATTTTAGGGTACACGTGTTATAGATATTTTATAACATTAGAATGCTAAAGAGGAAAAAGTATACAACATTTATTGTAGCTCTGAAGCATAACTATCTACATAAAACATTTATTTTAACTTTAATTTTGTCTAGTAATTGTATAAGGCAGTATCTTGCAATTAAATTGTATTGAATAAAAGGATAAATAAATTAGGGAGGGTTAAATATGCAATGCACTTTAACTCTAATGAATGATTCCATTTTTCTATTTATAGTTATGTATAACAAGCTGTAAGGGAGACATAATAAACAGTGAGTCAATCACAAGTTCCCCCCATCACATCTATTACTATAACCAGGGACTATTTAAATCTCAGTCTCTATCTTCCCCTATGTATTCTCTTGGTCTTTGTCTAATTCTATCTTTTGGTACTATCTACCTCTAGCATAAATGTCATGAATATCATGAAGAGCAAGAGAAAAATATCTCAAGAACTTAACAATGATCATAACAATCTGAGTAATTTTATTGAAATTCTACAAGAAAAATTGCATTAAAATTAATGCAAGATGAGCAAATAAAAAAGTTTATATAATCTTTTGTGAGATTCACTTTTATAGGAAGTGGAAAAGTGAAAACATAATTTCAGGGTGATAGAGGTTAGATATAGAAGAACATGTTTGATTAAATGTTAAGAAAAATCTAGTGGAATGGGAAAGATTGATGATATAAGAAAGGAAAACATGGGAAATTACATGCCTTGAGAAGATTTAGGTGAAAGATTATTAGCACATTTACAAGGAGTGGCCTTTGAAAATAAGAAGTATTTTTTCCTTGATCAATACTTTCTAATTTCTTTTTAATCTGAAAAATCTTCATAAAAAGCTACGATGGCTTGGTTGATCCATCATATCCTGCTCCTAAGCTCTGAGGTAGCTTGCCTGCTATTGAGCAACCTAAGCTTTCTTCTGGGTAAGATAGTTTGAAGAAATTCTACCTCTTCTTTTAAACTTTTTTCCTAGGTTCTTTCTCATTAATTAGAATATGAGTCTACAGGTGGCAGCATGAACTTTCTTATTCATCAGCCACATCACATTCATTGTTGTACTGTTCTTTATGTATAGAGGAAATAAATTCTTATAAGAATGTTCATCTTTTTTAGTTAGGTAAAAAATTATTCTGCAACATTCTGGTGCATAATGTGTTTGCAATATTGTTCTATATAGAATTATTCACTTCGAGAATCATAGTCAGGGAATCATTTGATAATGAGAGAAGTGGAAAAGACTCCATCAGAGCCCAAACACTATTTTCTGTGGTAATTTTGGCAAGCCCTGCATCTAAATCACATGTGAAGATCCCACAATGACCATCAGAGCTTCCACACTGTTTTCATCTCTGGTTGTATCCATTTTATCTTCATTGACCTTGTCTGTGAAAAATTTTGAAAAGCCTATGAGCAAGATACTGGGCAGTAAAATATGATGCTGTATAATTTGTCCTATAACCCTTATTTTGTACTTTAAAAGTTCTTGAGTGGTGCAGCCTATCATACTCCCATCTATATGGGCATATGCAATCGAAAATATAAAATTTCTTTTGGTACTATAAATTATCACCTTAGATTTTGGTGTGTTTTACAATCTTCTTCCAGAATACTGAATGTTTCTAAGCATTACAACACTTTTTACTCTCTCCTCTACTATTAAATTTCATGAAATAGCCTTATTCTTCACAATTTTGCTAAACAACATCTTGCAAAACGGGCATCCACATCTAACAAGTTCTTAGTGAGATGTTACAAGAGAAATACAGAAGACAAGTATGTGCAGATTTATTGATGGGAGAATGAGGATAGTTCCTTCTTGATGACTTATTTTCTAAATTATCCTACTTGTATTATAAGACAAAAATGGATCTGCCATGGAGGGTTCTTAAACAGTCCTTAAGTGTTCTTAATAGTCCTTACAAACATTAGTTCAAAAATTGTCTGGGGTGAAAATTTAGCCACTGTAATCCCCAAATTTCAAAGACAGTTGACTATTTTTGGAAAAAATCAATTTTTAAAATAAGTAATTTTAACTCAAAAGGAAAAACAAAAATCAAAATATTGAAAAATATGTTGAATTTTAGTTGATATAGATATTGCTATTTTTTTAGATAGAAGTGTAATGACATCTGTAACCTTGAAGTGCACCAAAAAAAATAAAATGGACTGATGGAAATTAGACTATTCAAAAGATAAGTAATAACGCATGGGTAGTATAACGTTAGTTATAGAATCTAGATGGTGGGAATATGACTGTTCACAGTAAAGTTTTTAAAAATTTTCTGTGTGTTTGTGATGTTTCATAGTAAAATGTTAGAAAAATAAAGCAAATCTGCATTATAAAAGAAATAGATTTACTTAGGCAAAGACATGTTATTGATTATACTTACTGATAAATATCACTAAACTTTTTTATGCCTAGACACACACATCTTACTTTTTCTATAGCGACTACCACTGATTTCCAGGTTCAATTCCATCTCTATAACTTGACAAATCTATTGATTCTCTAAATCTATTTCTTCTAAAACTTAGAGAAAAACAGTAAATAAAAAGGAGAAAAGAGGCTTTGGATTTTCTTGATCAATAAAGTCTTGTACATTGATTGATTAACTGATGAACACATGTAGTCAATTCGATTTGACTTGTCTGTTACTTGGAAAAAAAGGTGCCTGTCCATTTGTTTCCACTCTCAAGGAGAAAGACTGAGATTTGACCACTGTTGGACAGAAGGTTTAATAAGTAGTCGTACCTATAAAATGGCAGAAATATAAGGCTATAACTTAGAAACTTTTCAGGCTAATTCAGAGGCAGAATCATGGATTTGGTAAATTATCTTTTTGTCTTTTTTTAAAAAAAAAACTCCTTTCTTCACTTTTATTGTCTCTACCTCTTATCTGCAAAAATACCCCCATATCTTCAGAAAAAATCAGTTAGCACATCCTGTTATATTACAAAAATTATTTATGTTCTTTGTAGAAAAAATAGAAAATATGAAGGAGTAAAAATTAGACAACATATAATTTCATTAGAAGACTATCATTTTTTTTTCACATTTGTGAAGTGTATTTGTCCATATTCTGTGTATGTATTCGTTTATAAAATAACTATCAATTTATAGTATCTTACCATTTTTAGTTAATTAGTAACAGAGGAGATGCAAAATGGGATGAATCTGGAGATGAAAATTATTCATCCAACAAAAGAAATCTATTAAATTCAATTAAGCAACCATTTTTATAATGCCCTTTTATTCCAAAGAACAAATGTAAAATATATATCTAAAAGTTGAGATATAATTTTCAATTTTTGCAACATATATTTAACTTGCTGAGAATTGCCTTTCTTCATATAATGTGTAAATCAATAATGTGACTTACATATTTCTGATTTTTTTTACAATCTTTTATATATACAATATGAAAGCAATTGATGTCTTTTCTATAGTTATTTCAATAAACAGTCAAACCGTATATCTTTGGTTATTTTTCCAATCATTTATTGACTAAAAATCCCTTGAAAATAAATTGCTAAGACTAAAGAGAGTGTATGTTTATAAAAATCTCTAAAAATAGTTGCACAAATTTAAC
>NW_011888914.1:1373588-1379378 GCF_000151845.1 Pteropus vampyrus
GAAAATTAGCTATTATTACTAATATTCTGTCCCTAATTGCTGTTAAAAAAAGAAACAGGAAAAATTGCAGCACAGATAACAAGAATAATGCAAGGTCCCTGACCTTTCTTATTCTCATATGAATGATTTTGCTTATGTCAGTGTTTCCTGTTGATCACGTTTTAGCATTCTGAATATTTTATATTACCCATAACCCATTTTAAATACCTCATTAAGGTTTTTTTCTGACTTTATTACCAGACTCAAATAAACTTTACCTCTGTGTTTGAAACACTGATTCTAATGTCACGGTCTCTTATTTAGACTATTCTTCCCTTCATTTCTTGACATTGAGAAAGGCCAAATTAATATATTTGGAAAAATGCCAAACTAGAAACAAATTTAGAAATAGATAAATGATTCTGACATAATTATTAAAATGCCTAAAGTCATCTTTTCTGTAGCATTTAAAATGGTAGCTCATAGTATTTTGTTCAAGGCTACAAACATTTTATATAAATATTTAAGTTAATATTAAAAGTGTTAAAATAGAATTGCTACTATATCATTTAATAAGAAATATTGAGAAAAATGTTAACACATTTATCTCATTTAAAAAATTGCTTTCCTACTTACTTTTTATATTATTGCAAATCTCAAATTTTTAGTTTTGAGTTTCCCTTTCTATATTAGAGCATCAGACAGGAATGAATTTAGTGGAGTGACTTAATAAAGTGTGGTGACTAAAGTGTGATTTGAATGACTTTGAGAGATGGAGTTTGAGGAAACAATATGTTTTAAGTTAAATGCCCCTATCAAGAAATAATATAAAGAAAATGTATTTTAAAGTTATTTGCATTCTTCCATATTAAATCTTGATTGTTCACCTATTGCTCTTTTGTGGAACATTTCCACTGTATAAATAGGGCAGAGGGTATCGGATTTGATCTCCATCATTATGGAAAGAAAACAGGAAAAAAACTTGCTACTCTAGAGTATTTCCAATGTACAAATGCCTGCCCTCTTTGGGGCCAGTTCTGTGATTTTTTTTGACCACAGAAGGAAATTTCAGATACATATGAAAAGATATTGGTCAAAGAATTAAATAGGAGAAGTTTTTGTTTCTATAAAATATAAAATTATTTAAGGCTAAGTTTTCTTATTTTCTATTTTCTTGTGCTAGTTAAACTAGGTTGAAAATTATCCATCCTTTTTCTATTCTAGTGGTTTCTCATAAAATATTAACTAACATATTTAAACTTACAGTTTCCTCATAATTGCAGAACATTTAATTTAGATTTTATTTCTCTCTACTCTTTGGATTTCTTATCTGTCATGTTTAAATCTTCTGGAATTCAAGTGCATATTCTCATTTTAAATATATTTTTTATAATTAATATTTATTTGATAGAATGTATTATCAATTTCTTTGCTTTAGTGTTTTTTTGAGAAAAGTTTTTACTGATGTACATTTACTGAGTCATTCTCTGTCTGAAAAATTTTTTCACTCTCATTCTCGAATGATCTTTGACTGAGTGAGAACTCTTGGTTCAGTGCCTTAAAGATGTTGCCCTTTACCTTTTAACATCTAGTGTTACTATTAAGCCCATGGTCAGTGAGTCTTTTTTCCTTTGGAGGTGACCTGCTTTATTATTCTCTAACAGTAGTATTTTCTGAGATTGCTCTGTATATTTTTGCCTTGGCAATTTATTATATATCTAACTATTCAATTGTGTTAGTATTTTGCTATTATTTTCTCAAATATCATTACATACAGTTCTCTCTTCCTCCGCCCACATTCCTATTAAACAACAAGATGTTTTGACTCTGGTCCTCCATGCGTACATTTTTCTCTTAGGCTTCCTATCTCTTTATCCTCTATGCCAACTTTTTGAAGAATTTCTCCAGCTGAATACTGAAGCTTAGAGTTCTTAGTCCACTAAAACTTCACTTTCTATTTGAAACAGGCTATTTATTAGCTTTCTGAAAATGTTTTCTATCACGCTTAACATTTGATGATGGGGTGAGATAACCTTGCATGCCAAATCAATTGCCTTACATCCAGTGCCATTGCCTACTTTTTCTCTTTCACTTTATCAAGATGTAACTTTAGTTGAATAGGAAAATAGAAAGAAAATAAAAGTGGTTTGATTGTCAAAATACAATATGTTGCAAATTTTGACTGATGCAGCAACATTCAACAAATGATTATCTCCTACAATATGCCAGGCACTGTTCTAGGCATTTAGGGCATGTTTGTGAACAAAACAGAAAAAATGTCCTTGCCCTCCTGGAGGCATTCTGCTGTCTTTTCTAGTATTTTATTAATACAGTTGCTGTGACAGTAAACTATTTTAATAGTATGGAGACTTTTTAATAGCATTAATATAAAAACTACTCATTTTTAGATATTTATTGATTAGCAATGTCTACTGCATATTGATATATAAATTACTACACAATATTTTTAGGAGGCTACAGAGATCATGAAAGGAAAGTAAGAGTCCTCATCAGAAATTGAAAACCAGTATATCTTAAACTGGTAGGAAAAAAATACATATATATATATGACATTATGAGTGTTCCATATATATATATATGGAACACATTCTTAGTATATATATGGAATACACTACTAGTTACTTATATGCCTATTGATTTAGAAATTTTATTTATAATAAATTTATATGTTAAATTTTAGTTATACTATATGATGCATTCTTAATAAAATATATACAAATTATAAATTTTACAAGCAAATAAAAGTATAATGAATAAAATATACTTTTAAAAATTATTAATTGTATAATATGTCCTCAAACTTAAGAGTTTTTCATGTTCTGGACTCTTGAATTTTAATAATCTTGCTAACAAAGTACTTTCTAATTACAATAGGATATTTGATAATTGCTCCCTGTTTGTGACACCCACCCTAAGCTCTCGAGATCTCTATTCCCAAGTACCTTCTAATGATGCCATCACCAGGAGCCTGTCCTTCCTAGCCCAGAGCCCACAGGTTGACTTCTACCATCAGGGGTTTGTTGCTTGGATACTCCAGGTCCACTGAAATGTATACCATGTCCCTTAAACTCTTAGTGTCAGCATTCTGATATTGCAAATTATTAACTATCTAATGTGGTAACCTAATCTGTAATGATGTGATAGGGTTATAAGAGCAACTACTGAATAATACTAACATAAAGCTTCTAGATACAGTGCCCTTGTCTTTCATACAGTGAGTCTAAGAGTGAGAATTGCAGACCAAAAATCGAATCGTGCTATTTTTCCCTGTCAATAAAGTTTTTTTTTAATTGTTCTTGAATAATTCTTTTCTTCAACACACTTTCGATGCTACTTAGCATTCATTTAGTACCTCATAAAACAGGTATTAATTATTTTGCCTTATTTAAAATTAAATTTTCACAATAATTGATTAAATATATTAAAATATATTTCCTGGTGAGAAATTGAAATCAAAATTAAAGTATTTCAGTCTATACCGTAATATATTAGTCAGGCTTCATTCAAGAGAAGGAGAACTGCTAGGAGATCAATCTATCATCTGTCTGTCTATCATTTATCTATCTATCTATCTATCTATCTATCTATCTATCATCCATCTATATAATCATTTGTTATTTGTAAGAGGGATTTGACCTCACAAAGTTGGGGAAACTGCTTAACTAGTTTCTGCAAAGCTGTTGTCTTGGTGTCTGAGATGGAGCTTGACATCCTCAGACAAGTAGTAGAGAAGAAAAAATAGGTGTAACATGGGGGACAGCTCAGAAAAGCTGGAGCCTACGAGAATGCTCTGAGGTCCACTAGGACAGAGTAAAACTCTTTTAGTATTTGTTTCCTATGACCTTGATGGTACTGGTGTCCTGTAGAAGCTCAGCACATTTATCAATGAACTAAGCACATGTACCTGGCCCAGGAGCCAGAGAAACTGAAGGGAAAGGTTGAGTAGTTGCAAGCCCAGCCACTACCAAGGATCTCAGTTAACAAATTAGCTACCAAATGTGTAAGTTACAAAATGACTGCTGCTTCCCCCTTCTTTATAAATCTATTACAAGAATCCTTTTTATGGTTCACCCTAATTGGAAATGTACAGAAAAGGAAATTCTGGGAAATGAAGTTTAGACTAGCTACACATAGCATTCTTCATTGAAGAATATTTTGTTAGTTCTACTTAAATTTTCCATTATGTTCAGAAATATTTTAAGCCGCATTCATTATATCAGGCTATATTACATATCTGAGTAACTAAGTAACATTCTGATAACCTGAGATGTAAGCTAGCAGAAGAAAATAAGCACTAGAATGGTTAATTTGATTTAGTAATCAAATCAGTCTCATTTTTTATGGAGTTGATCATCAGAATGGGTGATTTAATCACGAATATAGGCAAGCTTAAAAGAAATTTTGAAAATTTAGTTCTAATTTTAATAGCATTTTCCTCATAAATAATTAGCAGGTGGCTTAAAAATCAGGTTTTGAAACATAATTATTTTTTTATAATTCGAGAAAGCACTCAAGGCATAGCACATCTAGAATTTTAACTTTGTAATATTCTCAGAAGTAAATTACCTGTCACTTCTGATTGAAGTGTTTTATTTGGTCATTATTTATTGTGTCATTTAAAAAATTGCATTTGTCATCAGTACCCAAACAACCAGTACAATTAACATTTTCCAGAGTAAACTCAAGAAGAATGTTTGCAAATAGATTATTTACTCCCATAATAGAATGAGGTCTGCAATCCTCTCAACCACCTAAGAAACATAGCTCCCTAATTTAGAGGGATTGTCTTTATCTTGAACCTTAAAATTACTCCTGTATTTAAAAAAGAGTTGAAAAAGAACTTTGGATTCTTGTTTCATTTCAGAGGAAAATTAAAACGATATAAAAAGCATTAGGAAATAGTATATTTGAATTAAAATCTAGAAGTAGGAATCTATTAAAACTGTAGTACTAGTTTTTCAAATCAAAGTAAAGAGAAAGTGAACAAAGGATGCAATATTTAAATGCATAGCCGCTTCTCAACCACTTTTCTGTTTGAAAATATTTCAAATACATTAAAAACACACAGAAAAAAGAAGTAAAATTAGTCAAGAAACCCTCAATTTCATATATTTTAATTGATAGGTAGGTAGAGAGATACATCAGTAGATGATAGATTGATCAACTGATCAATCTGTAGATCGATAGATAGTTAGATTTGAAGCAGGAATTAATCTTCCATCCTCTAATTACATTCCTTAGAAGTAACAAATATTAGTAGATTGCTATGTCTTTAGGTTGCATGCACAAATAAGTCTTTATGTTGCATGCACAAATAAGTACATACATACACATTTAAAAAAAATGAAAATGAGATTAGACTTTACAAAAGTTTTTCTGTTAATATGCCAAGAACATTTTTCCTAGCCAGTACATAAGACATATTTCATTTTTTTCTGATGCCTCTATAATATTGCATTACATGAACATAAATGATTTATTTAACCTTTTTTTTTTATTTTAGATATTTAGATTGTTTCTTTTCTGTTGTTTTTTTTTTTACCATATAATAATTCTGCAGTAAAAAACCTTGTACAATAATTTGTAAGATAATTGCTTAATTACTGCAGAATAGATTCAGTAAGTAGAATTGCTTTATCACATTTTGCCCATTTTTAATCTAAATAGAAGTTCCTCCTGCAGTTAAAGACAATGTCTGTCCCAACATTTTAACAGCCTGAAAGAGTATCTGCCTAATTAAAATTTATGCTAACTTTATTTTTAAAAAGAGTAATTTTCTCATTTTAATTA
>NW_011888914.1:1379428-1399179 GCF_000151845.1 Pteropus vampyrus
GATGTAAGCTAGCAGAAGAAAATAAGCACTAGAATGGTTAATTTGATTTAGTAATCAAATCAGTCTCATTTTTTATGGAGTTGATCATCAGAATGGGTGATTTAATCACGAATATAGGCAAGCTTAAAAGAAATTTTGAAAATTTAGTTCTAATTTTAATAGCATTTTCCTCATAAATAATTAGCAGGTGGCTTAAAAATCAGGTTTTGAAACATAATTATTTTTTTATAATTCGAGAAAGCACTCAAGGCATAGCACATCTAGAATTTTAACTTTGTAATATTCTCAGAAGTAAATTACCTGTCACTTCTGATTGAAGTGTTTTATTTGGTCATTATTTATTGTGTCATTTAAAAAATTGCATTTGTCATCAGTACCCAAACAACCAGTACAATTAACATTTTCCAGAGTAAACTCAAGAAGAATGTTTGCAAATAGATTATTTACTCCCATAATAGAATGAGGTCTGCAATCCTCTCAACCACCTAAGAAACATAGCTCCCTAATTTAGAGGGATTGTCTTTATCTTGAACCTTAAAATTACTCCTGTATTTAAAAAAGAGTTGAAAAAGAACTTTGGATTCTTGTTTCATTTCAGAGGAAAATTAAAACGATATAAAAAGCATTAGGAAATAGTATATTTGAATTAAAATCTAGAAGTAGGAATCTATTAAAACTGTAGTACTAGTTTTTCAAATCAAAGTAAAGAGAAAGTGAACAAAGGATGCAATATTTAAATGCATAGCCGCTTCTCAACCACTTTTCTGTTTGAAAATATTTCAAATACATTAAAAACACACAGAAAAAAGAAGTAAAATTAGTCAAGAAACCCTCAATTTCATATATTTTAATTGATAGGTAGGTAGAGAGATACATCAGTAGATGATAGATTGATCAACTGATCAATCTGTAGATCGATAGATAGTTAGATTTGAAGCAGGAATTAATCTTCCATCCTCTAATTACATTCCTTAGAAGTAACAAATATTAGTAGATTGCTATGTCTTTAGGTTGCATGCACAAATAAGTCTTTATGTTGCATGCACAAATAAGTACATACATACACATTTAAAAAAAATGAAAATGAGATTAGACTTTACAAAAGTTTTTCTGTTAATATGCCAAGAACATTTTTCCTAGCCAGTACATAAGACATATTTCATTTTTTTCTGATGCCTCTATAATATTGCATTACATGAACATAAATGATTTATTTAACCTTTTTTTTTTATTTTGGATATTTAGATTGTTTCTTTTCTGTTGTTTTTTTTTTTACCATATAATAATTCTGCAGTAAAAAACCTTGTACAATAATTTATAAGATAATTGCTTAATTACTGCAGAATAGATTCAGTAAGTAGAATTGCTTTATCACATTTTGCCCATTTTTAATCTAAATAGAAGTTCCTCCTGCAGTTAAAGACAATGTCTGTCCCAACATTTTAACAGCCTGAAAGAGTATCTGCCTAATTAAAATTTATGCTAACTTTATTTTTAAAAAGAGTAATTTTCTCATTTTAATTACCATTCAAAATGATTAGTAGGGTGAAGCATTATATTGTATGTTTAGTGTCTAGTTGTAGTTATTTTTTATGAATTAATTACTTATATAATTTACCTACTAAAAAAACTTAGGCTATTCATCTTTTCCTTAGTGATCTGTAAGTACTCTACAGGCATTTGAGATATTGGTCCTCTTTTGTATTTGCTGTAATTTTTTTGACTTTTGATATTATGAAATAAAACACACATTCACAAATATGAAATTTAGCAAATAATTATAAAGCATACACCCACCACTTTACAGCAAGCATACTGTCACTGTGATCAGGAAACAGAGCAATCATCCCTAAAGTTCCTTACGTGTCCCCTCCTGACCACATTTCTCTTTCACCCACATTTCTCTTTCACCCACAAATTTCCTTACGTGTCCCCTCCTGACCACATTTCTCTTTCACGCTATCTTGACTTTCACATCAATTACTTTAATATTAATGGCTCCTTTTTTTTAAAATATAGTTTTACTACCTAATTTTGCTTCCCCAAAGAATATTGTTTCATTTTTCTGTCCTTTCGCGACTCCCCCCACAGACTCTGCTCCCTTAATTACTGCTGTTTTTCTTTCTCTTCACCGTCCATATCTCCCTGTAATCTGAGTATCTCAAACATGTGATGATTCCTTTATTTTAAAATAGAGCAAACAAACCTCTTTTGACTCCCTATCGTCCTCCAGGTTTTGTTCACTTATCAAAACTTTCTTTATATAGTTTCTTGTCTTTCATTCACTGTATTTTTATTGTGGTAAAATATACTTAACAAAATATATCATTTTAACCATTTTTACATACACAGCTTAATGGTATTAAGTATGTTTACATTGTGTGCAACAATGGTCACTGACCATCTCCATAACTTTTTGTATCCTAAACTGAAAACCTGTACTATTTAAACAATTACTCCCCAAACTCTTCCCCTATTAGCCCCTGGCAACCACCATTCTCACTCTATAACTATGAGTTTGACAATTCTAAGTAACTTATGTAAGTGGAACCATATATTCTATGTCATTATTTATGTTAAGAAATATGTTCTTTAAAACTGTTTGGTGCTGAGTCAGAATTCTAGAATATTACTCAACACTACATGGTGTTGTGAAAGCCAATATTTTAGAGTGTAAGCCTCATGTGGCTGGATTTTATCTTATTATTCCCTGTATCTCTGGTTCTAGAATAGAATGCACAAAGAAGTTGCTCAGCAAATATTTGTTAAATTTAAATTAGTTAATTCTGCATTTTGTGCTTAGTTATCTTTGGTTTAGCTGTGGGTGCATAAAAATCAAACTAGAACATTTTAGATAAGGTTAGTCACAATATTTTCATTAACTTTTTCCCCCTTGAGATATGAAAGAAAAGATTAATATTTCCCAAAATGTGGCATGTGTCAAATTATCTCCTATGGTAGATATTTGAAGAAGATCCCTGTGATATTTCACCCTGTTCTCATGAAAGTACTTAGAAAAAAATGTCAGCATTCAATTCTTATTCTTTAGAGATTTTTTGGATGCTCATTATAATAGTTAAAGGCTACTTGTATCTAGAAATACATTATAAAAATATTTTAACAATAAATGTCCTTGAACTGGATCCTATCAGGTTTTGTAGATTCTAAAATTTGTAATTTACATTAGTAGCATGGTTTTGAGATGGGTGATGAGATTTTTATTATAAATTAAACAATCACTGCTGAAATAATAAGTATTAAAGGTAATTTGGATGTCATTAAATATAAAATGAGGAAATGACTGATAAAGAATATTGTAAATAATGATCTTAGAAATCTCAAAAGCTTTAAAAGCCATTGTGCAATTTATTAAATTCTTTCTTTTAGGATTCGTGGTCATGAAAGCACAATATACACAATTTTAAAAAGTTGGTCTTCCTAATCTAGAAATACAATGCACCTGATATAAAAATAATCCCCCACTACGCACCATCCATAAATTTTGATGAGATGTAACAAAGAAATATACACACATGCACCAAAAAATATGTTCAAGAATAGTCACAGCAGCATTGTTGAAAGCAACCTAATTTACATCAACAAAGGAATGGATATGTAATATGTAATAATCATACAATAGAATATTATACAATAATGAAAATAAATAAAATAGTATTACATGTATCTATTCATCTAAATGGATGAATCACACATATAAATATTGAAGAAAATTAAGGAACAAGTCATAGAAGAATACATATAGCTTAAAATTTTAAAAACATTCAAAGCCATATATAGACTATATGTTCATGTATATATATTTATGTGCACATATATGTGTACATTTGTGTATATATATGTGCATATACATGAGAAAGATTCGATAAATGTTGGAAGAAAAAATTTCAAAATTAGATTAGTTAAATTTTAAATTACTGAGATTGGTTACTACCTGGTTTTAAGGAGTGAAAAAAATGCTACCAAGGAAGAATAAAGCAGGGGTTTAAATTATATTATATTTGTAATATTATATTTCTTATATTTTCATGTTATATTATTTTCGTCTGTCATATTACTTTCATATTCCCAAAAATGTCTCATATATTTCACAATAATTTTAAAATTATTAAATAATTAATATAATTTCTTACAGCTACAAAGTGGTCTTCCCTTCCTTACCTGTAGTCATCAAATAAGAAATCTAAATTTTGTGGTCCATTCTTATCAAATATTATTGATTATGAAGGGAAAGAATAGCGAGAATGTAATATTTGACCTCAAGTAGACTGTGAACAACCTTATCATTAGCTGCAGTTTACTATCCAAGCTCTTAAGCCTAATTTAAGAGATCCTTCACTTTTTAGCCTTATCTGCTTCTGCAGCCACTTTCTACACATCCCCAATGTTGCATCAAATTATCATTGTCTCCAAATCATAAATTACAGCATATATTTGGTAGGTTGAGATGCCTTGTTCTCCTTGGCTAAAACAATCCGACGACTTTAAAAAGACAACCTAATTTTGGGTGGGGGAGGGAAGTATAGATTTTATTTCTGAGACCCCAAGAATGGTTAATGTTTCCTCTGAGCAACAACTGCTTTGGTTCATGTCTCTGTTCCAGAGATCACAGGCTACTTGCCCTCATCTGTGCTCATGTCTATATTTCTAACTAAAGTGTGAGCATCTAAAGAGTGGGAGGGATGATTCAGAATTTCTAATGCTAGGAATTTGAGTACATAATGATCCTAGGATGGAACAGCAGAGTCTCACAAATGGTTTTTGTGTTATGGCATTCTGAGAATGGACCCTAATATTTCCAAATATTTTATGACTAGAAGAGTGCTTATTCTGTGCACGTAAGTAGTTTTTTGCTTCATCTTAGGGCAGATATATACTTCTTCAGAAAGATTTCATCGTCCTGCAAAATAATAGAGAAAGTTTTCTTGGTCATAAAAAAGGTATCTTCTTTCTACACTGAAAGACAATAGCCTTGAAGCATGGTGGTGGGCTGGGGCCCAGCTCTGAAGTGAACTCTACAAACTCTAATCTTGCTCTGAGAGCAGATTGCAGATTGCTTTTCTGGACTACAATTTTTTACTTTAAGTCAATCAGTAAAATAATACTGCCTGATCTTATTTACATTTGGAACAGTAAGTATGATAGCATTTGAAATATATCAGTAAGTAGAAACAGAGTTGCTTGGAAGAGTCGATCATAAAACTGGAGGTAAATTTTATATTTTTAGAAGTATTGCTAGAATATCTGGCAGACTTGAAAACCAACCACCCATATAGATTTATGGAAAATGTAAGTGTCCCTTTGGGTTTTCCAAAAATTATATGGGAAAGGGAAACTAGTAGAAGAATGAACTTTCCACAACCCTGGAAACAGGGTAGATGATGGCAAAAGTGACGTTATTTTATATTCTCGGTTTGTGAGTTCTGAGAATAACATGAACTTACAATTGAATAAATAATTTAATGGAGAAAAGAATTAAACACTTTTTTACAATGGTATTAAGAAGTTTTTGGAATAGACTTTAAAAAGAGCCTTGTTAAAAGGACGTTAATTTGTTGACTCTGTATCTATCCACGGACATGTCATCCCTTTCAGTGGTTACAGCCTAGGAAAAATGCTACCTATGTTGTTACTCTTTTGTTTCCCTGCAGTAGTAGATTTCTATATCAGTTGTCTTTAACATATAAAATAAACAAATGTCAGAATAGAAAAGATCATAACTAGTAACTATATTAGTAATTATACATTCCTTACATGAGCTTGTAAAAGAGGTGTTTTGGTTATCTCCGTTTTTACTTCTGAGGAAAATGAAGCTTAGAGAGATCAAATTATATTCCCCAAAGCATCATGGCCTCTTAGAAGGCTGCTATGAGTTGATCTCATGTCGTCTATTCCAGATCCCAATCTTTTTCTTTTGTACCACACTGTGTCCGTCTAGGTACAAAAAGGAAAGCTTTATATGTAGGTTATTTCCCTCTAGCCATACAATTCATGTTTACGTCTAGCCCCTCTTTGTGTGTGGCATTTGCATTGTAGCTCTCATTTTAGCAATGTCCAAATTGGGTCCAAGTTGACATTTCTTGAAATCCTTCAGCCACTGAGGAAATAATTGCTCTCATGTTTTAGAAAGATCGCTTCCCACTCCAAGGCAGGATGACCTGTATCTTAGCCCCACACTGAACAACGAACAGCAGGTGTGTGACTCCTGCACAACTCCTCAGTTCTTGCTGCTTTCTGCTTCTTAACCTGAAGGCTGACCCTGTTTTTGACTTATTTTTTGAACGTGATCTGCTCATATTAACTCTTAACTCTTTGAAATGGAATGGTATAAAATGTATTTACTTGTAGCAATGACTTTAGACCTTACACTAAAAGTTCTATTTTTTTTTTTTTCATGTAGTCCATCCCCTACCCTAATTTTAAGAGGCGGGACACTAAATTACACTAAAATAAACTCTACTAACCTAGAATCTGGTGTAGGACATAATCGTTTGAGTAAAGATGAATTTATTTATTTTGTCTTTCCTGTAGTACATATACAAAGCAAATTATGTGAAAGAAGCCTTCTGAGAAAAAAGATTCTTCGAAGATTAAAGGGCAATAGGAACATTTCTCTCTCTTTGTAACCTACTTGTGCAGAAAAGCTTTGATGAGTATTTCTCCCAATAAAGATGAGGGCCCTAAAAAATGTTCTTTGAAGTTTGAGAGCTTTTCTATGTTCTGGAAAAACTCTTATCTGGGATTCCTGAATGGTTGGAGTACAAACAAGTGTCTCACACTGTGTTGTGCTGGGCTTAAATATGGTCTGGGGAGGATGCAGGTAGACTATAACCAGTATCCTGGGGCTCAGGGCAGGCAACAAAAAGAAGTTCTGGGAAGGTTACATTATGCAATGCAGAACACAGAGTTTACTTGAGAGAGAGAGGTGTACTGGAAGAACTACCACACAGAAAATTTACCAAACTAAAAACACTCAAAAGATGACACAGAGTGAACTGCTGGTAGGAGCCAAGGGTGAATATGACAGCCCTTCTTTGGAACCAGAGCAGAAGGAAGGAAGCCTGGAGAGAGAGTCACCTACAACAAGAGCACTATGGCAGCAGAAGCCCATGTTTCACAACACTTGAGAGCGCATAGATCATGAAGTGTTGCCACAGTCAGGTAGGAAGAACTTTCCAGTGACTAAAGAGCAGACTTTATTCCTGTTTTCCCAGCATTTAGGCAACCCTGATAGCTGATTGTCACACATCCTCCTTTATTACTGTGGGCTGTCCCAGCCAAATAAATGCCAGAGAAGACTACCAAATCCCTCTCTACTTTCTTGGTGATTTTTTTCTTTTTATTACAATAGAGCTCTATCTAAATGCTAATATGACTTTTAGCTGGACAGCTATTGGTTATAATGAGAACATCCTGAATTTGAATATTTACCAAAGAGAGATCCAGTTTTAAATTGGACATCATGTGGTGGAAAAAAATAATTAGACTTTTAATATCAATCTGATTCATTTTTCATAGTAGAGGAGGAACAAGAAATTGTCAGATGACAATTCATGTAAATAAAGCACATTTAACATTTGGATTTTAAAGTAAGCCTATTAGATTGTAAGTGCCATATGGGCAGTATTTTGTTTGATTTTCTGAATACTGAATTCTGAGTGACTAGAACACTGGTTATTAAGTGTTCAATAAATATTTGAACAAATGCTTGAACTTTCACATATGTGGTAATGACTAAATGATATCATGTTTGACAAGGGATATCACCACAAATCCTACAAGATATTAAGAAGCTAAATGTCTTGAACAATCTTTATTCTGATAAATTTGATAACCTAGACAAAATAAATAAATTGCTTGAAAATAAATTTCAAAATTAGACATAAAATAATGTAAAGTCTGAATTCTCCGGTATTTTGTAAAGAAATTAAATTTGAAGTTTCTTTACACAAAAAAAGCTTCAGACCTGGATGGTATTTAAAATATTTAAAGAAGGAGAAAATAACTATACCAATTTTAAATGACTTCTTTCAGAAAATGGAGAAAGAGGAAATAATAATAGAAACATATATCTCGTTTGTATATTTGTAAGGTGCCGATTTTTCCTTGATTAATATACAAATTCAACATAATCTCCCCAAAATTATTGATTTTTGTGGGTACATGTGAAAATTAAGTTGAATCTAGTTGAAATTAGAAGACTTTCAATAACTAAAACAAGCTTAAAGAACACAAATGAAGACATCCGTTCTTACCATGAAGCTGTAAAAAGCAAGACAATGCAGTATGGGTACATGAATATGAAAAACATCTAACTGAATGTTATCAATTGTTTACCACTACTTGCCAGTCCTATAACTTCATAACAATTCTTCCTAATTAAGTTTTCAGTCTGGGCTACAGTAAGTTAGGAAATTCATCACACTTTTCCTCTAACAATATCAACAAAATACAAAGAGAATGTAAGTACATTAAAAAATTTGAGCAAATGTTATAGATAGACAATCTAAAAATGAATAAATGCAAGTGGTTAACAGAATGTAGAGGGCTGAAACTCATTGTCAATCAAAGAAATGGAAATTAAGATAACAGTGAGATCCTATTTTATATCCACTAGATTGTTAAAATTTGTAAATTGGATTATGACAAGGCTTTAGGAAAACACGAATCCCTTTGCATTGCTAGTCACACTATGTAATATAATATAGTAGCCATTCTCATTATAAATATCAATCTGTAAATCAAGTATCAAAATATCCTACAGTCCTACAGTTCTACTCTTGAGTGTATACCTAGAGAAATTCTTACATGGGAGCATAAAAGCTCATCTATAAGATGGTTTGTGGTAATGTGAAGCAGTGAGCACCCTAGATATTCATCACTGAAGAAACAGAAAAGAAAGTGATATACATATACTATGGAATTCTATTAGATATTAGCAACAACTAAATAAATGCTAATACAACAATATGGGTCAATCATAAAAATATAATTCTGGCTAAAATAAAAAAAAAAAAACAACCTGTACCTCAATAAGATCTAGGCAAATTTCAATGTATGTACACACAACAGAAATACAGTCTAACAAAAATAGATACACATCAAACTCATAAAGGTTGCCTATCGGTGGGAGGAAAGTGTGAGTGAAGATTATGGTTAAAAGAAAGTAACCAAATAAGTATAAAAGTCAAAAAGACCTTGAACCAATGATTATAGCTTTCCACAAAATAGGGAGTTTTGTTAATTCAAGTTTCTGTCTGCCCTCAAGATTCAAAAAAACATGAATCAATCAATAAGTAATGGCATATTCATATGATGATGCACCCAATGTAGTTAAGTCACTGCTGTGTAAAAAATATAAGCCAATTTAGTGGCTTAAAACAATGTACATTTATTATCTCACAGTTTCCCTGGGTCAGGAGTCCAGGCATGGCTTTGCTTGATTTTGTGCTCAAGTTTTCACAAGGCTGCAATCGAAGCGTCAGCCAAGCTGTATTCTTATCTGAGGGTTGAGGGGGAAAAATCCACTTCTAAGTTCATTTGGTTGTAGGTGGGAGTAATTTTCTTGCAGCTGTATTGGTGAGGCCTTTTTTTTTCTTGCTGTCGGCAAGGATGCCTCTAAGCTTCTACGACTGCCCTTGGGTCTTTACACTTGCCCCCCTTGAAAAGCCTCTCATAACATCACAACTTACTTCTTCAAAGCCATCTGTCAAACAGAATCTTATATTAAGAAAAGTAATCATGAAAGTGACATCTCTTCACCTTTCCATGTGATGTAACCTAATCCAGGCAGTGGCATTCTATCGCTTTTGCATATTCTATTGGTTGAAAACACATTCTGCTTACTCTCAAGCACAGTGGGTGACATGAGGATATAATTTATCTGAGGTCACTCTAAGATGTGTCCTCCACACTGTGTAAACTTCAAAATGAATGAGGCACTTCTAACTTTAATTTATGGACAGATTTCTACATTCCATTCAGTGCAACAGCAAGGTGAAGAATCATGTAAATATATTATCACTATGATAATTATATGTGTGCATTTATTTAAATTCATAGATGATTTTTAAAAAGATGAACAAAAAATTGGTAATAATGATTATTTCTGCAGTCAGTGAGTTGGGAAGACAAGGAAAGTAATGAAACAGTAGTTATCATCCTTTTGCGTATTTTCCATTTGTGTGAGGTTCCTATAGTAACTTTTCAATGTACATAGAGTAGGTTTTCAAGAAGTAAATAAAATTTCCTATAGAAAACATTCAAAAAATTTCAAAATGAAAGACTGCATAATATATAAGCTAAAATAAATCAGAAATATATCAGGATCAAAAATTTTCTTCTTATCTGGAATTATATATGACAAAGGATTGAAGATATGTTTATAATCATGGACTTTTGAAAATCAAAGCTCCAAGTATAAAAGATAAGTTGCTATTCATCACATGAAAGCACATTTTAAGAGACTAAATAAATGTAAACTAATTGATAATTGTTAACTTCTATGGATAATTTAAAAAATCCTCTAAATGGAAATTTGAAAATTTATTTTACCATCAGTATTTTGATTAGCATCATATACTCTATTTATTTTAAGAATCACTCTAGTAGAGTTGATCGACATTCAACTTGGATACATTCTAGTATTTTTACTAAAATGGAAAGAATATTTTTATATTTCAGTCATCAAGGAATTGGTATTCTAAGAAACACAGTAACGCACTTCAGGATTCACCCCACTATATTAATACTATATTTACATCTCAGAGAGAGTAGACACCATGCTTTTCATCTGTGTACTTTCATTATCTATCAGAGTGATTGGATCTTAATTGGTGTTCAATAAATATTTGTTGAACATTTGAAAAAAGTGTGATAGAGAGTAGTGAGATTGGTTTTCACAAAAAATCTGTAAGCGTAAGAAAATGATCAATATTTGTCTCATAAATATCATCATCTCTAGCTCTGAATGCCTTAAATATTCTGAAAGTGACACTTAAGAAGGCAAAATTCTGTCCATCATCTAAAATGTCACCCATAGTTTTCCACTTAGTATCTAGGCACAGAGATACCTCCGATTAGAAAGTTCTAGGGAACAAAGCTGCCTTGAACAATTTTAGCCTGGGATAATAATGAAGCTTTTCTTTTCCTAGCACTGGATTAGAATAATAGTAACTAAGAGCAAACAAGGGGAAATGGTACTAACTTAGAAGTCTTCTATATTTTCCAGATATTCTCCAGAACACATATTCCTTTGTTAGGCCACATTTTCAGGTTTCAGATACAGGAAACACCTTTTGTGGATACAAAAACTTCTCTACTAGCAGTATTGCACTGGCTCACAGACCCACATGTATGTGTGGTATGTGCATACATGTATGTATATATGTGTATACAAATGTAAACACTTTCCTAAGTGTTAGTCATGGTTTTAAGTACTCATAAATATTGTAATTTATTATTTATGACATCCTTACAAGGTAGATTCCATTGATACCCTCAGCTGAGGAAATGAAGCACAGAAAGATTAAGTTGTTTCCCTTTTTCTTAGGACTAATAAATGCCAGAGTCAAAAGCAAACTTGAGCAGTTTGATGTCAGAGTCCCAGCTCTCAAACAGCTGCTCTAAGTGTGCTAAACCTTCTGGCTGGGAGAACCATATTGTTGAGAATAAGACTAAGAGCATGCAACCATCCATAACCCTTTAGCCCAAAGTGTGATGGAAAAGAAGCAGTCCAATCAAGAACACATTTCTGTGCTTACTTCTTTAAGAAAGAAGTTTTTGATAACAAAGTGTACCATTGAAATACCCCTTTATAGCAGTGGAATTACCATTTTGTGAACATTCAAGCTGGTGTGCTTTGTCCCATAAATATGCTTTGGAACCATGTGATTTGCTTATCTTAAAAGCTTTCTCATTTTTAATATGACTTCTTTAACCCTTGAAGAAAAAAAATCTGCCTTGCACTTATGTAGTGCTTACATTTCAAATACTCCTTATTATCACTGTGCTCTAGATTTGCTATCAGGGGTATTGGGAAATAGGAAGTAAATGTTGGTATATGTATCTAGGTTATGTTTATATTTTATGCTCTTTGTGAATATAAGTTTAAACTTACAAAGCAGACAAGTAGTTTTTATGCTAAGAAATAAATACAAACTCATAAAAATTAAAATTTATGTTTAAGAGGTATCATATTTAAATTATTCCATTATAGACTGTTAGTGCCACTTATGTCTACTTCCTCACATCTTTCCAGCATAGAATATCCCACTTTATCATAAAAAGGTAAAGGAATGTTTCGAACAAAAGTTTTGGTTATTGGCAAGTTTTAAAATATCTTTTATTTATTTATACTTCTGTGCTTTCCTACCTCCATGTAATGTATATCCATTAAAATATACTCACCTTTACTTTTAAAAATTCTGATTCTTGACAGCACTCATCTCAGTCTATTCATACTTTATTATAATTATTATCAGTAACTTTCTAGTGTGAAGCTTAAGTTTTACAAGAACATAAAAAACAGTTATGGATAGTTGCATGCTTTTAGGCTCATCAAACTGTCATAAGAGGCTGAATATACTGATTATAGTAAATGTCCATAGACTCCAGAAGAAACAGAATAGATTTACAATGCACAGATGCTGTACTCCCACCATCAGAAGCAGGGAGTATTTTAGGACCAGAATGAAATGGGAAAATTCAGAAGTTTACATTAGACCTTGTGATAACAAGGATTGGAACTTGATTGCTTTTATAGCCAATAATTATCGAGAGAAGAATCTGGTTGTCATCAATTCATAATACCAAAGTTGTTTGTGTATCTTATACTTTTAGGTTGGAGAGGCACTGCATTCACTAGAAGCTTGGACTTTCCTGATGAAAGCAGAAGCATAAGGCACTTGGAGGGAGACAGAATAACGATATTGGTAACGCTTGCAACCTCTCTTGGATGTGTAGGAGAATAAAAGTTTAGAGAGTGACTGGGGGTTTGTTAGAAGGAGGAATGAGCATTTCCATTGTTATGTGTCTGACTGTATGGTAAGGGGAAGCAAGGGATTAGTGAGCTATGCACAGAATTACTACCTCTGTGGATAGCCCCTCCATAAATCAATAAAAGTCATCTGATTTCCTTAACTTTCTTCTTGAAGGGATCAGGGCTGCCTCATTTTTAAAGAATGGAAATACACATTTGGAGTCAGCATATATTTCATGTTCCTGAGATTGTTCCAAGATTTGCTTGAATCTTGCTTTTTTGCCCTTAGCATTTCTAGGTCCATTCTGGTTGCTTTCCCTGCATTCTGTTCTCCTGGGTGTGCAAATGAGCCACAGGCTTGCTATGTGTCCACCGGGGATGCAAAAGTTGTCAAAGTCCTCCAGACAGAAACTTATTTGACTTTTACTGAAAGGGAAAAAACAGGTTCCTTAATGTAACTCTAACTTCTCCTTTAAAATAAGGCATAACCATAAATTAGTTTAAAAATCCTCATGGAATGCTTCAGAAATCAGTGGATATATGAGGGTCAAGATAAGGCAAAAGGTGTTTTTAAAACTGACATCCCAGAAAAACACATACTAATGAGTGTTGCCCTCTTCAAAGTGATTGCCTGAGGAGGCTCTCCTCCATTTTAACAGTGCTGCCATGGCTCGAAATTGTGTTGAACCTCTTTTAAAATTGCCTTCAGAATTAGTTTACAAACCACATAAGAAAATCATTACTTTATGGTTATACCTCATAAAGTTCCATAAAGGAAATAGGAAAAAACAAAGTGAAACTAATGGGGTATGGCTTTACCCATCCATAAAACTGGCTGAAAGATGAGCTTTGTATCCTTTCCAGAATATTGACAGCTGATGTTCCTTTGAATATACAGTAGAAAGAGAAACAGGTAAGTCTTCACAAAAAGTATCTGATGCCTATGTGCCTAATTACGCAGGTCTCCATAAAATCTGGCAACATAGAGAATATGTTTTTATAGGTTATAGATGAGTTTAGTATTACATTTATTTATCTGTGTTTCATGACTGGATGGATGCCTTTGTAGAATCATTGGTGGGAGTGCAAATTATTCTATAAGGAAGGTGATCTATTCCCATGTAAACAACTCTGATGGCTTAATTACCTTTACCCACATCGGTAACTACCATAGTTTAGGCTTTCATCAGTTTTTACCTTCTTTACTACTGTTTCCCACTATCAGATCTCTGTATTTCTAACCCCCTGCCTAAACTGTGGACAAAATAACCTTTCTAAAGTATAAATCCGAATATGACACTTCCTATTAAAACCTTGCAATGACCACCTTTTATCTTCAAGATGAAGCTTGCTACTTAGTATGATATTCAAATCTTTCACAATCTGTCCCTTTTTAGACTTTAGATTGATTAATTTAGTCTTGCCACATCCCCATTTCTCCTAATTGTCCTCTAGAATGATGGACTTGTTTCCAGGAAAGCACTGTTCTCTGCCTAGTTTCTAGAACTTCATACACACTTTTTGATACATGCTACTCTAAATGCCTATGATTTTAATGTACAGAACAGCTATCATCCCCCATCAGTCTTCTCTTATTCTAGAGAAAGACATAGAAATATATCTTTCTAGCAGTGGTTTTTATTATGGATCCCTAATGTGTGTTATTTAAAATGCTAGTTTCTTGGACAATCCTAAAGGCCATTACTCATTAGGTCAAATTGTGCCCAAGAATCCATATTACTTAAAAAGGACTCAAATGTAGCTTTTAATATAATATTTTGAGAAATCCTTTGGGATATGCCCTCATTGCCCTTAATCACAGTATGAGAGAATTTTGATTCTCCTCTAAAACTCCTACCATAAATAGATGATTAAACTCAGTATTAACCAAATAGTAGAACCTTGAGAAAGAATTGTTGAATAATTAATTCAGATGAAATATCCACAAGCTCTGGTACTCTATTTTGGTAGCTAGAGCACAAAGATGGTTGCAAATAATTATATCTCTTTTTGTGCGTACATGCATGCTGCTCTTCCTAAAGGGAGGAACATTATATTATCTGGTATTGTGATTGTTTTGAACAATGCAATGACAAGGAAATAACATTCAAAGACTTCTGAGTATAAGCAGCATTATGAAAGTCTGGCAGCTTCAGCATGTTCTCTTTTAGGACAATCATGAAACTCAGGCACTATGCAATGAGAAGCCCAGGTTACAGGAAGGGGTTATGCATGTGCTCTCCAGTCAACAGCTCCAAATGAGTTTCTAACTGACAGCCAAAATCAATTGCCTGCCAAATGAGAGGCATCTTGGTCCATTGTCGCCTAATAAAGCCTTCAGAAGACTGCATCTTTAGCAAACATCAGGAGGAACAGAAGACCATCTAGCTGAGTCCTATGTGCAGAACCACGAGAGGTAACAAAATAGTTGTTTTTTAAAGCCAGCATGCAGTAATAGGAGACTCAAACCCACATCCCTTCTTTCCTTTTCTATACTAATGCCACCTCACATGGAAAACCATTCCTCCAATTTTGAAAGCAATATGATTATTAACTGTACTCCTTTAGTGGAACTAATATATAGCTTTTATAAACCAATTTATCCTTTGCTTGTTTTGCTTTAAACAAAGATAGTTATACAGATGCCTCTGATGTTCGTATCACATTTTTTGGCCCATCTCTAACATCAGCTGCATCATGACTGGCAGTTCCAGCTCACCTTGTGCTGGCTGTCAGCATCTCGTTCTAAGCTCAGATTGCATGGCCTTCCTCTGTACCTAGGACTTCTCTACTTGGAGGGATAGTGCTTGGCCAGTGAATGAGTGCATTTTAACTTCCCAAGGTTGATCCTTCAACCACTGAAGCAAGTAAAAATGGACAAATGTTCCAGCTACCATCTTTCAGATTAAAAATTCTGGATTATTCCATATGGCTCATAGATGTCTTGATTGAAAGAAGATCTTTGCCCACAGTAGCATCTTAGTACACTCTTTCATTGACTTTTCCTGCTTTACTCTTCCCATATTATTCACTGCTTCTTCCTGAGCTCAATTCACAAATCCTTGTCTCGTAAGGAAATCTCTGAAGTGCTTGTCTCAGACTGTGCTTCAGGGGAATGCCAAATGTATATAGTGACTTATAAGCTAAGGTTATAGACTGAATGTTTGTGTTCATCCCAAATTTATGTTGAAGCCCTAACCCTCTGCATGGCTATATTGGAGACGGAAGGTCTCTAAAGAATATAATTAAGGTGAAATAAAATTATAAGGGTGGGGCCATAATCCAATAGGAGTGTTCTTATGAGAAAAAGACACCAAAAATTGATCTCTCTTTCTCTGTGCTCACACACAAAAGAATGTGAGGCCATATGAGGATGTAGCATTCTATTTTTGTCTTCCTGAGTCTTAACAGATTTGTCTTGATTATTTTGACCAGATATTTTTTTTCCTTGGGCCACTGCTAGACAGAAAGCTGTTTTATAACTTTTTTTCTGTTTTCTTGTACCTGAGAAAAGCACACAACCCTCAAGAGACTTTCTAAGTGATTTTGCTGCTAGCAACACTCAGAACGTAACTTTAAGATACAAGGAGATTCATTTTGCCGAACTTTTGCTTCATAACCAATACTGTGTTTATGGTATTTTTAAGGTTAGTTCACTTTTGTTCTTTCGTCAGTTTTGCACTCACTGCTTATTTTCTCTTCCAAAAGATAAAAGTCATTACATTGGCTTTTTATATTCTCATGGAAGAGGTTTTCATATTCACTATTATAGTTATTAAGGCAACGCTGAGATCACTGCATAGTGAGATTTAAGTCAAATATAATATCAGGAAGTCTTGACCTTTATTTCATCCCATCTTCAGTATTTTGATCATCGGAAACTTAACATCCTTGAATCAGCCCCTTAGTATTTCTCTACTTGTGAGAATTACCAGTTCTAAATTTAATGGCAGATGCTTTCCCTTAATACTTCTAGCATTATTCTCCACACGAGGGGTTAAAGTTTAGGTATCCTATAATTTCAGGGCCTTTAAATTAGATAAAGTTCTTTAGATAAGTATCTTCTTAGACACACTTAGGATAAGAAGTGCAAAATATTTATTTTTTAATATTGTCATATGGTTAACTTTTGCATCTTAACATGTAAACTTAAAATAATAATGCACCTTTCCTCCATTCCTTTTTTCTGTCAAATAGATAAATAAAACCATACAATATTTATTGCCACATGTCAGATGCTGTGTTAATGTAATCTTTAAGCTAATCTTTTAAGATAGGTATTTTATTATTCTAATTTGCAGTAAAGAAACAGAAGCTCAGACATATGGGGTAACTTTTCTATAATCTCAGAGATGGTAAATGGTAAAATTGGGATTTAAGTCTCTGATCATTTTAATAAAGTATGTTGTCCTCCTACTTAAAACAAAATAATTAAGACAAAATAGTGTATATGCTGATATTTCAGGCAAACCCTTGATAAAAATATTTTTGTCGAATAAATCATTTGGTGACCTCTATTCACAGAAGTTACTGATTCTTCTACTAGAACATAAATTTTTGCCAAATGGAAGGCAGTACATGTACATTATCTAGTTGTAAGGCAAGTATGTTCCTCAACAGGGAGAGCAAGTCTCTGAGAGTTGATCTCAGATTCCTTATCTGTAAAATAATTTTTATCCTTTTATGATTTCAAAGTAGAATAAGTTTATAAAACCTATGAAAATTATCCATTCGCTAGGATTTTATTTTCATTGTATGGTTCTTGAAAACAAGACTTCTAAATGGTGTATGATTACAAATTACAGGCAGTTCTTAACTCTCACATTCTCTACTTTATGTATATATTTACTATGACCACAGTCACTTCCCTCTGTCTCCCCAATACTGGAAGTTGAGCCTTTCCTCCCTTTCTTATTTTCTCTCTGACTTTGGTCTTTTTTTTTTATTTATTTAATGACACGTCATTAACACATTTGCAGGACTTTGTCTCATTTTTTTTTCTTTTTCCCCTGGAAGTTTTCATGTGAAAGAAGGGAGGTGTCAGGGCTGGCGAGAAGCAAATCTTTTTGGATCATAGAGCATATTTAATGGTTTGGGGGAGTAAAGATGTTTCTATATGGTTAACCAAAATATGCATTTCCTCTTTCTGCAAAGAACATCTTCCCCATAATACATTTCCAATCTGGACACACAAAAAATCAATACAGGTATTCGTCAAGACAGTTAGAAAAAAGATACAGGCATTCATAAACTTGTCAACAAATGGAATGACAAATATCACGACGATTGCCATGTTCTGGAGAAGAATGCAAGAGCACTAAATCTTGGTAATAAAAGCTTCTCAGGGAGTCAGGTTAGGACCTCAATAAAAGTTGCTATTTTTTAATAACAAAAATTTGGTACTTAATTTATTCATATTTCAATGACTAAAATTATGGGCTTAAAAGTACTTTTTTTATACTATCTAGTCAAGTTTTTTTTTTTTAAATACACACTTAAATACTGTGCCCAAAGTCATAAAGCAAGTTAGAAGAGCTGAGACCACTTTTGCAGTTAGATTTCTTGACAATTTTAAATTTTCCCTTTGCATTGTTTCTCTTGCCTCTTTTTGCTAGAAGCAAATTCTCTTAGAAAGCCTCATGACAGTTGTGTAATTTCCTCAGGTACAAGAGGACAGAGAGAGGCCATGAAGCAACTTTCTATCTAGCAGTGGCCCAAGGACAAGCAAAACTTTGGACAAAAAGATCAAGACAAACCTATAGGAACTTAGGAATCCGAAAATATGGAATAGTTTCTTCTGCTTAAATTAAGATGAGCTATAGGGTGGTGGAAAACTGGGTTTTTATTTCCCCTTTTGAATTAATTTGATTGCTAAAGTGTTATTTTTATAATGAACATGCACTGCATATGTAACAAAAAAGAGATGTTGAAGAGAAAATATTTCAATTTTTATGCCATAATAAAAATTTCTATTACTGAAAGTTTATAGAGTGAAAAGTGGGATTTTCCATTGACTATGTTTCCAAAGAGACCTACTAACCTTATTTCTAAGTCTTTATGTCTCTACCTTCTTATCTACTGGGTTCCCCACCTATCTCCAGGAACTTGGCACTATGAGGAATCTCCTTGGGCAGCTCCTAATCCAACTACAGAGGATGTTTTCTTGCTTCTAAATTCATACACTCAATATAGTTTCTAATTAGAGACTCGTTAGAAAATGATGCTCTCTACTTCACTAGACTATAACTTGGTGGTTAAACTGACTTTTATTATCTCTGTATTCTCACCTTCTAGTTCAGTGAATAACCCAGACTAAATATGCCAATCAGCATTTGTTCAATTTGAAAGGAAAAAGGAAGGGAAGAAGGGGAAAAAGTGGGGATAAAGAAACAAAGGAGAAAGAACAAGCATTGTTACATATTGTGGTTATAGATTATTTTACAGATTGATTAAACCTCATCTAGGAACACTATAACATGAAAAAGTACACAAACATTATAACAACTTATAGTAATATATTTGTGAGAAATCCATCTCTATATTGCAAAACAAATAGATAACATAACCCTTGAAAACAGACCTGCCTCTACTTTTGAGTATATTAGAGCAAGGCTTATTTAAATTGCTAAGCATTTTGATTTTAACTATTTTAACACTTTTGAAATAGATTAAATTTAGATATAGATTTTAATAATAATTAACATGAACTATTTATGATTATAGATTCTACAGCTTCCTGAAAATATTATTGTCC
>NW_011888914.1:1399229-1413702 GCF_000151845.1 Pteropus vampyrus
GCGAGAAGCAAATCTTTTTGGATCATAGAGCATATTTAATGGTTTGGGGGAGTAAAGATGTTTCTATATGGTTAACCAAAATATGCATTTCCTCTTTCTGCAAAGAACATCTTCCCCATAATACATTTCCAATCTGGACACACAAAAAATCAATACAGGTATTCGTCAAGACAGTTAGAAAAAAAATACAGGCATTCATAAACTTGTCAACAAATGGAATGACAAATATCACGACAATTGCCATGTTCTGGAGAAGAATGCAAGAGCACTAAATCTTGGTAATAAAAGCTTCTCAGGGAGTCAGGTTAGGACCTCAATAAAAGTTGCTATTTTTTAATAACAAAAATTTGGTACTTAATTTATTCATATTTCAATGACTAAAATTATGGGCTTAAAAGTACTTTTTTTATACTATCTAGTCAAGTTTTTTTTTTTTAAATACACACTTAAATACTGTGCCCAAAGTCATAAAGCAAGTTAGAAGAGCTGAGACCACTTTTGCAGTTAGATTTCTTGACAATTTTAAATTTTCCCTTTGCATTGTTTCTCTTGCCTCTTTTTGCTAGAAGCAAATTCTCTTAGAAAGCCTCATGACAGTTGTGTAATTTCCTCAGGTACAAGAGGACAGAGAGAGGCCATGAAGCAACTTTCTATCTAGCAGTGGCCCAAGGACAAGCAAAACTTTGGACAAAAAGATCAAGACAAACCTATAGGAACTTAGGAATCCGAAAATATGGAATAGTTTCTTCTGCTTAAATTAAGATGAGCTATAGGGTGGTGGAAAACTGGGTTTTTATTTCCCCTTTTGAATTAATTTGATTGCTAAAGTGTTATTTTTATAATGAACATGCACTGCATATGTAACAAAAAAGAGATGTTGAAGAGAAAATATTTCAATTTTTATGCCATAATAAAAATTTCTATTACTGAAAGTTTATAGAGTGAAAAGTGGGATTTTCCATTGACTATGTTTCCAAAGAGACCTACTAACCTTATTTCTAAGTCTTTATGTCTCTACCTTCTTATCTACTGGGTTCCCCACCTATCTCCAGGAACTTGGCACTATGAGGAATCTCCTTGGGCAGCTCCTAATCCAACTACAGAGGATGTTTTCTTGCTTCTAAATTCATACACTCAATATAGTTTCTAATTAGAGACTCGTTAGAAAATGATGCTCTCTACTTCACTAGACTATAACTTGGTGGTTAAACTGACTTTTATTATCTCTGTATTCTCACCTTCTAGTTCAGTGAATAACCCAGACTAAATATGCCAATCAGCATTTGTTCAATTTGAAAGGAAAAAGGAAGGGAAGAAGGGGAAAAAGTGGGGATAAAGAAACAAAGGAGAAAGAACAAGCATTGTTACATATTGTGGTTATAGATTATTTTACAGATTGATTAAACCTCATCTAGGAACACTATAACATGAAAAAGTACACAAACATTATAACAACTTATAGTAATATATTTGTGAGAAATCCATCTCTATATTGCAAAACAAATAGATAACATAACCCTTGAAAACAGACCTGCCTCTACTTTTGAGTATATTAGAGCAAGGCTTATTTAAATTGCTAAGCATTTTGATTTTAACTATTTTAACACTTTTGAAATAGATTAAATTTAGATATAGATTTTAATAATAATTAACATGAACTATTTATGATTATAGATTCTACAGCTTCCTGAAAATATTATTGTCCCTTAATAGAGTTGAAAATAATTTTCATTAAAACTCAATTTTCTGCCTGCATGATAGAAGGTAACATATCAAACCAAAGTATGCTCTCTAAAGGCCATTGTATATTACCCTATTCCATTAATTAATGATCTAGTTTCTATGAGTTCCATAATGACGTTAGTTAAAAGTTATATTAATATGTCTGGTATCTGATAAGTTCTATTGACATTGAACATTAAAACAAAAGAGAGAGAAAAAAAGAGTGAGAAAAATTCTTTTTCAGGAAAAAATAAAATTTCAAAATTTCCTCCAGATGCTGATTCTTGTATTTTACTACTTATTTTACTAGTTTTGCAGTTATGTTATATTCAGCTTTAATTCTTCCCACTGCAACTTCAGCCTTTTCTTTTTGTTCTCTCCTTGATGAAGATGGGAAACAGCTGGCTGACAACCATCAATATACAGTATTTTTTACTCAAAAAGAAATGCAAAGATCATTGTTTTCATCTCCACCTGAACTGATTGTTTTCCCAAGTCACTAGAAAGTATAATAGAAAGAGTGGACTAGAAATCGTACAGTATTTTCTCATAGTATACATAGAATATTATATTAGTTTCAGGTATACAACATAGTGATTCAACATTTATATATCTCCCAGTGTTATCACAATAATGTGTAGTATCCTTCTGTCACTGTACAAAGTTATTTTAATTTTACTGACTTATTCCCTGTGCTATATATTATACCCTCATGATTTAAATATTTTATAACTGAAAGCTTATACCTTTTATTCTTCATTCTTTTTATTCATCCCTTTAAACATTTCTACTCTGGCAACCATCAGTTTGTTCTCTATATTTATGTCTGTTTCTGATTTGTTATATTTATTTGTTTTATTTTCAGATATATAAGTGAAATCATATAATATTTGGTTTTTCTCTGTCTGACTTATCCCACTTAGCATACTATACTCTAAGTCTATTCATGTCGCAAAAAGCAAGATTTCATTCTTTTTATTGCTGAGTACTATTCCTTTATATATGTGTGTATGTTTTCTTTTAGTTTTATTGATGGTTTTCTTCACTGTGTAAAAGCATTTTATTTTGATGTAGTCCCATTTGTTTATTTTTGTTTTTGTTGTCATTGCCCTGGGAAACATATCCAAAAAATTATTGCTAAGATTGATATCAAACAGTTTTCTGCCATTTATATATTTTTCTAGGAGTTTTATGGTTTCAGGTTTCCAGGTCAATGTTTTTCTGATACGAAAACCAGACAAAGACGAAAGAAGAAAGAAAGGAAGGAAGGAAGGAAGGAAGGAAGTAAGTAAGTAAGTAAGTAAGTAAGTAAGTAAGGAAGGAAGGAAGGAAGGAAGGAAGAAAGGAAAGATTGCAGGCTAGTATCCTTAATGAACATAGATGCAAAGATTCTTAACGAAATACTAGAAAACTGATTCAATAATACCTTAAAAGGATCATACACAATGGTCAAGTGGGCTTTATTTCAGGGATTGCACAGATGGTTCAATATCCACAAATCAATGAATGTAAAACACCACATTAACAAAATCAAGTATAAAAATCATATGATCTTCTCAATAGATGTAGAAAAAGCATTTGCCAGAATTCAACATTTATTTATCATGAAAATTCTCAGCAAAGTAAGTATAGAGGGAACATACCTCACCATGATAAAGGCTATATGTGACAAATCCACAGCTAACAACCTATCAATGGTGAAAAGCTGAAAGCTTTTCCCCTAAGATCAGGAATAAGGCAAGGATGCTCACTGTCACCCTTTTCATTCAATAGGGTATTAGAAGTCCTAGCCACACCAATCAAACAAGAAAAAATAAAAGTAAAAGGCATCCAAATAGGAAAGGAAGAAGTAAAACTCACTATTGACAAATGACATGATATTATATATAAAAAACGCTAAACAACAACAACAACAAAACCTCTTAGAACTACTGAATAAAGTAAATTTTCAGGATACAAAATTAATATACAAAAATTGGTTGCATTTTTATACACTATTAACAAACTATCAAAAAAGAGAAATCAATAACACAATCCCTTTTACAACTGCAACAAAGAAAGATCAAAATACCTAGGAATAATTTTAACTAAGAAGCCAAAACACTTGTACTCGGAAAAATACAAAACATTGATGAAGGTAATTGAAGATGACACAAATAAGTCAAAGGATTTTTATGTTTATAGATTGAAAAGATTCATATTTTTAAAATGTCCATACTACCCAAAGCAATCTACAGATTTAATGCATTGCCTATCAAAATTCCAATGGCATTTTGAATTTGCTATCCTAAAACAAGCTATCCTAAAATGTTTATGAAATCACAAAAGACATAAATCGCCAAGGTAATCTTGAGAAAGAAGAACAAAACTGGAGCTATCATGCTTCCTGATTTCAAAATACACTATAAAGTTATAGTAATCAAACAATATGTATCAGCACAAAAATAGACACATAGATGAGTGTAACAGAACAGAAGCTCAAAAATAATCTAACACTTATATGGTCAATTAATCTATGACAAAAGAAGCAAAACTATCCAATGGGGAAATGACAGTTCTTTCAATAGTATTGGGGAAACTGGACAGATACCTGCAAAAAATGAAATTGAATCACTTTCTTACACCATATCCAAAAATAAATTCAAAGTAGATTAAAGACTTAAGTATAAGAACTGAAATTGTACAATCTTTTATTCGGTCTATCACATACACAATTTTTTCATTAAGTACTTTAAAATTTAGACTATGTTTAGTTGGTAGAATTGATATACGTAAAAATTAAATACAGAGAGAAGACACAAATAAACATGTATTCTATACTATATATTTTTTTATTTTATTTCATTTATAAAAACTGTAGCTATAGTTTTAATTTGAGAAAAGGTAAAAAGCAAGCCTTGTGAGGTTTTAGTGATCATTTGGGTATACTTAAGCATCTTTCATTGGTGAGAGGAAGGAGGAAGAGTGAATAAGAAATCTCTATGTTCTAGTAAAATGCCAGTGATTTAACTCCACTATTTCATTAACTTAGATCTCACTAAGTCTGACCAGAAATATTTACTTTGAAAATTTGTGAAATTATCAAAATTCTTTATGGTTAGTAATTATATAATCTATTGAAAAATGACAATGCTCACATTTCTTTAAATAAATCAGTTAACGCAACTATGGAATATGAGTGTTCATTTGAATGTTCTATCTCATCAGATGTGAAGTATTCTCTAGATTTATTTTTCTAATGCTTCACTATCATTTACTTGAGTGTCATTGTCCTTCACCTGGACTCTTTCACTAGCTTAGATAACCAGCATTTCCTAGAGGGTTCTTACCAGATGCAGCAAGTAGCAAAGATGTCACATGCCATGTGGGACTGTAATATAGTGCACCTGACAACTGGCAGAGCCCTTGGAATGAGGCTTAATGGTTAAATGAGTGCAATTAAGTGAGCTCTTATATCTCTGCTGTCCTAGAGTACAAGAATGCTTAATGTGACTCATCAGCCTCATTCCAAGTTCCAGACACTTAGAAAGTGAATGAGCATAAATAGCAAAAGCCACAGTAAATCAGTTGAACAAAATAATTTATAAATATAAAAAATAATAGGCAATTTTGGTCTGCTGATTTCACTTCAGTAATATGCCTTAGCATTATACAGTACAGTGATGCTAGAATCATTTCCAATTTTATACATTTAACTTTGCTATAAGTTCATAAAAATGTGATCTCTCCTTGCTAGAGCAAACTAACCACTTGTAAACCATACCTTCTCAGGAAGAACAGGAATTGTCTTTCAATTCCACTGCCAAACTCAAAACAAGATTGCTAAATTCAGGTTAAGAAATAGTTCTGCATTGCCTTGTGTTGCAACTCCTATCCAACAGTCATTTTGAATCAATAGTATAGAGAGCCAAAAGTCCAAGATTACAGAAATTGCCTATTTGGACAATCAGGACAAAAAAATGTTAGAACATTATTTTGTGCTTCTCTGATCAATTGTCCTCAGGGGGGAAAAAAGAGAAAAATATAAACTTCCTCAACTCACCAAAAATAAAACTATACTTTTAACTTTTGTAGAAAAAAAAGCAACATCCCAACTTGGTAAACGGAAGGGAAGATTTCAGACAGGAGGCCACATGAACAATCTTGAAAAGTTCTAAAGAAAAGATTTAAGATCATCTGTTCTAAAGGCAGCAAATAGAGACAAAATAAAATGATTAACCAGCATGAGTTCAAGTCTTCTCATTACAGAATACAGAAAATATTCTCTTGCTCTAAAATTCTTCTGCACACCTGAAAAATTAATTCTTTTCTGGACAACAGTAAGGGAAAGAATGAGCGTCTATTAACATCTTCAGTTTTAACAAAATCTAAAACCCCAAATTGTGCTATACAAATGGAATAATATGAATGGGCCAAATTTACACTGCTAAAATTGGCACATTTTAGTTCTGACTATATTTTACCTGAGTTTATTTGACTGTAAAATTATATATATATATATATATATATACACATATATATGTGTATATATATATATATGTATATATATGTATATGTGTATATATATATATATATATTATTAAAGAAGCTAAAGCAAAACAATTTAAAACCGAAGTAAATAAATTAATGTTATATATTATCTAGATTACATGAAGTCTGATAAATTTAATTACAATATGATTTTTATATATATTCCAATGAGATTTCTATGGTATTTTAGAGTATACCCCATAGGAAAACTTAGCAATAAGCAAAAACTAAGAGAATATAGTTTTATGCAAATCTGACATATGAAAATGGAAATAAAGCACACTCAGTGAGGTCTATCAGATGCAAACATGTATGGTGTCTGCTGGAGCAGATGGCCCAGTGATGAGAACTTCAGACAGTTTACAGCCAGACTTTAGGCCCAATGTCAGCTCACTAAGGAAAACAACAACAACAACAACAACAACAACAAACAAAAAACGAAATGCCAACCTGAGAAAGCTCAACTAAAAAAAAAAAATATCAAATTTTAGCCATTGGCTCATTTAGTTCAGAGAGGGTCATTTTGTTGAAAACTTGAGTTTTCATTTTTTTATTTCTGAAAATACGCCTGAAAAATAAGATCATGTTGCAGAATATGATAATTTAAGGATTTAAATTTAGTATAATGATCAACCCTACTTTTCACTTATGAAAAGTAATTCGGTCAATTAACAAATACAGCACTGCACAAATTTTACATTGTATTATCAAGTGAGAGAGGTGACTTCCTTTTTGTTGCACATTAATCAAATGATTAATAGTCAGCATGTGGCATATGGTGCTTCTTTCACACCACTGTGAGCCATGCCACAGATGCTACATCACCATTCTAAGAGTTGTTTTCTTCTCTTTCTTTCCCATATGGCATTCAATTCTAAAATAGATTTTTCTGCATATATTCAATATCTTTGTTCAACATTTCATAGTTGGGAATCAGGTGTGAGTAAAAGATGAGAACGAGTTCTTATAAACGTTCAGTTCCCAGTTGGGTCTATAGGGATCTCAACTACTGTTATGTATTTCTGTAGAATTTGTGAATTCTACTGAAATCAGCTGAAAACTACTCACCCATTTTATAATGTGCCACACAGGTACTAGCCTAAGCACTGTGAAAGTGTTAACTAATTCAATCTTCAGAATCACTCTATGAAGTAGGCACTATTTTTAACCTCGATTTAAAGATGTGGAAACTAAGTCACAGATTGTCTAAGCCACTTGGCCAAGGTCACAAAATTGCTGAGTGACTGAACCAGGGTTTAAACCCAGGCAGTCTAAATCCAGAGCCAATATATTCAGAACCAATTCAAACCGTAGCCACAAGTGCTGAAGATATCATGATGAGCAGGATGGACATGACCTCTATTTTCACAGTTAATGGAAAAGAAACTGTATTTAACAATTAACTGCAATGAAGATGTGTTTGATGTGGCAGCTCACAGTAGGGGAACTAAGTAATTTAAAGAAAGAGGAGGAGGATAAAGGGAGGAAGAGGAAGAAGAAGAAAGAGGAGGAGAAGGGAATGGGGAGAAGAAGAAGAAAAGGAGGAGGAAAACAAGAAGGGGGAAAGAATCTTCTATGAGGAGAAAACTGAATTTGCAAAATCCTACAATTCTATGAATTTATATTCAATAGTATAGGGTTAAATTTGTTGTTTCTATATATATCAGATGGCGATCTCTATATTGACTGAATAGATTTATCATCTTATCTTTTACTTCCGATTTCTTTCAGATTTAAAGTTTAAGACCGTAAAATTTTAAATTATAAAACTTTTGCTTGAAAATATTGGAGATTATAAAGTAACAAATTATCTCATAGGATGTTTGGTTACTTCTATGCATTATTATTAATGCTAACATCACTAGCATTACAATGCTTAAATGAGGAAGCATCCATAATTAAATGCCTAGCATATTTACTTTGTCAGAAAATATATAAGATACATTTCACTTCAAAATACAAAATATTTTATTACCTAATATAATTGCAAGATCCACACTGCAAAGATATGCAATAATATTTCCAACCCAAGTTGAACACAAAGAATGAGAATTAGTCTCAAAAGCAAGTGACCTTGTCCACTGGGAGAATATTTTATGCAACACAGTACAAACTGAACAGTTTTAAAGCAAGATGTCATTTCTACAATGTGAATTTTGAAAGTAAAGGGCATTTTAAAGACACACCTGCAGCCCCTTGTCTGCCATAATCTGGATAGCTCAGCAGTACAGAATCAATAATCTTCACTAATACCACACATCATTGGTATGGGAAGAAAAATAGAAACTCAGAGACCTCAAGGCTTTGTAGTTGTAAATAATAACATTGATAAAGGAGAAAAAGAACAGCAAAACTTAATGCTTTTAAAGGTAATATTATTTTTGTCTTCACAGAATATTTTAGGATTCCTAGTTAATAAATGGGTCAAGAAAATGAGTGTCAACCTTGTCTCATGTTAGCATTTTGTATTATCTACCAGGAAGTATTTTATATTTTCTTAGAAATACATTATTTAAAAATAAAACAAGAAATTCATATTTTTCTATGTGTATTCTGCCTGCAAATGTAGTAGATATAATTTTACTTATAATGTAAATCAAATACATTACACAATATTATTCTAAATAAAAATTTTGCCTAACTGGATGAAATTATAGATTTTATTTGCTGAATTTTAAATTTTTCTTAATCAATTATTTTTGAAAGCAAAAGATTTTTATCCGCTCATTTTTTATACTTTTTAACTTATACAACACTAAAATATAGTTTCTATATAGATTTATTTTATAAGAAGCATTGACATATTATGATTTTATGTAACATGATTTCTATTTTCAATGTGCGAAGGGTGGAATTCTTCTCTTTTTTCTTCCTATCCTCTCCTTCACTTAACATTATATATTGATAATTCGTTAATAAATGATACTAAACAGTAATAAAATAAATTTGGGAAAGAAATAGAAAAAAAAGGCAACGTCATTCCTCAGCTAATTTTGTAGCTTAAATTTTGCCCATTACAGCCATAGCAATCAGCCCTGCATCCTCACTTGTTATGACTTCTGTAATACATATTTGCCTCAATAGAAATAGGCAAAATCATGGTTTAACATTTGGCTACCTATAGAGAAACTCTTTCCAGTCAGAAAATACTCATTATTATTAGACACCATAGTCATAACAAATATTTTTAAAGAATAAAACTGTAACATTGTGAGCAATGAGAGAAAACAAAACACAAACTAACATCTAGATCAATTCAAGCATTTAAAATGTTAATGCAACAATTCCTCTAATGAAGAAAGTGGTCATCAAAAGTATCACACAGATAGAAATGTGTGCTGATTGATTGACATGTGCTATGATAGATGAAATTGATAATGTAGATTCTGAAGTAACTTTTTTGAGTGGCGATTTATCGATACATTGTAAAAATCATAAATTATTCCGGCTCTTATTTTTGGAAGTCTCTCATCTTGTCATAAGAGAAAAATTCAAAAGAAGAAATTAAAAGAATTTATGTAAAAAGTTCTTCCACACTGTTTTGTAATAACAATGTTTTTTTAAAAAAACTAAACATAAAAAATAGACACATTAAGTCATAATTATATGATAGACTGAGCACCCGTGAATATAATAAATACTGAGACTATGAAAAAATTATACCTTATAAAAATTTAAGTAAAATAATTAAAAATGACAATTTTATAGCCACAATAATTGCAACTGTGAAAAAATATATTTTCTCATAACATATGAAAGGCGGGTGTGGGGGAAAAAGTTAGAGAGAGAGAGAAAGAAATCAGACTAGGCCACTGATAAATGTAAATTATTGGATTGATAGATTAATTTTATGTATTGTTAAATATTTATGAAATATTTTAAAATATTCCATTAAAAACCATAGAAATAAAAGCTATACTCAGTTTTAAATAATTGATTACAGTTTTGAAGTAATCTTTATTTAGCAGATGATCAACATGAAATATTTTTTAGTTTAAATCAATTTTGCTCTGTTTATATATAAACAAATATATGTAAGTATATATTTATAGATTAATATAAACTTTTATTTTTTCTTCACTAGAATATAAATACCTAGAGTGAGAATTTTAGTCTGTTTTATTCACTGATATATCAAAATTATCCAGAATAGGGTCTGGCACATAGTAAATTTTAGTAAATATCTATTTGATGAATGACTAGATCACATTAAGTAGTTATGAACAGCTCTTTCAGGATTCATATGTTCATATGTTCATATGTAAATATGCTATTCTCAGAGTTATAATATACTTCCTCCTTTTTTAAACGAATAGGTTGGATTTTATTGTATTGTGTGAAAAGAGAAAAACGTGGCTACAGTTGAATTTTTTGACAACACAGATATTAAATACTGTACTGATTAAGTTTTTATGGAAAGAAATTTTTAAGCTATGTATGTGTATATATATATATATATATATACACACACACACACACACACAGATCATTATCCATTACATTTCCAAATATTTAATATGTACATGATTAGTATCAAATATTAGAGAAGAAACCACTGAAAAATGACTGGAACCAGACAGGATTCTTTGTCTTCTGTAGAATTCCAAAAGAGGACAAATAAAGTGTATTTCTAGACCAAATAGCAAATGAGTCTTTACTTTTGTACTCCTGCTAATTTTGAAATATGATGCTTATGTTAATATTATAATGTTACAAGGGGAATTATATATGATATAATTAATATTATAATGGGAATATATTAGCAAGAAAAAAAAACACAGGAATTAAGGTAGGCTCATGAGTAATGATATTCCACCTAAAGTTCTACCAGAAATCCCATTAACTATGTGTCTTGGGTCATTTGTTCATAGGCAATAAAGAATTCAGTCCAGCAAATGCCAGATACACTTTCAACCAAGCTCATCATAAGATTATATCTTTGCCACACTGTATATAGACACTTCTCTGGACCATTAATTTTATACTGTCTTTCATACATAATTGCTTAATACTAAAAATACAATTGTGGGTTTTAATTTTTATAATGTGTCATGGGTTGAATTGTGTCCTCAGAAAGATATGTTGAAGTCCTAACCCTCAAGACCTTTTTTAGAAATAGTGTGATTGGAGTTGCAATTAGTCGAGTTCATACTGAAGTAGGATGGGCCTTTAGTCCAATAAGATATTTATCCTTATAAGAAAATAATATGAAGACATGAGAAAAGAATTTCAGGTGAAGACAGAGGCAGAGACTAGAGTTATGCTACCATCAGCCAAGGAATGCCTGGACTACCAGAGCTGGAATAGACAAGAAACAATGTTCATTAGAGGCTTCAGAGTGAATGTAGCCCTGCTATACCTTGAATTCAGACTTTTAGCCTCCAGAACTATTAGAGAATACAATTCTGCAGTATCAAGTCATTCAGTTTGTGTTATTTTGTTACAGCAGCCCTAGAAACCAAATACAGCCCTAGGAAACCATTAAATTGGATGATGCCATGTAAACAACATTGAAGTTAAAGATATAAATTTCAATCTTGGCTCTACTGTACTTTATGATGAGTAATCTTAGTGAGATACTAAACCAAAAAGTCTTACTCTATCAGTGAAACCATTATCTACAACATAGTAATATTTAACTTCTCTAATTCCCTCTTTCCTCCATTTAGCTATTGTGTATCGAGAGAACTGTTATAAGAGCTAAAGACAAATCCAACCTTTCCTTGAGTTCCCATTATATTTATAAAATCATACCAGGTACTACAGTGATTTGTATTCAATATAAACAAAATATGAACTGATAGTAGAGAATTAAAATGCTCTGAAAGAAAGGTGAGGTTCAAGTGCTTAACGCTAACCAAATGTTCCTGTTCATACAAGTTTAAAAAAAAACCAAAGGTATCTCTTGAATGCAAATATATGTGAAGAGCAAACATGCTGCATACAGATAAGAGTACCTGGTGAAAGCCAAGTAGGAATATGAGAAAACATAGCAGGCATTTCTTTAGTAACATAGCACATGCAATCCATGGACATGAGAGTATTAACTGAACGGGTAAAACTAGCAGTCCATAAGGAACCACGATCACTGACTTGAGACTGTCAGTTTCCCACCAGGTTACTGCCAGTATTTTTTTAAGTCAATAAATTAAATGCTCCTTCCTTTGCACCCCACGCCCCAGAGTTTCCTAACAAATCTGACAAAATGGGAGTCTTTTTGACAGCCCTTTGCTCTATTGGTCCTAGTATACTGACAGCCTGTATTAATTTCTTAGATAGCACAGAAGAGCACTATATGGACTAACCACAGAAAAAATAAAGAATTTCAACAACTTCAGCTCAGAATCTGAAGATAGAAATTGAGGTAATTATGTTGACCTTTTTCTTAGAGGTTCTAGGGGGAAATGAGAGCTTTAAAAGTCTATATTAACCTATCTAAAACATAACCAAAAAAAACTCTAAATTTTTTGTCATCCTGAAAATTTCACTTCGTTTTTCCAAACTTTCTAGAATTATAGCAGTGATATATCCAGATCCAGATATGTGTAATCTTTTTTTTTTAGATGAGGCGGCAACCCTTGGTTGACCTCACAGATTGTAAAGACCTCGTCAGTTTACAATCTCTTATTTTTTTATATTTTTTATGCGTATAACACCTGGTCTTCCTAGGTGGTCTCTCATCCAAGTACTAACCAGGCCCAATCCTGCTTAGCATCCAAGATATGTGTAATCTTTAAATCACATTTTCTACCTTTGTCTTTTATTCACAGTTTTTGTTTCTTTCAAACCCTTTTCTTGTGAGTTTATTTAAATAGCATATCAATAATTGTAATTAAATTAAAACAGGTTGTATGTGCTTATGTAATACTTTCATATGACGTTTTAGAGACTTTTCTGATCCTAGTAAATACTAATTGTGGTTTTCACAGAATTGCAAAAAACATGGTGAATTTTAACTGTGCTAGCTACTTTCTATAAGGAGAGGATACATAAGTATTTGTGGGAACATGGAACTTTGTTAAACTCATTCTGCATTTATATTAAAACAATTTCTCTGGTGTTTCCTGTAGAGGTGCTTCTTTTTTCTGGCACAGCCAAAATGCTCCTAAATTAATCAAATTTTGAGGACTAGGTTAAAGGATTTTGGGGAAAAAAATTTGTTGAATGGAGATTTCATATCTGAGTTTTAGTTTGGAATAATAATCTACCTTTCATTTTCTGGCTTCTTGCCTGAAGCATTTGTTTAATCAACTTCCTGTGTCTTTCTAATAAAGAGAAGTTTCTTAAAAAAACAAGAAAAGGCTAACATATAATTTGACAAAAGTAAAAACAAATATTAGAAGTCTCTCACTAAGCTTGTTTCTCAAAACTCCATACACATATAAGATTTTCTAGGAATCGATACTATACCCAACCATACATAGATGCATAAAAGCATGTTTGATTATTCTATCATCTCTAGTAAAACTTTCACTTTGAAATTGATGAACATTAAATTTATAAGTGAAAATCATAATTTATATATTTAAATGGTAGAACCACTTATAATGCCTCCAACAGTGTTGTTAATATGAAATTCATGTGATACCTAAAGTTTTAATCCAATTATTTCTCATAGAAATTCTTTTGTACTTTAAATGTTTGTAAGTAATAACACTACACATGTGCACACAGTACCTGTATTGCAATCTATTTCTATCAAGAAATTTACTAGAAATCTTAAAAAAATCACTAAAGTAACCAAAGTCCCAACAGTAGGGGACATTTTATAAATTCACTTTAGGAAAAGAAACACTCTAAAAGCCATCACAGAATCAGAAAGAAAATTTTAATTATTGGTTATTAGCAATAATTTTCTGAAGAACATGCTGCTTAGAGACAAAGATGTGAGAAGAGCTTCTAGTCAAGATGGTAGAGTAGGTAAATGCTGTGCTTACCTCCTCTCATGACCACATCAAAATTACAACTAAACTGTAGAACAGCCATCATTGGGAGTCACCTGAGGTCTAGCTGAACAGAAATCCTACAATAGGAGACACACAGAAGAGGCCACCTCAAGACAGGCAGGAGGCAAAGACACAAAATAGGCTGATCTCACAACCACCTGTAGCCATTGAGGATTGGGAGGGATTTCTTGGCTGCAGAGGTCCTCCCAGAGAAGCCAAGTGTCCCAGCCCCACATTGGGCTCCCTGGGCCAGGGTTCCAGTGCTGAGGAGGGAA
>NW_011888914.1:1413752-1416809 GCF_000151845.1 Pteropus vampyrus
TCAGTTTACAATCTCTTATTTTTTTATATTTTTTATGCGTATAACACCTGGTCTTCCTAGGTGGTCTCTCATCCAAGTACTAACCAGGCCCAATCCTGCTTAGCATCCAAGATATGTGTAATCTTTAAATCACATTTTCTACCTTTGTCTTTTATTCACAGTTTTTGTTTCTTTCAAACCCTTTTCTTGTGAGTTTATTTAAATAGCATATCAATAATTGTAATTAAATTAAAACAGGTTGTATGTGCTTATGTAATACTTTCATATGACGTTTTAGAGACTTTTCTGATCCTAGTAAATACTAATTGTGGTTTTCACAGAATTGCAAAAAACATGGTGAATTTTAACTGTGCTAGCTACTTTCTATAAGGAGAGGATACATAAGTATTTGTGGGAACATGGAACTTTGTTAAACTCATTCTGCATTTATATTAAAACAATTTCTCTGGTGTTTCCTGTAGAGGTGCTTCTTTTTTCTGGCACAGCCAAAATGCTCCTAAATTAATCAAATTTTGAGGACTAGGTTAAAGGATTTTGGGGAAAAAAATTTGTTGAATGGAGATTTCATATCTGAGTTTTAGTTTGGAATAATAATCTACCTTTCATTTTCTGGCTTCTTGCCTGAAGCATTTGTTTAATCAACTTCCTGTGTCTTTCTAATAAAGAGAAGTTTCTTAAAAAAACAAGAAAAGGCTAACATATAATTTGACAAAAGTAAAAACAAATATTAGAAGTCTCTCACTAAGCTTGTTTCTCAAAACTCCATACACATATAAGATTTTCTAGGAATCGATACTATACCCAACCATACATAGATGCATAAAAGCATGTTTGATTATTCTATCATCTCTAGTAAAACTTTCACTTTGAAATTGATGAACATTAAATTTATAAGTGAAAATCATAATTTATATATTTAAATGGTAGAACCACTTATAATGCCTCCAACAGTGTTGTTAATATGAAATTCATGTGATACCTAAAGTTTTAATCCAATTATTTCTCATAGAAATTCTTTTGTACTTTAAATGTTTGTAAGTAATAACACTACACATGTGCACACAGTACCTGTATTGCAATCTATTTCTATCAAGAAATTTACTAGAAATCTTAAAAAAATCACTAAAGTAACCAAAGTCCCAACAGTAGGGGACATTTTATAAATTCACTTTAGGAAAAGAAACACTCTAAAAGCCATCACAGAATCAGAAAGAAAATTTTAATTATTGGTTATTAGCAATAATTTTCTGAAGAACATGCTGCTTAGAGACAAAGATGTGAGAAGAGCTTCTAGTCAAGATGGTAGAGTAGGTAAATGCTGTGCTTACCTCCTCTCATGACCACATCAAAATTACAACTAAACTGTAGAACAGCCATCATTGGGAGTCACCTGAGGTCTAGCTGAACAGAAATCCTACAATAGGGGACACACAGAAGAGGCCACCTCAAGACAGGCAGGAGGCAAAGACACAAAATAGGCTGATCTCACAACCACCTGTAGCCATTGAGGATTGGGAGGGATTTCTTGGCTGCAGAGGTCCTCCCAGAGAAGCCAAGTGTCCCAGCCCCACATTGGGCTCCCTGGGCCAGGGTTCCAGTGCTGAGGAGGGAAGTCTCCACAACTTATAGCTGCGAAAACCAGCTGAGATTGTGGCTGAGTGAGATGGAGGGCAGTGGGAGTCACAGACATCCCTCTTAACAGGTCTACACATGGACTTACTCTTTCTGAGCTCCAGGGCTGAGGCAGCTGCTTGAGTTCCAGGAACATACAGCAAGAAACTGCATGACCTGGCTTCAGGGAGAGGGCTGGAATAACAGCTTTCTCCCAGACAGAACTGCTGGCAGAAGGAATTGTCCCTTTGTTGAGCTCTCCCCCTGCCGGCGTGCAGACGCAGGCAGCTGCCATATCTGAGTTTCCACTGGTCGTCCTGCCCTGGTGATTTCCTGAGACCCTGATCCATCTAAACTGCAGGCCAACCTAAGAGGCTTCCAGTGGCTTTTCCACACAAATGACCTGTCTTGGCTCCTTCTGCGAATTTTCTTAAAATCTCTCAGAGGTTTGCACAACTGAAATAAGCAGCACCTGGCCTTGGCATGCCCCACACTTCTTGCTGAGTATTACCAGCCCAGGCATTAGCGGCAACAGACCTTGATTCATGGCTTGGCCTCTTGAGGCACCTCCAAACTCAGCATGGGTGGTGGCCACCTACAGATTGTTTAATGTCTCATGCCACGTAGCCCTGGGCAAGGCACAGAACTTGGTCTGCAGCAGGGCCCCTCCCAGGAGGCTCTGAGGCCAACATACCTGGTGGCTACCTTCTGACCTAGCCAGAGTACCACCAGGGGCCATAACCAAAGTTTACACACCCAGAGGGCAGACTGGGCAGGCACCGGAGCCCTGCTAAAGTGAATCTTGCTCCAAAGGGTCATTGCCTGTACAACAGCTTCTCCCCTGTAGTCAATGACCAGTCCTCACAACCAGTCAGCCCAAGGATTCCTCTCATTGACATGTAAACAGCAACCAAGGCTCAACTACAACAGAAAGGCACATGCAACCCATACAATAGACTCATCCAGAGCACACAGCTCAGGAGAACAGAGAGACTGCACCACTGGGCCCCACAGGACATCTACTATACAAGGCCACTCTACTAAGACCAGGAGACCTAGCAGCCCTACCTAATCCAAAAAGAAAAAAGAAAAAAACTAAACACAGGAAGGCAGCCAAGATGAGGAGACAAAGAAACATGTCTCAAATGAAAGAACAGAACCAAGTTCCAAGAAAAGAACTCAACAAAATGGAGATAAGCAATCTACTAGATGCAGAGTTTAAGACACTGATTATAAAGATGCTCAATGAACTTAAGGGAAGAGTGAATGAACTCGGTGAGAATTTTAACAAAGTGAGAATTTTAATAAAAAATTTAAAAAAGAACCAGTCAGAAATGAAGAATACAAAAACTGAAATGAAGAATACCTTAGAGGGAATCAACAGTAGGTTAGATGAAGCAGAGGATCGAATCAGTGATATAGAAACTTAGGTAGCTGAAAACACCC
>NW_011888914.1:1416859-1419430 GCF_000151845.1 Pteropus vampyrus
AGGCTCAACTACAACAGAAAGGCACATGCAACCCATACAATAGACTCATCCAGAGCACACAGCTCAGGAGAACAGAGAGACTGCACCACTGGGCCCCACAGGACATCTACTATACAAGGCCACTCTACTAAGACCAGGAGACCTAGCAGCCCTACCTAATCCAAAAAGAAAAAAGAAAAAAACTAAACACAGGAAGGCAGCCAAGATGAGGAGACAAAGAAACATGTCTCAAATGAAAGAACAGAACCAAGTTCCAAGAAAAGAACTCAACAAAATGGAGATAAGCAATCTACTAGATGCAGAGTTTAAGACACTGATTATAAAGATGCTCAATGAACTTAAGGGAAGAGTGAATGAACTCGGTGAGAATTTTAACAAAGTGAGAATTTTAATAAAAAATTTAAAAAAGAACCAGTCAGAAATGAAGAATACAAAAACTGAAATGAAGAATACCTTAGAGGGAATCAACAGTAGGTTAGATGAAGCAGAGGATCGAATCAGTGATATAGAAACTTAGGTAGCTGAAAACACCCAATCAGAACAACAACAAGAAAAAGGAATCCAAAAAATGAGGATAGTTTAAGGTGCCTCTGGGACAATATCAAGTATACCAACATTTGTATTATAGGGATATCAGAAGGAGAAAAGACAGAACAAGGAATTGAAAACCTATTTGAGAAAGTAATGACAGAAAACTTCCCTAACCTGGAAAAGGAAACAGACAGAGAAGCCCAGGAAGCTCAGAGAGTTCCAAACAAGATGAACTCAAAGGGTCCCACAGCAAGACACATCATAATTAAAATGCCAAAGTTTAAAGACAAAGAGAGAATCTGAAAAGCAGCAAGAGAAAAGAAATTAGCTGCCTATAAGAATGCTTCCATAAGACTGTCAGTTGATTTTGCAAGAGAAACTTTGCAGGCCAGAAGGGATTGGGCGAAAATATTCAAAGCAATGAAAAGCAAGGATCTGCACCAAGATTACTCTATCTAGCAAAGCTATCATTTAAAAAGGAAGGGCAAATGAAGAGCTTCCCAGACAAGAAAAAGCTAAAGGAGTTTATCACCACCAAACCAGTATTATAAGAAATGTTAGAACAACTTCTTCAAATAGAAGAAAAAAAAAGATCAAAAATATGAATAAAAAATAGGAGTTTACTACATATCTATCACCAATTACTTCATACATAGCTATATTAAACATTTCAATCAAAAGATAGGGTGGCTGAATGGATAAGGAAACAAACTCTTACATATGCTGCCTATAAGAGACTCAGTTCACATCAGAAGACACAGAAAGAGTAAAAGAGATGGGAAAAATATTTTATGAAAATGGAAATGAAAAATAAAAGCTGGCCATGCCATCCTGGACAAGCCCGATGCCGTGTGATTGCAGAAGCTAAGCAGGGTCGGACCTGGTTAGTACTTAGATGGGAGACTACCTTGGAAGACCAGACGCTGTAGGTGTAAAAAATAAAAAATAAGAGATTGTAAGCTGACAAGGTTCTTGCAAACTGTGAGATCAACCAAGGGTTGCCCCATCTAAAAAAAAAAAAAAACAAAAAAATTAAAGAAAAAAAAGGAAGAAAAAGCTGGGATAGCAATATTTATATCAGACAAAATAGACTTTAAATTAAAAGCTATAACAAGAGACAAAGAAGAACCCAGTAATTCAACTTCTGGATATTTATCCAAACAAACCCAAAACACTACTTCAAAGGGACATGTGCATCCATATACTCATTGCAGCATTATTTACAATAGTCAAGATATTAGCGGCAGCCTGAGTGCCCATTAATGGATGAATGCATAAAGAAGAGGTGGCACATATATACAATGGAATATTTCTCAGCCATAAAAAAAGAATGAAATCTTACCATCTGCAACAACGTGGATGGACCTAAAGGGTATTGTGCTGAGTAGAGTAAATTAGACAGACATAGACAAATGTCATATGATTTCACTTGCATATGGAATCTAAAGAATAAAATAAACAAACAGAAACAAACTCATAGACACAGAGAACATTTTGATGGTTGCCAGATAGGAGAGGGTGTGGGGGTGGGTGAGAAAGGGGAAAGAATTAAAAAGTACAAATTAATAGTTATGAAATAGTCATGGGGATGTAAGGAATATAGTCAATAACATTTTAATAACTATGTATGGTATCAGATGGATACTAGATTTTTCAAGATGATCACTTTCTAAGTTATATAAATGTCTAATCACTATGTTGCACACCTGAAATTAATATAATATTGTATGTAAACTATAACTTAAAATTATTTTTATCTTAAAAAAGTGAGAAGAAAAAAATGAGAGAGGGAAAGAGAAAATGTGAGAATAAAGAGAAATAGTATTGCTTTATATCATTTTTTATTTATATACTTTATATTTTATATATTTTGCACTAAAAAAACAAACCTAGTGATGTCATCAAATAGTTATTGTAGTCAATATTACATGTCCACTCGCTCCCAGTTCTGTCTACTGAGCCTGGACTGTGCTGAGGCTAATCTATACATGCTTCCATGAGTCAACTTGAATCAGGGCTTCAGGAAAGATACTTAACACC
>NW_011888914.1:1420912-1475425 GCF_000151845.1 Pteropus vampyrus
AATAAAGTTTAATTTATAAACTATGCACAGTAAGTGATTAACAATAATTTAAAATAGAATAATAGTAACAGTATACTGTGAATGTGATCTTTCTCACAATATCTTATTGTACCATTCTCACCCTTTTTCTTGTGATGATGTGAGATGATAAAATGCTAAACATATTCCTGAATCTGTGTAACCATCTTTTACTTGCAGTAAATAGCTTGGTATCATTTGTTTCAGGGGATCCCTTACTAAATTCTTTGTGTAGATTCCATGTTTTCTGGCACAACATATTGCTGTCAACTGGAATGTGTTTTCTGTTTATGTTTTCCACCCACAAATTTAATACCTTTTTCATCTTAACTAAATACTTATTATGCACTGTGGCCATAACTTTTGTGACTAACAATTTTATTTTCTAGGTTGGATTTTGACAAGTACGTTTTTAAGTCCTTAATGTCACAGCTATCTTTTCAATGGGGAAAAAAAGAAAAAAAAGAAAAAATTCTTCATCCTTAAAATGTTAATTTCCTTTATTTCTTCAGCTATTTGAATTTTCATGGCTCTCGAATTTTCAAATTGATAAAAATGATAAAAATGATTTTTGATACAATTAGACATTTCTGAAATGAAATCCACCTAGCTCATATTTCCATATTTTTGTAACAACAAATTTTGAAGAATAATAACTAAAGATACCAATATGAATTTTATTCACATCAGAAAGAAGTTGGCCATAACTCATCTTGAATAGATGGCTAATGAATACCTTTACTTTAGGTCTCCATGGTAGTCTCATTCAAAGTGATGGTTGCTTCTTATTTTTTTATGTGACTATCAGGTACCATGGGACAGTGATAATTAGAAGCAGTAGGACCTCCAGGTGTTTCTCTACAATTAACCAATTGTGAATCGTTTAAATGAGCAATGAGTGGAGGTGTCTTTTTATCCAATAGTAAATATTTATGATGTTATTTCTATATAAATAAGCATAAAAGCCAATGAGAATAAGTCTTTAAAAGAAAAAAAAAATTCCATTCTAGTCAGGCTTCAAAAATAAGCATCAGGGGAATTTTCCGTGAAACACCATGAAATCTGTAAAGCTGTGGAAATAGACCCAGAAAAGGCAATAGGCCCTGAGGAGTGATAATCAAAACCTTCAGCCAGGGAATAGCTGAAATGTGGACTCACCGGGGAAAGGGCCACAGTTTATTTACCACTCCTTTTCAGTTTTAAGTAAAACTGAAAACATAAAAACATACAACTGAAAATGTTTTGTTCTCCTATTGCTTAGAAACCAAGCATGTTGAGTGAGATTGTTGGTCTCCATGTTAGTCTTCATGAACTTATTGGTAGAAAATCCACTCCTCAACTCTGTGGCTAGAAAGCATGACAAATAGTAAAATGGACACCAAAAAGGAGATCTAGCTATGACAAATCGAATATAAAGCTGCAGTCTTTCAATGTAGAGTTTAACTCTATCACATGAGTAGTCTCAAACATCACATGGAGGGATCCAGATCCAAACCCTAATTATAACTGGTTACTTTAATTCAGGTTCAAGTTTAATTGGTCGCATTTAAAGATATCAGAATTGATTAATAGTATCTCCAAATAAACATCAACATCTCAGAAGATTCAATATTATTATAATTTTCAGAATCTTTTAGACAAATAATTTCAAAAGATTAAATTGGAGCAGGCACACACTGTCAAATAGCTTAATGTATTTAATCAACACAGCTACTTGAGATAGATAGTATACAAATTTTAAAGATAAGGAAACAAACACAGTGAATTTAAATAAATATATTTCATTTACAGAGTCAGGAGTTTTTGTTTGCTTAGTACACAAATAAGAAACAGTGGTGTTGGTGCTAGGTTAGGCCCTGAATGGAAGAAGGTGATAATGTGTTCATTTTTGTGTTGTATTTCCCACTTCTTCCTTTACAGCAAATAATAATAAAATAACCCCAGCTAAGGCAGTAATATAAAAAATGTGTAAATATATTCCCCATTTCCTTCCTTTAATAAGCCATCTGAACTTTCTTTTCTTCATATGTCTCTTGTATATGTGAATGTGGTTGGCAATCATTATAAATATGATTTCGATGTCATAATTTAAATAATTTTCCATTATTCCATTCACATTTTTGTTTCTGAAACTCTGTTGTTTTAGAAAGCTTATACTTTTAATGAAAATGAAAACAATTTTTAAAATATGTGTTGTGTTTAGTAAAGTTTAATCCCTTTTTAATAGAACTGAGTGAAGAGGATTAAACATATGAGAAATGAAATGAATATTAAACACTTAGGAAAAAATAGCTTTGCCACTGGAGAGCACAGGGAATACAGATACAATACACTAAAAATGGCAAAAAAAAAAAAAAAATACAGTGGTATTTTATATATTCTTTCCAATTCAAGTTCAGATACAAACATTGAGTTCATAACATGTTTTTGAGGAAAAAAGTATTGCAGATAAAGAAAAATAAATAAATTTAGGTGAATGATGTCCTGAATATGTGTGAAAAAAGAAAAATCAACTTTCTCAAGTAATACAACTCAATTAACAGAGAAAGTTACATGTCAAATTCTATCTTTGCTGAATTTACTGGCTGACTGACTTTATTATCCAAATTTGGCAAAAGAACAGATATAATTTCCTTGTATTGATAGTTATTTCTTTCGTAAATTAAGAATGGCACAAATTAAAACTACTATTTGTACTACTGTTGCTATTACCACTATCACTAGCTAACATGTTTAGAGTTTTTATCTTGAGAAGAATTTTACATAGATTATCTCTTTTAATCTTTGTACTATACACACATAATCGTTACTATTATTACACCCCCTCTCCCCTTTAAATATAAGAAAATTGAAGACAAAAGTGGTTTGGACTCAAGAACATGCAGGACTTCACTGATGCCAGGGACTCTGCCCAAGCAAGACAGCATATTAGTAACATTCTATCATGTTACAAACTGTTATTCACACAATATTAGGAATAGAGTAATAATTGTTTCGTCTTTTAGAAGTGACACATAGTGTTCACCCCATAAGCTTTGCTGTCAGAAAAATCTGCATTTAATCTAGGTCTGTCATCTATTATATATGTGATTCTAGAAAAAAATTAAGCTTTCTGAGCCTCATCAATAACATGGTACAATAGACACCCACGCCCAAACTTAGAGCATGGTAGAAATTGTATAACGTTTATTGAATACATTAGTAATATTTATGTTCCTGCAGGGAAGCAAAAATAAAGTCAACCAACTCTGTACCTAATATCTCTATAATCATGCCAGTTTTTCTAGGCATTACATAATGACTATAATAAGATTAAAAACTAATATTTAGTATTTAGATGTATTACTTATCACTGTTGAGGTAGGTACTATTATTAACTAAGAATTGGAGAACTGTGGTTTTCCCAATAGTCAGAGACAAATAATCTGTGAAACCATTCATGTCATAAGCACTGTCTTCTGGCCACATCCATCCAACAATACAATAGACAAGTAGAATAACCAAAGTTGAGAGACTTGAGAAGACTGACACATTTTTTATTATCCTTCCTTCCATTTAAGAATGCTGAGTCTTCTGGAAGCAGTTTCTTTACTTCCAACTCTCTCATGTGCAACTCAACAAAAAGCCTCTTTTCCACTCCCATATCTTCACAAAAATAACTGTTGTCAAGGAGAATCTCATTGATTCTAAAGTTACTGCATGGTTTTTACTTCTTGTGTTTCTTGTATTATCGTGGCATTTGACTTTCTTGATCACTCTTACTTTGTGAACTCTAATCATACAGGAAACTCAAGAAGCATTCTTGAGTCACTACCTCAGAATCTATATCCAAATTATCAAAAATATACTCTTTGACATACTTAGTCTTAAGTCCAATTATTTCTGATGTCTTTTATAATCTTAGTTCAAGTCCCATCTTTTTGGTCAGCAAACACTTTAGGAAATTCTTTGTTCTGTCACGGGCCTTGCTTTCTTCCAACCATTCTCTATTTTGTAATCATATTAATCTTCTAAAACAAATTTGACATAATCACAATTTTGCATAAACTAAATGAATAACATATCCTTTAAAATGAATACCTAATTGAAATGCTGGCTGTTGTTTTTAATTTGAATTTGAACTAAAAAAAAAAAATCTCATTGTCTCTACTTCCTTAATTGGAATTTTTGCCACTCATCAACACATTTCCTGCTCTTCTGTCACCCAGAATGACTTGTTGTTCCACAAATAATTTATGCTGACTTGGCATAGCTCCACTCACTAGGTCCATTCCAAAGGCTGATTTTTATCCAGTAATTCCTGCTCCTCAAGTAGCGTCCTTCATTGGTTGAATTTATCTGTGCTTCAGAGCTCAACATGGTCACTTTGTTGCTTCTTCCCTGAGGGCTTTTCTGACTCTTCCCTTCATAACCAGAAGTGCTGCTCTGCTGCACCCTGAGTCACTACCTCTCACAGCACTGATCACAAGGTATTGGAAGTATCTGTTCATGCTTTTGACTCTGGCCTGCAAGCTTATAAACAGGGCATGCATGCTATGGTTCTTGGTATCCCTAGCAGTGATCGGTGTCTGGCATAGAGATGGACTCAATAAATATTCATGTAATAAATGAATGAATGTGCTAGAGAAATTATCAAGTTTATCTAAATAAGTACAACCTGTGCAAAGATATAGAAATGACATTGAAGGATTGGCCTGATTGAATCACAAAGTTAGAGTAGTTTTTTTGGAAAAAGTATATACTATGTTGAAGGAAAAACAGATAACAGGAACGAATAATGGTTGGAATATGGGCACAGACACTGTCTCCGCTATAGTGTTCTAGATGCTTGCAAATTACAAAGATATCAAAAGACAGAGAAAGATATTTATTTCATATTAATTCTTGTCAAAAATAATCTCTTTCACCATGCTTTCTAAAATACACTTTCAACTTTGTAAAAGAGATTCTTAATAAATATTAAGCTTTGAATCTTTTCACGATCTCGAGCCACACAGTTCTGCTGTGAAAGCTGTTAGCTTGCAATATTTCCTAAAGGTGACATGTTGAATATTATATCCTAACTCAGTTGGATGAATAATGTAGTTATTAAAAACAAACAGAGTATTCTATTTTTACTCAATGCTTGTATTACTTTTGTCTCATACCCAGCCTACAGACTTTAACATCCAAAGATAAAAAGCACAAAACCTATTCCAGGTCTCTTCATTATAAGAAGGTAAGTCAACCAGTCCCTATAAGTGAATGCATCTTCTGCAACCACAAAAGGGTTCTTTTTTTCCCATCACTTTGTAATCCTAAAAACACTTCCCAACTTGATGTGAGAGGTACTGAACTAAAAGTTGTAAAAACAGCCTCTCTTCAATGTCTCCATTCTATCTGATTATTTTAAGGAAAAGAAAGTCCATGTAATAGTCTCTTCTCTTAATTCCTTTGACTGACCTCCAAAGCGTAGCTGTCAGCTAGTGTTAGCTAAATAAGTATGAGCCATGGCCCATGGCCCATTTACTGTCAGTCACTTAGATGAAAATATGTCCCCCATATTATTATTGCTAAACATCAGGAGTAGGAACCATCAATATACTTCTCTTCAGTGTGATGTCCAAAGACTGAGTAAGGACATCAGAAACTGTTATATAAACAGACACACAAAAAAAGTCCATCAATATACTTTCTACATTTCAGAAGCACTATATTTAAATAAAATTTAATCTCACCTTGTCAAGGAAACCTTTTATGATTAACTTCATCTATCATCTCTTACTTGGCAACCTCAACCTGTATTTACTCATGTTTAATATTTGAATCGTCATTGTTTAATATGTTGCTCTATAAATATAGTCTTTATTCATGTGTGTTTTTGAGTTTGTATATGCGTGTTTTATCTTATTTAGACTGTCAGATGATTAGGAATGAGAATTCTGTTATATTTTTGTATCTTTTTACAGCTCCTTCTAAAGTGCATCATCTACATTAATTTTCTGAGCATATGCTAAATGAAAATGGGAAAAAATAATTCTCCTTGTGATTCTCATATATACTCAGTTCTATAAATTATCATAACATTGTTTTTTTGTTTTTTTCCATTTGCTAAATGAACAGAGCCTAAGGAAAAAAACATCACTCAAAATTTCCCAACTGATTGATTATTCTTCTGAAATACCCTGAATCTATCATCTTTATCTGTAGCTATAAAAACATGGCTGTAAATAAAGATATATTTCCAAAAATGGGATCATATTTATATTTAGTTTTATAAAATTATTTTTCCACTAATATACAACATTTTATTATTAACAATTGAATCTTTGATCATAAAAATATGATTACCTGTTTATATACTGGAACTTATGCCTTTCAGTATTTTTCCTCCATCACAAAAATGCACATAGTACTATGTCACAGAGGGGTCAATTTGCATTAACAAATCCAGCTGTAAAGCCACAAGATACTAAGGACTTTATTAAAAATCTAGCTATCTTTAAGATAAAATAAATAAATAAATAACTCTGGTAATTTCATATTGGATATCTTGGAATGTGAAGCAGAGTTATGTCTGCCTAGGCCTCCATAACTAACATAAAAACAAGAAAAAAGCAGTTTCAATTCAATTTTTTAATATATAAAAACACATGAGCATCTTAATTATGATTTTTAACTGCAAACTTCTTTATTATAGGGTGAGCATACAACCCGGAATGTCAGTGGCAATCCTGGTTAAGATTTTTAACATTCGTTCTAGATTTTTCATTATTCTCTTAAGTTTTACTGTTGTTGTTGCTGCTGCTGTTGCTCTTGTTTTTTGTTGCACACAAATAGATCTCTTAATATGAAATTATATTTAGTAATGTAAGGCACATATGCAGCACGGTGATGCCAGGTGCTTGCTGATAAAATAAAATGTATCCATCCAAGAGTGGCTAGGGATATTTTATTCCTTTTGGTCTCTGGTGAAAGTGATGTTGCTGACCCTGCTAGCCATGTTATGAACCAGCCAGTTTTGCCTTGTCCGCTCACTGTCAATGAGAGAACAAAGATGCTGCCAGATTGCCAATTAGTCTGATCAGAAGGAAACGTGAAAAATGATAGGTTAAAATATCTGTGATATATATGGGAAAAAATAGAGGCTGTTTTAACTCTAATAAGGAGCAATTTCTTGTCATATATTGCCTATTTAAAAAATCTATATTCATTTATTTATTTATTATTGATTATAATTTTATCATTTCTAAATAAGTCATCTTGAATTTTGAATCTTTATTTTCAAAGAAACATAATGATGAACAAAATACCTGTTTTATCAAATTTGGAAAATGTTTGGTAATTAATTCTTTAAATATGTTTTCTGTCAGCTCTCTGTCGTCAAGAGATTCCAGTTAGATGTACATTAGGCCACTTGAAATTGTATAATATCACTTATAGGTAGGATCTGAGAGAGCTAAACTCATGAAAAACAGACACTAGAATGGTGGCTGGAGGCTGCTAAGGGAGAATGAGGAGATATTGGTCAAAGGAGACAAACTTCCAGTTATGAGTAAGTTCTGGAGATCTAGCATACAGCATAGTGATTATAGTTAATAATACTGTACTATATACTTGAAAGTTGCTAAAACAGTTGATTTTAAATGTTCTCAGCACAAAAAAGTTGTAATTATGTGACATGATAGAGATATTAGTTAATGCTATAGGTGGTAATCATTTTGTGATATATGAGCGTATCAAATCAACATATTGCACATTTAAATGTACACAATGTTATGTCAATTTTACTTCAGTAAAGCTTGAAAAAAATAAAGACAGACACGCAACTAGTAAATTAAAAACTAAAGGTTTTCAAATTTTATAATCACACTTTGGAAATCTTAACTTTTAAGAAAATTTTGTGATGGTGGTTGTGTTTAATTAAATAAATTTATAATTAACATTGAAATAGAATAAAATTGACAGAGTCTACAATTTTGCAGCAACTGGATTTCGTAAAACTTTCAAATAAATCACAAAATAGAGACAATTCATTTGATGAGTTTTGTCATATAAAAATATGCCAAAGAAAAGTATTTTAAATGAAGTAAAAAAGAGCAAAATGTGAAAATATTTGGGCATACATATTCACACATTTCTGTGCAAATAAAAAAAAAAAAAAGAATTGAGACATCCTCTATTTAGCAGTATTTTCCCTGAGCATATGAAGCATCTTAACGTCTATAGAGTATTTCTAATTTAAAAAAAAAATTATGATCCACAGAGAAAAGTCAATTGGAGATGTCAAGATCTTTAAATTGTTATTAGTAAGTGGCAACTTTAAAAAAAGAGTGAACATTTTATATAGAAAAGATTTTTAAAGAAAAATGTTCATTCTTTTCTGAACTATATCAATGACATGCTATGATAGATATTATTAAAAAGCCGGTTAGAGTATATGGAATATTTACTAAAATCATTTTGCTTACTTTAATTATTGATATTTAATAGTTAACACACTTTAAAAAGTTACTTTGTTATACGTGAATATATATTTTCAAAAATAATTTTAGTTTTGAAAATAGTTTTGACTTAGGACTATTTTATAGACTATTCAATAAGTAAATATTGAAAAATTATATAATTTTAATTATTTTTAATATTCTCTGTTACTTATATAATTCATGAATTAAACAATAAATTCATGGATATTCTCGCTCTTGGACTGACATGTGAAGGTTCAGGGAATTCTACTTCCCCCAGTGCGTACTCTCTGCTGCCTCTTTCTGTTTCCACCTGGGCTACTACCACTCCTAGGAAAGAAACAACCCAGTGGTAAAAACCAGACAACTGCAGCCTTCTGTCTTGAACTGTAATATCAGAGCTTGACCCTCTAAAAGCTGCAAATTTTCATCATGACTTTAGCTATGCTTCCAAAGAAATTTATCAAAATTTCCAGAAAAATATTTGATATCTTATCATCAGGGAATTAAGCAATAGAGGCGAGACTAAATCCTAAAGATACACACTTGGTAAATGTTTACTAGACATTGTGACTTTGAGCTCTGACCATTGATTTATCTTTTTATTTAATATTTGAAAGAAGATTTGAAGTATCCAAGAAAATGGTGATATGGGGGATCTGTGAGAATACATCCACCTTTCCAAGTGACAAACCCTGTCTGCATTATTAAACAGAAAAACATTTTAATATTTAAATCTGGCAAATAGATACACATATATCATGTCTTCTTTTATATTGAATATAAGTGAAAAAATCCTAAATGATATATAAATGAAATAAAGTAAATAATTTCTAAAACTAGTCAACCATCTTAAGCAGCTTTTATCCTAAGAAAATTCAAATATAATTTATTTGAAATTGTTTCCCACTTCATTCCTTGAATTTATTATCTTTTTTCCACCATCTAGGTATCAGCCTTAGCTTTTTCATGCACGGTGCCTCATTCTGAAATTGAGACGTCAACTGAATTGCTGAGAAAACTTTTGAAATTTACCCTCATCCACCCCAACAGGTTTAAGGTAAGTATTGTTTCCCTTCAGGATACTTTTTGGATGATCATGAGCCAAAAGCAAAAGGAACAAAATAAATAAACCAGAAAAAAAATAAGGTAAGTCATAAGCAGAGTTTTTCCTTTCACTGGGAAATATGCCAGATGTTCAACCATGTGGTGAGAGGAAGGAAAAAAGCCTGTGGTGCTCTGCCCAAATTTTAGATACTGCCTGAGCCTCTGAGTGAATGTTCCAAGTCTTAACCTTGGGAGTCTTGGCTTTCGAGGGTGATACAGGCAATATGAAGATTTCCTGACAGAAAGTCTCAAATAATTTTAGGGATACTTGAGTATAGTCTGTACTTTGTTACCCAGAAGGTGGCTCGCAATGGGCTTCCAGACTCTAAGAGTAGACTTGTAGTCTGTATGGCTATGGGTCTTGTCCAAGCGGGAAGTGTCTCTGCAGATGGGCTGAGGGCAGTCCAGAGAAGCCTGCCTATCTGAAAATGGTTCTGGAATTTCTAAATCACCAAAGAGCCAGGGGGGGAAGGGGTGAGTTTAAATTAATGTTCAGAGAGGAATTAGTGCTTAAGAGACTGGAGAGGGTGCAGATCCAAGTGGTTTAGATTCACTGACATGTGACTAGAGGCAGAGTACGGAGCCCAGACACGGCAGTAGGTACTGCCACAATACAGTCGACACTTCAGCGGAGACCCAGGGGAATGGAAGACGAGTTAATGGTTCAAATACCCATCTGCTTATTTCAAGGAGATTTGTATGTCTCCCAAAGAAGTTGAATTACCTCCAAGAAAGAAGAGAGAATATTTATAGGGGGGGGGAGGAACCCACCTTATTACTATAGTAGAATGATTTGCCTTGAATTACGTGCTTATTTTTTTCCTTTCATTGTAAAAAGGGACTTGTGAGTTCCATTGATTTCAGTTATAGAAAAATTAAGTTAAACCTTTGCTCTGTTAAGTTCAAAATTTGTATGCCTGAGATCTATGAGCCTTACAAATTTTAGTCATACTCACTAAAAAGCATGTTTTTGTGAGACATAGTGATGGTCTATAAAGTATTAAAACTTTAAAAAAATTTGCTTGTAATCTTAAAAAGAAAAATTTAGAGATTTATGTACAAGGATGTTGACTGCAAAATTCACTATAATAAAGAAAAATTGCTAACAACTTAAATATCCATGACTAAGGGATGAATCATATGTTAAAGCAGTTACTCAAAGTTATGTTTTATAAAAATATTTAATAGAATGAAATAGCCAACAATAAAATATTCAGTATGTAAGTAGAATATAAAACTATTGGCTAGAAGAAACATTATTGTTTATATTTTTCTTATATTTAAAATATTTCGATATTTAAATTTAGATATACCATATGATCACGTTTTTTTAAAATAAAAGATGTATAGGTATGTATTCTTAAAGAGATGTTATCCCTTTTGTAGTAACAAAATCTGGTATAATCTATGGTTTCTGTGACCCTGGATTCTGCATCTTAAATATATTTCCAAAGTTTTTTTTTTTAAGGAAATTATCTAATACAGATTTACCAAATCCCAGCTCAATTCCAAGGTTTTCTGGTGAATACACAAGTGAAGTCCATATTTATATTTATTCTCTTTCTCAGTTCATACAGTATACCTTGTCTATTTCACTCAATCTGGAATATACAGTGGATTGCCCTGTCACCTAACTTGGTCAAATATGGACAGTTTTTCTCCTTTTCTCAAGTGCAGGGTAATGAAGAGTAGATTAGAGCAAAGCTTAGAACAAGAAATTTACATTTTTGACTTGTCTCTTTTCCCCAGCTCCTAGATCTGTCTAACATTTTGGGTCAGATAGTAAATTCTTAATGCTAAGGGTACATATATTTTTTAAATGACACTTGTTTTCTTCCTGCCTTTATTTTCACCAAATTCTGGGTCAGATATCTTAGAACTTCTTGAATTGATTTACAAATGAACATAATAGAGAATTAATTGTATTTTTTAGTGCTCTCCTGGCAGCATAAAAGTTCTCCTTTCTGTGTTGCAGGTCCGAATTGGTTCATCTTTTTCAACCCCTTGTTCTAGAATAAAATCTGTGAGGCCCTACAATCTAGTTATTCTATACCTCAAGTAAAAGCATGTATTTTGAGGTTTCCTTTTTGTATGAGTCAAAGTTAATCTGGACTCTACGATCAATTTCTACAAATACTGTCCACTGATTAAGGACCCCAACGTTGAAACAATCCATCTACTTCCAGAAGTGTGTGCTGCTTCGATAAAGAAGAAAGTGTCTTTCTAAACTGTCTAATGGCATGTCCCTTTAGAAATAGAAGACTATTTTGGAAGAATAAATCATTCTATCTATCATCTATCTGTCTGTCTGTCCGTCTGTCCATCTGTCCATCCATCCATCCATCTACCTACCTACCTATTATTATCCCCTCTTTCCTGAACCATTTGAGAGTAGGTTCAAAATGATTCCCTTTTACCTCCGAAATGTATTAGTGTTTATTTTTTAGAATAAGAGCATTTTCTTACATCTCTTATATAACAACAATATGAATATTAAAATTAAGTAATTAACATTTATAAAAATTTATCATCAATCTACAATATATATATTAAAATTCATCAATTTCCCAATAATGTTCTTTAGAGAATTTATGTATGTATTTATAAATTTAGTGGCCCAGGGCCCAATCCAAGATTATGTGTTGCAGTTAGTATCATACATTTTAGTCATTTTAAATATGGAATAATCCCCGTGTCTATTTTTTAAGACCTTAATATTTTTGTAAAGAATAAACATCATTTTAAAATAAATATTTACTCTGGAATTATACATTCTCTTTAATAAAATATATTATGTTACATGAATTTCGTGAAGAGGTCACGGTTATGATCATTGCAAAAAGAGATCATGGACTTCGATTTAAAATTTTCTTTTATATTTTCTAGATTCATTACGATCTGTCTTTTTAGAGTGTGAAACCAATATGAATTTCCATGTGAACACATAAAATTTGCTGTCAATACACTGATAATTTCAAGGATAATGGTGCACAGAAAAAGTAGGGAAGAAGAGCAAGAGGAAGAGAATGGACACTAACAGAAAGAGGAGGTTTGGAGGAGGAGGAGCAGAAGGGAGAGCAAGAGAAGAAATAGGATCATTTTCTTAAGAATACCTCAGAAAGGGTTATACTTACTTATCTGAAAGTTATCCTGAAGGCTTTTCTACTGTTTAAGAAAGATTCGGCAAACATATTGAAAGTTTTTTCTTTTCTCTCCAAATAAATAAGTCAATAAATTACAATCATTCAGGTCTTCCCAAAATACTGCAAGAAAGAACATTTCTCTTGGATATCCAATTTAATTACTTTAGGAGTGCTTGTTACACTATTTCATGGCAAATGCAAATGCCCTAGAGATTTAGAAACCTACTGGGGAAAGAAATGGTGAGGGTGTTTTGGTTACTTTTCACAAGTTTTGTGGAATACTAATGGAACTACAGCTGCACCTGGAAAAATGCAAAGTCTCCATGCAGCAATACCAGGTAAAATTGTTTTAAGAAACACTGGAACTTATAAAGACCCAAGTGGTTCATTAAAAAGTACTGTCGTTTGAATATTATTAAAAGGTGTATACTAGAACGGCAATGTTAGCATTCTACAAGTCACTTAGAATCATGGTAAAACATCTTAATAAACCAAATGAGTTAAATTTATTTCAGTGGCACAGTTCTTTGTTTTTCACAAAAGATAATTAAAGCAATCTTTGACTGTTAGGACAATAAAGAGAACAAAATATCTTTAATAATGTAAAAATGAGTTATGAAATAATTTTAATTTTGCTCTATCTCTTTTGCTTTCTCTCATTACACTATGAATCATCTACGCAGGGTCCAAGCCAGGCCAGTGAGTGATTCAATTTTTTTACTTCAAAGATTAAACACATTCCAATAATTATTGAGAAATATTAATTTTATTCTGAGAATGGTTCTGAAAAAAAAATTATTTTCTACCTTGTTGCTTACATGTCTTAACTGTTTTAAGAGTTAGTGAATAGTCATTTTGTTGATATATGCTATTTCTCAGCTGAATATCTCGAGAATTGCACTTAAGATGCAGTAATTATTTTTGTCACTTTCGTAAAAGTCAGTAAAATACATATTTAATGTTACCAACATAGTGCTGTGGGCAATTAAAAAGACAAACATCGTTGATAGCTATATTTTGAAAACATTTCTAAAAAATTCTACACTATTTACAATGTTTCTCTGTGTTCACAGTATCCCTGATGTGCAACTGTAAAAATATTGGCTCAAACCTCCTTAAGAATTGCTTTGTGGATCCCACTGGTGGGTATAATGACCTCTTTCACCTTGTCAAAAGGGCAAACTTGTCAAGCTCACAGTATAGTCAATACTCTGAAGAGCATCCCTTCAGTCTAGAAACATGGACCAAGCAGGGACTCTGAAGTGCAGATGCTGAGATGTGCGAACCTGACAGAGACAAATAGTTCTAGGACTCACCAGCTGATCAAGGACGAAGGGACACTCTGCCTCTGAAGCTGAAGCTCACTTAGATTTCTCCTGTATCACTTAATGAGGTGAACAGAAACTTAATTCTTTGAAGTGCCTGATTTAAGGAGCTGAAAAGCAAAGGAAGCCTTTTTGCTTGATCTGATTCTTGTATTAAAAGAAGCAGAGGAGATAAAACACTTTCTATTTTTATCTATTGATGTGTTTTGAGGTCAGTATTTTAATCTGTTCATCTATACTTGCCCTCTGCCCTTATTTCAAAGTTTCTATTCGCTTCTGATTAAGAGTGTCAATTAATTTTTTGATATATCCTTTAGCTAATTACAGTTAACTTTTTCCAATTTGAAAGTTTGTCTTATTTCAATTGACTTATCATTCATTTTGCATTTCAATTTCATTAAGAACCCCAAGAGAAAATTTCAGAAAATTTACTGAAATAAATTAATCTATTTTAATATCCTTTGTAAGGTAAGTAAATAAGAAATCTAGATCTGCTTCCTTTCCAATCACAATCCATTGCTAATGTCTCTCAAAAATTTTCTATAAGACGTGATTCCACCCCTTTTCCCTTTACTAGCCAGATTCACTTTATACCACCAAAGTTCTAGATAGTATTAATTAAAATACTACCCCACATTATAGAATTCCAATGACCTTCTGAATGTTTCTGCAAATACCCAGGTCAAGAAAAAGTTGTGGCTTATGATTCTGTCTTTGATCTGCTGTTCCTGCTTAGTCATTTTAGTTTATGGATCTAATTGCTGTCTAATGCATGATGCGTCCATTTTTAAGGGTATCAATACAAATGTGGTAGTCAAGCCTCTTCCATAAATACTTTACGCTTACATGACATTCATGTGAAGGAGATACATTAATTGAAGGTTTTAGAGAGATGGGGAGATTTACAACACAAACATGCTAATAGCTCCATGGGTTCAGATACCATGTTTTAAAACTAGTACATTCATAGTCCTGTACGTCTCTGAAATTAATGCTCGCACTCTTTTCATTTTCCTCATGACTATGTCCTGTCTCCAAACTATTGTTTACTTTTAATACAAAAAAAAGTCTGTGGAACTTTTTGTTTAGCTCCAGCCTACTCATTCCAACAGGAGTCTCAACTGCTATCCCAAATGGCTTATTGTCATTATCATTAATAAACAATGGCTTATTTTCTTAAATAATAATATTTTCTTTCTTAAAAGGAAATAAATATTAACTATGAAGAGATTAAAAAAAATTTTATCACACTTTACCACATTACCATATTAATGTGGTTATAGATGTTTACCCTTCATTACAGATTTTGTATTTAAATTATCTATAATTGAAGGTAAGCCTAAAAAACAGAGTAGTTTGTATTCCTTTTTTTTAATCTTTCCTTTGACTTTCAGCCTGAAGGACTGACAATCTTTATTCCCAGCATTGTCACTGAGCTTATATTGCATTGCGGTGACAGTACAACTTCAGCATCAATATCAATATCCTCCCGGGGAATACAGCAAAACTGGACTCTTACCTTTGAGAGGCCTTGGTGCCTGTCAGGTATTTTAAAGTCAGATAAATGCTGTGGGAGAAGCTGCAGATTCTGAAAACAAATCTGTCTTTTTGAGATGATGACAATCAGCACAGATGATCTGCCTTTAAGATACCTGATTTGCCTTTACCCCTCCCCATGTTTTAATTCTGTTGTTTCCTAAAATATCTTGCATATTCTGTGAACACCTGACTGTTGCTACTGAAACTGATACTATTCACATCTTAGATAGCATGTTATGAGGCAGTGAGTACTGATAAACTACCTATGATGTGTAGACTATATGGAACGATTCTTGTTCATTTTTTCCATAAAGCATAAGGGCATAACTGAGCCCTATTTCCATATCTTGATACTAGTCATATAGCTAGCCATTAAGAATTGGATAGCTCAAATGTAACTGTGTATGTTAAGCAGCTGGAATAAAATTTATTATGGTAATAGCTTCCATTTCTCCACTTAATCTTCAAGATTTAGTTTAAATTTCTTGAAGTTAGAGGTTTTATTTTAAAATTCAATTTTATTGGATAGATGAAGAGTGGTATTAGGAAAATTACTTAGTCTCTAGGAGTCTGTTTCATCATCTATAAAACTGGAATAGTAAAGAAATTTATAAGGACCAATGTATATGTAAAATTATAGCTTATATGTAAAGCAATAGTCACTAACTCAAATGTCCCCATAAGCCAGGTTAGTCACATAAATTGGTAAATCCAGGTCTGAGGTCTAAGAGAATTGTAATTTGCAGGACTTTTGAGACCTGCAACAGACAAAGATATTCAAATACAACTTGTCCTGGTCACACAAAACATTATGAAACAAAATCTGGTCACAATTTACTTGTTACTTATAAAAATATTAGTATGCAGGAGGTTCAAAAATGTTAGTTATCTTTTTCATTTCCACCTTCCTTCTATTTCCTACTCTGACATATTGGTGACTCCAGGCTTATGAGTGGTAATCAAAGTGAAAACTAAAGATGCCTAAAGCATTTTCTATGTTCTTAAAGATCACAGAAACTCTTGTGGAGAAACGGCAAGTAAAATACAACCAGTCAAGAACAATAACAGAAATTAAAGAGTAGCAGAATATGCCACTCCAAAATATGACTGTAGGAGCTCAAGACAAGCTATCTCAAAATATATCACTCTGGTATGTTGATTGTTTTGAGCTGTAGGCCCTTGGAAAACAGCAGATGTTGGAAGAGGCTTTCTCTGAATGCTTATCTGCCTAAAGGTAGATCCTCCAAAAGGAATTCAAATTCTGTAAATCTCCTCTCTGGGAGTTTCATCGACCTGTGAAAATTGACTCTTATCACAGGAGAAGAGACTAGTAGACATCATATCCAGATAAACTTTATTACACTTTATCCTAACTCCCATCTATTCTTCTAAGAGCCCATTCGTTGTTTCTAAAAATCATTTACTCTCCCCTGAGTTCTACATTCCCTTTCCCCTTTCCCTACTAAGATGGTATTTAATCCTGAATTCTAAAGCCATATCTTTAAGTTACTCACATTTCCCTGGGTATCTCCCATGTATATACGAGGTATATATGTTAATAGGTTTCTGTTCATTTTGCTCTTATTTATCTTTTATCACAGGGGTGTCAGTTGAGAACTCAGGTGGGTAGAGGGAAAGTTATTTTTCCTCTCCTACAAAATGTAAACCATTGTCCTATATACAATGAAATCACCAAAGAAGAATCTACTTGTTGGGGTCATCAGAGAGGATTTCATACATAAGCTAGCATTTGAGCTGGCTCTTGCAGTAAAATAAGGTAGCTGAGGAAAAACAAGGGGGCACCAAGGGCATTTAAATTTCAGGAAACATTAGTGCAACAATATAAAGACTATACATGGTGATAATTTACCATCTTAGAGTCTTGTATTGGACTGATTAGACAATCAGAGAATACATTTTGCAAAGCCACAAAAAACTAGATAAATATTTACCTGGAATCTTAAATTATTCATCAATACTTTGAATTCCTAATGTCTTTACCAAAGATTTATTTCCTCTACCTAATATAATTTGAATGGATGTTTCATTATATAACACATTATATAAAAAAGCTTAAAACTCAGCGTTTTTAATAGATTTCAATAATATAATAATTTTGGGAGACTCATTTGAGGATAACTCATAATTACTCTTGGCATTCCTTATCTTCTTACTCAGGCCAAAGGGCACCAACATTCAATGTTACTTGTTTTATTCTTCTGACTCTCTAATGGTTTACTGCTTTGTGTTGTGAACTTATTACCCCTGATCTGGACTTTTATAATATCCTGCTACACTCAGCCTCTCCTCCTCTTCAATCTACTCTGAATTAATCTTTCTAGAACACAATTTTGGTTTTAATATTTCTCTGCTCAACAACCCATAGTGATCCCCCATTAACTATCAAATAATACAAATAATTACAAAATAAATACTAATTATTCAGCTTGGTTCAAACTGTGTTGACAAATAAATCAGAATAGAGGTAAATAAGGTTTAAAAGAAGCAGAACAAACAGAATGCTGATTTTGAGTCACTAGCACCTTCTGGATTTAAATCATAGTTCCAAGTCACTTTTGTATGACTTTATGTTAGCTGCCTAACATTTTCCAATGTTGGTTTCTACAACTAATTAATTATAAGTTTTTAAAAGTTGCTGTGAAGGGTTGTTGTAATGATTAGAGGTAATATAATAGATGTTCCAATATTCATAGAAAGGAACAGAAATGTACCTGGTTAGGTTGATAAGTTCTGGCAGCAGAAATATAAGAATTTCAGACTAATATTCCAAAGAACAAAAGGGCACCCAAAAGAAGACCAGGAGAAGACATCCAAGAGGTAAACAGGTCATTAAGAGTGATTGACAGCATGTCATAGGAGGAAAATAAAGTCAGGGGATTTGCACTAGGTCTAGGTAGTCCATTAGCAGGAAGAAATTATCCAGAGAAGAAATTAATTGAGATCAGAAGTTTTATACAGCTGACAGACAGCACCCAGTCTCAGCAAATGAAGTTGCCAGGGCAGAACTCAAGTACCATAGGGATACAAGAAACCATGAAAACTAGCAACAAGATTAAGCTGGTTCCAAGGTGTTGATATTGAATAAGGACATCTTATGATTTCCCCTGCTTTTGAGCCTAGAAATGGTAGAATGTATTGGGTAATGACATCTGGAATAAATAATATCACCCTGGGAGTGATGTTTGCATTAGAGTAGTAATAGGGATCCAATCCAGACTCTTATGTAATTTTCTTATTAAATGTGAACTGGACATTTTAAGGGTTGTTAATAGTTTAGGCTTTATAAATATTCTTTTCATCTATGAAAGACATTTTCATTGTAACAACATACTCTGAGTAAAGTCAATAGTTACATATATTCTCAAATAGAACACTGTACAGTAATGGTCTGTAATAGGAAAGAAGATAAATGTATACCTAAGCATCGAAACTTGAGATCAGTGGTAAAAATAAACATGTATACCCCAATTAAGAAGATTTAGACCAAATTTGTTTAACAAAATGTTACTATGTTCCAGGCATTTTTATTAACTCAAATTTACAAATGTGAAAACTGAGCAGAGTAAGTTTAAGTAACTTATTTCGGGTAATCCTGATAGAAAGTGATATAGTCAGAATTTTAACTCAGTAAATTTGGTTCTGAGATGCCATATTTTTATTTTATTTATTTATTTATTTATTTATTTTTTGAGACTCCATGTTTTTAATCACCATTCCATCTTGGCTGATTATTTGTTAATAAATGATTAAATAATATCCATCAGAAGAAAACCAGATACCGTTGAAAGCTAAATAAAAGTAACTCCAAATGTATGTAATTCAGACTTGCTGTGTAATAAACCAGCCAAAACTTAGAGACTTAAAAAAACAACTGTTTGTTTAGCTCAATCAGCCAAGTGATTCTTTATGTCTGAATCAGCTCAGCTGATCTCTGTGGGATACACTCAGTTGGATGGTCTAGAATAGCCGGCTTCATTCACATGTCTGGCAGCTGACAGGCTTTTGACCAGAATGCTTTGGTCTCATCTTCCACCAGGTTAGCTCAGGTTTACTCATGGTGGTTTCAGGATTTCATAATGAGTCCAGGATTGTACATGAGGGCAAACCCCATTATGAAAGTTGTTTTCAAGACTTGACATTTATGATTGTCAACATGAGAACAATGTTCCCTAGGCCCAGGAGATATTTGACAATGTTTGGTGATGCATTTTTGGCATAGTCAGAATGTTACTGGCGCCTAGTAGGTAGCCATCATAGATATTGCTAAATATCTTACAGTGATCAGGGCAACCTCCCTCAACAAAGAATTATCCAGTCCAAAATGTTAACACTGCAGCGGTCTAAAAACCGATCAATTCAGATTACATTTGTTAATGTCCTATTAGCCAAAGAAATGCACATGGCCTACCCTATTTCAAGGGGTAAAAAAAAAAAAAAACAAAGTCCACCTCTTGATAAAAAGAGAAGATTTTTGTGGTCATATTTTGCAATCTGACATTGCAATAATAATGTAAGTTATTTGATAAAAAGAAGTAAAAAAGATGACAACACAGCAGCAGCAAGGAAACTCAAGAAATAGATTAGAATGGATTAAAAGGGTTAAAGAGTATTCAACAGGACAGCAAACCTGGGAGGTTTTTTTTTAATATTCTATTTTCATTCAATCAGACTTTATGCATTCATATATGATTAAGTATGATCTTTGCACAGCCTTAAAGAGATATCTGTCTTTCAAATGGAGTTTTATGTATTTAAAACACTAAATTAATCCATACCAATAGGACATTAGCCTATATATACAATGTATTTCAAAACATGAAAAACAATTGTAATTGAGCAATAAATCTATCCATAGTAATTACTGAGGCATTTATATAGTTCATTAGTGGTAAATCAATTTATATTTTTCCTCTTTCCATTAATGTAATTGTTGCTAAAGGATAAATTAAAAATCAACGTGTCTTATTGAAAGATCAATAACTACTGACCATATCTTAAATAGAGACTTTCCTGAAGGAATTGGTTTGTTATGTTCATTGTCATTTGAAAAAGTTCCTTAAATCTTAGCCATTTTTAGTTAGGAAGAAGAAATAGAGAAAGAATAGAAAAAAATTAGCTTTTTAAACTATCTACTACTATTTCAGAAACCTCAAGCACACAGATTAAATATTTGGATTTGAAAAAAATGTACTTAGTGATCTAACTATACCTATATGATGTAAGATACCTGGTAATAATGTTAATATTTTTATTAATTTTTATGCTTCCAAATACATGGGGTTTTGATGTCAAATGTATGGAAAATTATAATTTATAATTATCATTATAATCATTATAGCTGATATAGTTTATCTTTAAACAGCTAAAAATTACATAAAATATTACACGAATGAACTATAAAATTGTTGATAACCATTTTTGCCTGTACAAATTACAATAATATGTGGTTCAAATTAATATCACTAGCTAACTCGAATTAACTACCTGTATAATTTTTAAAAGGTTTGGCAAATCTAAATGTATTGCCTAAAAAAAATCTTGCTGTATGATTTGGAGATCCTAAAAAAAACAACTTCCTTAAATCTTTATCAAACGTATGTGATTATGTCCTATACAAATTAAGATTTCACAAAAGATGTTAAGACAGATACCACTAGAAAATTAAAAATTAAAAAGCAGATGCTGGAAATGTTTCTATCTTTATAGCCCATAAATGTAACACCACAAAATCTAAGTATATATGTATGCACAAATGCCATTGTAATAAAGGATGAATTTGCTCATAGAAATGTAAATATTTTTCTAAAGAAAGATACAAGTTTCTCCTTATGATATCTTTTCTTCGAAATTTTAATGAGAAGCAGTGTGATGGAGTGAGAAGAGGATTGCCTCTGGGGTCACACAGACCTCATTTTTCATCTTAGCTGTGCTATTTCTTAGCACTAGTCTAGATCTTATTGTTAAGTAAGTTCTCAGAGGCTTAGCTTACTAGTGTATAAGATGGGATAATAATCCTATCCTACTGTGTTTGTTATAAAGGGTAAAGGAAACAGTACATATAATTTACCTGTCACATGTTAACTTACAGTATATGCTCAATTAATACAAGTAGCTTATTATTTTCTATTATCTTTGCAAACATTTTTGTATTAGAAGTTAATATATATCAGATTCTAATTAAGTTGTCTACATTATGCTTTATCTTAGCTCCTTTTTAGCTGTCAAGATTTCCATATTCTTATTGGAGGAGAAAATGAGAAAAATCTCTGAGCTTCACCAATTTAAATTTACCTATTTCCATTCTTTTCATTTTTCTCATCCCAATTTTTTTCTATTCTAAAACATTCTTCCTTGCTATCTCTTTATATAACATATCCTTTAATTTAAATCTTTTAAAAATTAGATAAGAATTTAGTGCATTCAATTTCTACCTTTAAAAATAAAATGTTAAATTTATATAATAAAAAATAAATTTAGGAAAAGTTATCTAGGTAGTCAAATAGTCTTGAGTTCCTGACTGAAACATCAGTCTGTACGTTTGAGCACTTGTGTCTGAAAAACAATTAACTTCTTTGGGTAGGACTTGGAAAATATTCTCTCTGTTTTCTCAATGTCAAAGTGTTTTCCAATTTATCTCAGATGTGAGAGATAGCCAAAATGATCTTAGATAAAATGCCATGTTCATTAATTCTATATCTAAGGAAAATATGATGTATAACCAATATTTCTTTCATTGATTATGTACAGTATGTTAAATAATCACATTATAAAACTTGAGAGACAGAATCATAGATATATGCAGACTACAAATAGTCCCCAAAATAAAATATTTCTGCACAAATCTTTGGTGACCAGCTATGGCAAGAAGGCAATATGAATTGATGGGCTCATTTATCTCCACCTCTTCAGAGACCAGCTTATATTTTTCACTGACTACATTAATACATCCTGCATGTTTGACTATGAATAGTCACTGCTTTGAGATACATTTCAACAGCCCAGAACGGTTTAATATTATCAAGGTTACATCTGTACTTGTTCATAAATAATTCATTTAAAATGCATTTTTTTAATTAAAAGTAGGTCATATGATTCATTTTGAAGTCCTATGGGTCGTTGGAAGATCATCTGGGATGATTCATTAATACTTTCTCTAAAATCTGCAGTTTGCTACCCCACATTTGTTCATAAATGAACTGACTAATGCCTACACTTCCTAGATTTTCACTGTAAAATTCAGAGAGGCATCTTCTATTAGCACCTCCATGGATTTAAAAACAATATAGGTTCATCATACTTCAATACACAGATACTAGCCATGAGGTGCTTAGAAAACTTTGCTCATTTGTCAGGCTAAATTGTAGTTTAGACTTGTCAGCAAAGAAAATAGAGCATCATGTTTTTACTTATATATAACATTACTGGTAACTGCAAACTGACACAATAAAATAGAAAATAGTTTAGGATATCTGTGGTTACACAAATCTATCGCCACACTTAAGGTCTTTGGGGGACATGATTTTAAAATGGAGTAGCTATTTCAAAGCCGATTTTCAACTCTGTTTTGAAAGGTTACTGAATAATGGTCCATAACCTGACAGGTGAATATGATTCTCCTAAGATTTGGCATTTGAGGACTCACATGAACCATTTAGGAATAACAGTTGCTCCATACAATTCATTGCAGGACCAGTGGCACTCTAGTGGCATCAATGGTTAATGCACCTTTGAAAGCACAATTCATCTGAGCAATTAGTTCACCTGCTAGAGATGCTGAGGCCACAAATTTGATCCCTATAAAAATTCCTTTTTCTTTTCAGAAAAAAAGGAAAAAATAGTCAAGCCCAGAGATACACACACAAATTTATCTCACAAGATAACCTGGCTTAGGTAATACGTCTTGTACCATCTCACATGTATTTCAAACTCTCCCTCTTTACCGGTTTTTCCATCAGTTTTTCCATCTCAACATATGAACACATATTAGTCTTGCTCATCTTGAACATTTTAATGATAAAAATATAATCTTCCGTTGACATTATATCTCCTCTTTGTGTGTTCTAACTATATAATTATGTTTATTCTTTCTTTTTAAGACAGATGATCTTCACTTCCTTGCTTATTCCTCAGCTTGGAGCAATCTAACATCCAGACCACATTGCTCCAAAACCATTGCATACTAAGGTCAATGATAGGCTTCAAAATTCACTGAACATTAGTGGTATTTCTCTTGCCCCAGTGCCCTCATACTTGACACTCTGACATTACATCTTCCTTTGCTTGTACGACATTACTTTCTTCTTCCACCACTTCGATAGTTTCTTTTTAGTCTTTCTTAAGAAATATTCTATATTCTTTAGATGTCTGTGTTCTCTTTCCCCTAGTCTTTCTTCTGTTGGCTATATTTTCTGGACAGACAGCCATATAAAAATTTCTTCAGAAATGACTGAAGAGTTGTTAGATCCCAAATACGCATGTCAAAACCACAGTTTATACTACAGATTTCAATACACTTATCCAATAGCTTATTATAGACCACTACTTAGCAGTTCCAGATATATCTTAAATTCAATGCATAAAATAGACATCATCTTTATTTCCTCAAACTTTTTTTTTCTCTCTCTGAGTAAATGACATTATCACTTACGCTCACCCAAACTACAGAGAAAGTGGAGTTGTATTTAGCAATTGTCTGAGTACAGGCTGCTTTCAGCCCTCTCTAAATACAGGAGTGTTACCTCCTTCCAACAATCCTTCCAGGTTACCAGAGATATATAGCCCTTTTTCGAGGCTTATTCTTGTTAAGATTGTGAGAAAATTTCACAAGAGATAAACTAGACAGGAACAAGAAACAACTTCATTTAATGAAGAGATATAGATGAGCTTTACTCCCACTGGGTGGACATTAATCTGAGTGCTAGCTCCTGACTACAGGAAGATTTCATCAGGTATCTATGATAAGAGCAGCTAGTATAGGTCTGGGCACAGAGAGAACAGTAGCAAATGATGTTTCAGTTTTCAAATGGCTCTGACAACTGAAACAAGGCCCTTCAAAAAGATTATTTACCAAAATGTGTATATGACCCATCACCTTTAGCCCTGTCTCTAAGGTCTATTAAAAATGCTCACTCCTTTTTACTCTTCCTCCTCTCCTCATTATGGTATAACGCCAAAACCAAACAAAACTCTGAGCTTCCTTCTGTTATCTTTCATATTCTTCCTCTGATAAATGAATACAGAACTGACTACTAGAGTTGGAGAAATGTGAATAACAGGAGGGAGAAAATCAGATGATATTTTAAAAGTAATATTCTGCCACATTAACAAGAGTGATTCTAACTTCTCCTCTCTCTTCATATACAACTGTATTTCCCCCTTTTCTCTGCTGAGTGGTGATAATCTAACTTCTGAATATCTGTGTCATCACTAGCAACATTAGTATCCAGAAGGCTACGTTCACCTTACCACCAACTCTTAGCATTATCCTAGGCAATTCCTTTGTCAACATAAGGAGCTAAAACCTACAAAATTTTCAAAGCCAAGACACAAGTGTGACTAAGAGAAATAATCCAGCACAAAGAGTGGTCAGAGACATCTCTAAGATGGAGAGGTCCAAGGGGTACAATATTTGTTACAGTTCTGCTTTTGAAATTGGGAGCTCTAAGACTAGACCAAGAAGTTTTATCTGTGCCAACAGTTTTCCCTAGGTGTAACTATCACCAATAAGACTGTAAATGAAACAGAATAGGTAAGGCCTTTGTTGCTGTAACATTAATATGATAGCTTTTAGTAAGGCTCAAAATACATTACTCACATATAGGAAATGTAATACTCAAAATTTATGGATACTTGACTTTTAATTCTACTTAGATTTATATCTCTAGCATATTTCCTTTACATGGCCCTGAACACTGTATTCTAGTACCAGCTCTCTTCCCATATCCATTTATAACAGTCACTCACCACAACAATGCATGCTTTTGAACTTTTGACTCCCTCAAATATTAAATTATATGATGTTCCATCGTAGTCTCCCTTTTGCTTCTCAGAACAACTTGGTGGGTTTTTTTTTTTTTTGTCAAATCTCTGACAGTTTGCTTACCTTTGTCTATAATCTTCACCCAGAGATAAATGGGTGATCAAGGAATATATATCAACCAGTTATTTAAAAATACTTTAGTGATATTCCTATGAGGAAGACAAAACAGATCTACTTCATCTCAAAGAAGAATTTACAACTCACTACATTTCTTCACTTTCACTACAATTATGGTTTTTATCTATGCTACTTCTCTCTCAAAATGAAACTCAGCAGAGAGATAGTACCTGAAGAAAGCACTAGCTACCCAGAGAGAACTTTAAGACACCTTCAAGATTGCTGAGGACTAGTCCATGGAGTGTATTGATTAACACCCCAGGTGAAAGGAAAAAAAAAAAAAGGAAAACTTTTCTGGTTCTGCTTCACATTTTTATAAATAGTTCATGCCTAGTGAAGGGCAGAGGACCTCAACTTTTTTCAGCTGTAGAAGATACTAGCCCTATGACCTTATTATGACTTTAATTTTCCTCTATTATACACTGTTCTCAACCATATCTGAACTGAAAACATGTAAATCTAATTCAAGATTGGAAAATAAAAATAGTAAGTCACGTAGCTGAGTTAAGCAGTCTCACTTCCATCTTTGGTGCCTACTTTACTGATTGGCACCTACAAATTATATCAAATTTGAGAATCTAACTTTCAACTAAGGAATATGTAGAAACATACTAGTTGTAAGAGAATCAGAGGGAAAAAAATAACTTTCAGAGGTGAGAGACCCCAAAAGAGAATTTAGTGTCAAGTCCAAGATTGTCACTTAAAGCCCTCTGGATACAACTTGATCTGTAGCTAAAGAATCATTAAAGAAGCCCCAGAAAATAACACCAGATTTATACCCTCTCTCCACTCAGTGTAAAAACAGAACAGTCTTTGTCTCTGCTCTGATTTCTCTAGTCTTTGAAATTTTGCCTTTTTACCTGAGTTTTCTCTTTTCTTTGTATGACTTTTTGTTTGATGACTTGTTTGGAAAGTCTGCTCAGGTTGTGGTTCTGCCATTCCTCTAGTATTGCTTCTTGAGTCAAAGCAAATCTTCCTCGTGAGCAGGACCCTCTGTGTTCTCTCATTGTTCCAAGTGCAACTGCACGTTTATCCAAACAGGAAAAGCATCCAAGATAGAAAAATATGCTATGTTCCCTGAATAGATTTAAAAATTGAGTCCTTCAGATGTTAAGCAATTGGCCCGTGATCACAATATAAGATAAAAATAGAAAAGGTACAGAAAAGGTACAACTAGTGTCATTCATGGATGACAATGACCTAGGGTTTAGAGAATATGCTTATAAATTATTAATAGTATACGAATCTGTTCACTACTATCGTGGATAATTAAAGATCTCAATAAAGGACTTGAGGATAAAATAAGAAGGTGGAAATAAATATGAAAAATGTTAAATTTTGAGTTTTAATTAAAATGAACAACTAGCACAGATATAAACAGGGGCAGTAGGAAGAGCATATCATTCCGAGAACTCTAAGAGTTTGACTTATAAAATCAATATTACAGTAAAAGCTAAAACGCTTCCAAAACAAAAAATGAGCTAATTCATTTAATAATCCTAAAGTATGAAAATAGCAATAATATCATAAATGAGATTCAGAGAGGTAAAACTTTGTGGTATATACTCACTACTTCATAAAAGAGCATATAAATAATCTTATTTACCTGAAAGATACTCTGTTACTGAGCAGAGATTGCTCATTAGATTTCTCATTGACTTGGATGAAATAGCTGTCAAGACTGTCTTCCAACCTGTCCTCTGAATCTAACTCATGAATTTACTTTGTGATATCTGATCCAGTGTTCTTGATATTAAAATCCTACTAAAGTGGGTGACTTCATTAGAAGGTGGACACACAGTCTAGTCTACTGTTTCTTCCAAAAAAAAAATTGTATTATTATTCACTGTACATGAAGAAATTGATTTTTTACTTCACATAAATTTTTGACATTTAATAAATACATGGGTGCAACCAACTCTGTGGCATTGAAAATATTGTTTTTCTCAATAGGTCAAGTTGAATATCAAAAATCTCAAACTGTGGCAAATTCTCCTAAAAGCCTCACTGGCTAGGGTAACATAATTTGAGTTGCCTTTCTTAGCAAACATCAATTTTGATTTACACCTTTTTAACACAATGCAGAAGACCTAGATTAAATGGAGTTCATGTGGAAAAAAAATTTACCAAAGTAGTCAGTAATAAAAAACTAATTAGTGAGTTCTAAAATAATTAAATGTAGTATCAAAAGAAAAGAAAAATAATAGGCATAAGAAAGATCATATCTGGAGACTTGTCTGGGAACTTAAATTCACTGGTGTTACTTTTAAGAGAGAATTACTGTGATAGCTATTTGTAAGTATGTATAGAGTCATCAATTACTAAAGTGTTTTGATTTGTTTTACATGAATCTAAAAGGATAGAACCAAAATCGTGCGTGAAAGTAAAAGGGAAATAAATTTTACTTGTCTCAATGAAATGGGTTGACTTACAGGGTAATGTTTACAAGTTTTATACTAGGTTAAGGGCTCCTCTTCAGAGATCTTTATAAAAATTCCTACATTGCATAAAAGTTGGGCTAAATGACTTCTAAGTGACATTCTAACTTAGAAGATTCTATGCTTAATGTGCTTAGTAAAAGATTAGTTATGGAGCTTATATATTCTAACTCCTGGTCCAACCTTCTCTCCATTATTTTCTCTTCTTGTTACCAGCAGTTGTGATTTTTTTTTTTAGGACATGGAGAAGATACTTATTTACCTGTTGGTTTGTTATCCATTTTTTTGCATAATTATGTTATGATTTGAGTTGCATGAAAGAGGAAGAAATACCTTCAAATAACATCAGATTGTTATTTCTCACACAAAAACAATCACTTGCAACCAGATAAGGAAAATGCCCTTGAATATATCTTTTTCTTAGTTCAATATAGTACTGTTTCATGGTTGGTAACTGCATGTTTGAAAACTAACTCACATAAAATATGAGATAGCCAATACTAACTGTTCACACAAGAAGTTTTTTATTAATCTGCCACAAGCAACTCCATTCCTGATACGGCAATTAGGGGATAAGGAGATAATTCATTAATCATACACTTGAGAGAAAATAGCTTATGCAGTCTGTTTTGTCTGTATTGAACAAAACACCAAATGCAGAAATGTTTATTGTACTCTGCCTCATGAGAATGAAGAAAATGGGACATAAACTTAGCATTTAATTTCTGTAGAACCCTGTTGTATTTGAAACTATCTTTTTATTATCATCGCTTCATGATACATGAATCTTGAGTTCCCGAATGACAGACTAACAGCGAGGGAACACTGATCATGGAGGCATTGGCAATTAAAGAGCAGAAGCCAGGGTTGGTGTGAAGCAATTAACTGAATATAAGAAATGCTAGTATGATATATCCAACAACATCCAAAGTGTTGAAAGCAGGAGTCAAATAACAAAAATGGCATATGCAATTTGTTCATTCGTTAACAAACTATATTAGAATAAACTTTTGTTTCTTTTTAATAGGCAAATGCAACATTTAATTTATAGATTCTAAATGAAGAAAACATTTGTTAGCTTCTAAAGTTTATATGTCTATGTTGCCTTATAATTTAGTATCTTTCCACTAAGTGATGTTGACTCTATTTTAAAATTCAAAAAATAAAGTACGGATTTATTTAAATACTATAATAAGATAATTTCCTGAATGATTTTGATTTTGGATTTAAAATATCTAATTCTTTACAAAAGTATTATTTTGCTTAACATTTTTATATCCATGTTATCCTCAAATTTGAGCAGAATACATTACTTGACTCTAACATCTAAAAACTAGATATTAAGTAATTAATTAATTTTGCTATTGTTGAACACACACATACACACAAGTTCACTTAAAGCACAGAGTAGAATCCCCTAAATAAGCAGTCATGAGCAGAGGTTCAGAGCTACTCTGAAATTTATAAAATAGGGTTCATAATTGTTTTTCTTACATTATTTTGGAAAATCCAAACATTTTTCCTTGTTGTGTTCCTATTTCCTTTTTATATAACATTCCTAGCTTTGGGGAAAAGAAGAAACTTAACTTCAGAGTATTCACAGTTTCAAGAATACTCTTACTTATAAGTGCAAACTTCCAGACCCATAGCTTCTGACCCAGCCTCCACTCCGACACCATAGCAGGACAGGATGGACAATCTCTGGGCACTATTTTGAGCTTTACTTCTCCTCCCCCTGACTCCAGCCCTCTCCTGCCACCCACTCCCAGGATTGGAGACTGCCAAATATATACACAATCTTGTTGGTGTTTGGATGGGGAGCAGTGGATAACGAGACTGAAATTTTATAAATATGATCATGAATTGAATACTTCATCCTGTAGGCCTCAAGGATCTATTGAATGTTTTAAAGCCAATGAGTTAATGATAAAAGTTGTATTTGAGAAGGATACATTTTCAGTGGCATGCAGATTATGTGTGTTAGCAGAGATACCAGCATATAAATAACCAGTACAATGTAGAGAAGACAAAAAAAGAATTATGACCTCTGCCCTGCAGTAGTCCCAGCCCCATCTGTAATTTCTCTTTTTTCCCCATAGTTTCAGTTACCCATAGTTAACCATAATCCAAAAATAATAAATGAAAAATTCCAGAAATAAACAATTCACAAGTTTTAAATTGCACACTGTTCTGAGTAATGTGATGAAATCTCAAACTGTCCCACTCCATTGCTTCTGAGGTGTGAATTATCTCTTTGTCCAGTGTATCCATGATGTATGTGTTACCTACCCATTGATCACTTAGTTGCCTTCTCAGTTATCAGATCAACTATCACAGTATTGCAGTGCTTGTGTTAAAGTAACCCTTATTTTACTTAGTAATGGCCCGAAGCACAAGGGTAGTTAGTGGTGCTGGCAATTCATATATGCCAAAATATAAGCCCTATAAAATGTTTCTATTAAGTGAAAAGATATGTATATGTAAGAAAAACATAGTATATATAGAGTTCAGTTCTATTCACTGCTTCAGGCATCCACAGGTGTTTTAAAATGTATCCCCCATGGATAAAAGGGAGACTACTGTAATTTTTTTGAAAGGCAGAACCAAGACATGTTAAATCACTTATTCTGTTCACTGAAATTAGCTGAATACTGTTGCTATAAAATAAGGGGCTCATTTAATTATATAACAAAAATGAGAACAATATATATACATGTCAATATTTTGAAGTTTATGGATGAGAACATTCATGTCATTGTAAGTCAGTAAATGTAAAATACCAGGGACTGTGGCTTTATAGAACTTTTGAATCTTTATCATAGGTACCAAATAAAATACAAAAATGTACAAAAGACACTAAAGGCTTAGAAAAATATTGAAGCTCCATTATGGAATATCAGCTCTTTTACACACCCAGACATTTGCCTGGTGATTTCCTTCCACATGTATTTGTTTAGGAGAAAGAAACTGGAGAACAAAATGGGAAGCAGTTAGAATTCGGGGTTACAAAAACAAGGCAAGGGGTAGATACACAGAAGTGCCCATGTTGGACTGCACTTCTGCTGACAGCGTTGTTGTCAGAATGTAAAAGGATAACCAAAAAAATCAGCATGAGAACAGCAGTCTTGTCCACAATGTCTTTAGAGAAGAATAGCCTTGGTTTGTGAATAAGCGCTCTTTGTGTTTCTGGCTCAGCTTTGCCTTGTCTCCCGCCTAATTCAGCCCACATTTATCCGCTGGCTGCCACTTTCTATGTACACGCTAGCACTATTTATTCCTTGGCAATGCTCAGCTATGTAGCGTTACCTGAGGCACCATTACAATGTCAGTTTAGCTGGTTAGAACAAAATGCTCAATAATCTAAAGGCACAAAGGAGTGGAATAATCAGGTCATTTGGCTTTGTACAGAAAAGCTCTCCCCTGCAAGGCCCAAGGCTGTCCTTCTCACTCCTGCCCCTTAGGAACAGTGGAGTTGAGCTGATACACCATCACAGTCTGGGAAACCATTCAAAGAACTTGCTATGACAAGAGGGTCATTCTAGGGATGTCATCCTGTGGGATGGCCACATTGTTTTCCCACTAGTCAAGTTGTTTAGAGGTTTGTTTGTCTTTGTTTATAATACTTTGATGTAGCCTATGGCAGCCTACAATTTGAACAGCTACTTTGATAATCTATTACAACACGCATGCTTCTCATGTAGAGGATATTGAGAACCTCTCTAGCAGGCATGTAGTCACACCTGGTCTTGGACTTGGATGGGATCCAATATTTGCAGATAAGGTCAAAACGTGGTGTTCTCAAGTGGTACTTTACAGGTGGCCAAGAAGCCCTATACAAGAGTTGCCATATGCTATTTATCAGAGCCATAAAGAATAACAGGGTTTGCTACAAATATCCTTTATGGACATTTAGTTTGATTTAAAACTGGATGTTATATTTACATCATGCCCTGACTTGTACATTGTCACATGTAAGGACAGAAACACTGGATTGCTTCTTTATGTCTAGTCTAAAGCAACTTCCAATTTTCACCAATGCTATTTGTTAACACTGAGGCATGCAGAAAAACTGATTTTATATGAGAAGTCAATAAGAAAATTTAATCGTTTATGTGGCATATTTATATTTTATATTGTGAAACAGAACATTTTATAAACATTAATCATGCATATCAACTAAACGAATTATAAAATTAAAAGCTCATAGAATTTTACCTATTTTATTGAACAAAAACATGTTCAGATATATTTAAACTCAAATATGACAATACAAGATAGGAAAATAAGTCTGCTATTTTAAACCAGATTTCAATGAATAAACACTATTTACTCTTAGAACAAAGTGAATAATCCTAGTGGATAGAAAAATTTAAACATGTGGAGATAAATTAGGCTCTCAATTATTATTAATTTTTATAATCTGAGAACATGATATACTGTCTAGCACACTGTAATACCTTAATACAGAAGACCATATGGCCTACAAAATATGGAAATACATAACAAATATAATTCTATCATAGAGGCAGACAAAGGCATGAGGTCTTGTGAAAGCAGAGTATATTAGATCTAAGATACACCAAGAAGCTAAGAGCAACTGAAAGTAACTTCTTTGGAAATTGGTAGAGTAGGGAAGATTTAAAAAAACAAACAAACGAACAAAAACGATTACTTAGAGCAGAAGGAAATCTGTCTCTCTTGGGTTATTTCTGCCATCATTCATAACTACCCTCAGACCTGCACTCATTCAAAACTTTATTGGTGAAATACCTGTATGGTTAGATCAAAAGAGTTTCCCTTTGAAGCTCTGCATTTGTTTCTGCCCCATGTCCAAATTCATTTTTTCATCAACTCTCAAATGCTATTAATATATTTTTCATGTTTAGGTTTATGAAATTAGAACATACATGAGCAACTTGCCTTGAGCAAGTGAATAGAAACAACCATCACAATTGGAAACTTAGTTTAATAGAACTTTCAGATAGAGACTATAAAGTAAGATCAGTCAACTTTGAAAAAAGTCCAATGAATCTTTTAAAATTTAAAAATATAGTTTTTCAAATTAATCTCTCAACTGGTGAATTGAATAGCAAATTAAACACAGTTGAAGAGAAACTTAATAAACACTAAAGAAATCAACCAGAACATAATATAGAGAGATAAAAACAAGAAACAATGAAAGACAAACTGTAAGATGTGGAAGATAGAATGGTAAGTTACAATAAAATTCTAACAGAAACTCCAACAGAAATAAATAGAAAATGGGGAAGAGGCAATATTCATAGAATTGTGTTCCAGAATGGATAAAAGACATCAATTCAGGATGACTGAGTTCTGATTCAGATAGAAACACGCAGACACAATATAATAACAGTGAAGAACATTGAAAGAGGGAGAGGGAGGGAGAGAAAGAGAGAGAGAAGATTGCAAATGCAACGAGTGAGAAAATATATGAATTAGCTACAAGAGAAGACTAGATCGATAGCAAATTTTTTAGCAGAACTGATAAAAGCCAGTGACAATAGAAAATATTTTAAGTAACATTTAAGCAAAGATTTAAAGCAGGTGTATGTTATTCATATGAACTTCAGAGAGAAGGGATAGGAGAAAATTTGGGGCCCAAGCAATGGGGCTACAAAGTCCCTAAGACAAGGATATGGCTTGTTCACTCAAGAAAAAATCCAGGGTGGTCAGAGAAGACTGAGAAAAGAGGACAGAAGAGGCATGTAAAATCAAAGAAACAAGGCCAGGTTATGTGGGGTCCTGAGGGCTAAGTAAGAATGTTCACGTTACTTAAGTGATGTGCGAGCCATTGCAGAATTTTGAACAGGGAAAAGACATGATCCGATTACACTTTAAAAATAATTGCAGTGACAGTTTTAAAAACAGTCCATTAGGAAGCAAAGGTATAATTAAAGAGCTCAGCTAAGAGGCAGTTATGGTAATCTAGGCTTGGACTTTGGTATTAGAATAATGAAAGTGGTAAGGGTTTCAATTCTGTGACAATTTTGAAGGTGGAGTCAACAAGATTTCCTGATTAGATATAGAGTGTGGTAAAAAGAGAGGATGTAGATGATTTTTGGCTCTAGGAGCTTGAAGTATAAACTTGCTTTCAACTGTGATGAAGAAGCTGTAAATGAAGGCCATTTGGGGAAAGAGACTAGTTTGTTTTAAACGTGCTATGTTTGATAAAATGAAGTTTGAATGTACAAAGAGGTTGCTAGAACTAGGATGCTTCACCGTTTTTCTGTTACCATTTAACTCTGCCATTACCGTTGTAAACAGGCCCTTCATTAAAGTCTCTTTAATCAACTTGTTTGAAATTTCTGTTTCCTGTTACAACTATGAATGATACAATTATTAAATGTATAATTAATTAACGTAATGCGAACTCTCCCACCCATCTGGGTCCTTAATGTCAGAATCTTTTCAAGTGTATATTTTGGCATAAATGGACTTTCAGAACTAAAAGAACAATTCACTAGATTTAATTAGTAGTATGCTAAATGTATTTATCTTAACCAAATTCCAAATAATGAAAATGATATGTGCTACTTTAATGAAACTTTCATAAAAAGTAAATAAGAACACATTTAACAGATGATCCAGAGTTTCACATTAATTCACATGTCATGATCTACTACTACAGGTACAGTTATGCACAAACTAGGTGTGAATTTACAGTTTTTGTTTTGTCTTGCTTTGTCTTTCCCCAAGCTGAAAGTCAGCAATGGCATATTCCAGTAAATTCTAGGAGTGCTATTAATCACATTACTCTAAAGAGAGAAAAGGCTAATGTACACAAAACTATGTCCAAAGTTATAATTAACTGACAGAGATATTCATAACACAAAACATTGTATGTTTTGAGAAAATAGATGTAAAAATGTGGAATTGTCAATTAGCTCTACGGAAATGAAAAAGAAAACATGCTTAAAGCTAACGGATGTCTAGACTTTCCAAGAGAAAAAGCACAGCATTTATTTATTTTTTAAAAATTTCACCTGTGAATTAATACACACCTTCTGAGCTCTCATTACCCTCTTCCCTGTTTGTGAGATGAAGTATGATGGGGGAAAAAGAGTGCTCCTGCAACACCACTGTTATCCAAAACAGATGCAGCTCATGTTTTAACACCTACTTTAACAATGCCCTTTGTAGGTGTCATGGTCAATAACACATTTGCTCTCTAAAACTCAGAATGAATTAAAGAGAGAAAGAAATAAAAGCCATACTTTTTAGAACTACATTTACATTGAAATTTACATGAAAGATTTACATAGAAGAATATGACCTACGTGATATAATGTACATGAGCGAAAATTGCTTCTCAGTTCTTTATAAAATTTTAGCTTGACTGGCAGTTACAATGTAAAAACAATATGTATGTTATACTTTCATTTAGATTTTAACTCTCCCATGTCACATTGGAATTTATATATATATATATATATATATATATATATATAGTGTTTTGCCACAGCAATAATCATTTCAAAGCTTATTAGTGCTGGCCCTTGTGTGATATAAACAAATATGTGTCAGAACATTGAATTTTTGCTTTAACTTTTGTTCTAACATGACTTAATATAATAATATTATCCCCACCCATATAAAAAATGTAAAATAGTGGGTTTACACATCACACACACACGCATATACATACATACACATCACATTACATCATATCACATAATGGCATCTATTTATAAAGAGTAAGTCAACAAAATGTTATTAAATATGTTTTATACTCTAAGAATTTGGAACTAGTGTCTTTACTTAATAATAGACATTTAATTCTAACAAGTGAGTTCATAAATATTTACTAAGTGCCTAATACACATTAGGCAATGTACTAAGTAGAGGGGAGAAATGGATAGGTTTCATATAGCACAATGGGAAAAAATAATACATAAATCATAAATAGAAATTTTCCATACAATATGTTTAGTGTTAAAAGAAATATAGGCAGAGTATGATAGGAGGCCATAGAGGAGGCCTGCATAGCTAATCTTGAAATTTTAAAGTAGGCTTCCTAAAAGGGATAATTTGATATTATCTACCAAACTGTCACACAAGCTATACCTAAGTTACTTTGGAATCCAGAAAAATAATATTCTATGCTAGAATTAAGTTTCCCAGCTTTTAAAATATTTCACATTTATTGGGCATTATTGTTTAAGAAAATTTATTCTTTCTTGAGTACAATAACTTTAGAAATGATGTCTAGAATTATTTCAATGATTTGTAAAATAAACCATTCTGTGTTTGCATTATTAATAATGAGGTAAAATTTTTATGGATAAGTCAATATGGTACTTTATGGAATATTGTGATATTAAAACAGGGTACTTCCAGCAAGAATTCCTATAAGGGGCTATTGGAATAATTAAATAATAAGCAGTAAGTATATGTGTGGAGTTTAGCTGAAACAATCACTTGTGCTTATTTGGTAAAGTTGGCAGGACTTACTATATGGTGTGACGTGGGGGTGTGAGGTGAAGGGCTCTGAAGTGGCTTTAAGATTCTGACTTGGTGGATTAGGTGTATGGTAATGAGGAATGCAGATAGGAGAGTGGTTCTAGGCATACTGAAGTGAAAGTGGATGTGGAATTTCCAAATGTCCTTATGGTCTAAATTTCAAAAAAATCAGAGTTCAAGGAGTGTTTGAAAGTTATCTACATGCAGCTGATAATTAAAGCTAAGAGGGTAGATGAGATCATCCAAAAGGAATACACAGCAGTAATGCTAAAAGCCAAAGTAGGAACCCAAAGCAGTAGTTACAATATTTAAGAGCAAGCGAATGGGAGAGGATCAGTGTCCACAATGGGAGTGGGGAGAGAACAAGAGGAAAACATTATAGAGACACAAGAAAAATCTGAAGAGAATATTGCCATGGAAGTCAAACAAATATTTAAATTGTCAGAAGAAAAACACCAGTATCCACTGCAGCAAAGATAACCAGCAATGTTAAGGACTAAAAAAGGATTATAAACTTGATTTCTAGGAGTCGAAGACTAGAGAAGTTAGGCCAACATCCTGCTGAAAAGAACCAAAAAATAAATATAAAAACGTTGTACTAAATAAAACAAAATGAAGTCATCAGAAATTTCACAATGTAGTGAAGAAGATGTAGAAGGTAATTAGAATAGTTCATTTTATTCTTTGAATTTGCCTCTTTTCAGTGATCTGTGAACAAATGGATACAAGCAACAATTTTTTTTATAGAAAGAAAATATCTACTGATGATGCATGTGGAAATTTGAGAATTGGAGACAACATACTAATTTACCATGAAAATTGTGAAATATTGGCATATATCAGTGTACTTCTTAGGTGTTTCTCCATTCTTTATTTCTCTAAAGATAAGTGTGGGTGGCCTAGCTCTCACGCATTACGATTTATAGAAAAACTGTCTTCAAATCTAAAAATTTGAAAGAGGAAGTTTCAGAAATAAATCCTCTTAGGGAAGGAAAGATCCTATTGTTCATTTTCAGTGATGGTTGTAGACAACATCTACTCTTGAAATTGTTTCCAAAATATCTTCCCCTCTTTATTGTTTTTCTGTATCAGAAGAATTATCTCTCCAAGGGGACTATTTAAAAGTGTAAATGTAAAGACAAAATATAACATGTGTGGAAAGGCTAGCTCTGAGTGTAATAAGGTGAATGAGCTCTTGCTCTGGATAAACCTAAAAAGCAATTTTTGTTTTTTTTTTTTTTCTATTTGACTTTTGAATATGAAATTCAGTCTTTGAAAATGATGTTATTTTGTTATCATAAGTAATATTTTTTCCAGATGCCTTAGTTGTTTCTTCGGTTCAGTTTGTTTTGCAGCATATTGACTAATTTAGGAGCAATCAATTTCAATATCCTTAATATGTAGAATTTTTAAGAACAAGTTGGTTGTGATGCCATAATTCCCCTCCCATAGCTTATGGTAATGTATATAAAACATGACTTTACATAAAAAACAAATTTCATGAATACAGAAATAAATGAATTTAACATTTAAAAAACAAAATTTCTACTTTTTAGAGTGTAATGAGAGATATAAAGGAGTGCAGTTATTTGTACAATATCAAGAATAAATGATATGAAGTGAAAATCAAAAGAGAATAGGTGTCTATAAAAATCTCATCAATTATTCAAAAACATTTTAAGTGGCATAATTAATTTATAGTTTTGTATACATAGTACAAAATAGTAAACAGTGAAATGAACAAATAAAGACTTCTCAACGTGTGCATCCCCTTTTTTTTACTTCAGTTTATCCTCACCTATGGCTTTAAAAACCATCTAATTGCAAACAGCTCTCAAACTTACATGCTACATTCTCCACTTCTCCAATGGCTATTTAACACTTCCACTTGCCTATCTCAAAAGTACTTCAGATTTTATCTAATATCAAACTCAAGATTTTTATGCATAAAGTGACTCTTGTCTAGGAGCTCCTATTTCCATGAATGGCACACCATTTATTTGGTTTAGCAAACCAGAAACCCCAAGTCATCTTTGACATTCTTCCTTGCTTTACTATTATAGAGTATTATAACTATATGCATCTCTTATTTCAAAAGCTGTAATGACTTTGCATTTTGTTTTGAACACATGTAAATAATCATGAATAAAATTCAATTTCAATAGTTTTAATGCTGCCAAGCCTATACCTTAACATCCTTGATCTTTCCGTCTCTGTCTCCATTGCTCCCTCCCAATTTTCCCCTTCATTTTCCTTTCTTCCTCTCCTCCTTCTCCTCTTTCTTTTTTTTTAATCTTTGAGGAGACTGGAATATTTTTAGTAGTCATAGATTTTTGTGGGTGGTTCATAAATCCATTCATTAATTTATACATTGATTGAAAGTGTATCTATTATGTACCTACTTTGTAAATTGCACTATGCTAGGGGATTCATGTTTCAACACAAATTACAAGAATTCCACACATAATTTTCAGCAATTGTTTAAGGCTCTGTTTTAAATTGATGATCGAACTGTCTTTAAGATAAGACAAATGTACATACACATCTCTCACTGTCTTTAGATATTCCATAGAGGTGCCTACGAATTGTATTAGGACTGTCTTTTCAAATGCATCATGAATTTATTTATTCAACAATCATAATAATAATTATGTGACCAATCCCATGTTAGGACTAGAATACAAAGATGAATACAATGAAATTTATACTATGGTATTGTACAGAGAAACAAAACAGTAAAAAACAAAAATAAAGGAACTAGGATGTTAATTCTATCCCAATAGAATGGACAATAAGAGTTATAAATTTTCTGAAGAGAGAGTGTCAAGAAATACTTCATGGGAAAGAATATTCTTCTATTAGAAACTTGTGCAGTTTTTCAGGAGACGTTTCCTTTCTAGAGTAATATCACAGTACTCTTTACAATATCACAACTAACTGAGCTTCCTATTCCTAACCTAGTCACTTAGGGTAAGTATACAGTGTTCTTAGAAACCTCTGTTAGCTGGTGAGTCAGTGAAAGGAAAGGTCATTGCCTGGTTGCAGCAAGTGGTGTGGTGGGTCAGAAAATAGATACTAAATAGATACTATTGTGAACTTTTTCTATGACCATTATTGTTAGTAATAGTAGTAGTAGCAGCAGTAGTAGTAACAGTAGTAGTAATATCATTGTTATTATCCAGAATTGGAATTATCCAATGATAAAATTTAGTTCCTTTCTCCTAAATCACTATAAGGAGATTCATTAAAGTAAAAAAAATCATTGTCAAATTATTATTACAGTCATAAATGTAGAAGTCATTTTGGGATAGGAAAGAGATGTCAAGTAAGCAAACGAAAAGAGGAAAACAGGAACCAATGTAAGTGGGTTTGCATATTAGGCCAATGATGGGTCCATGTGAGAACAAATACAGATTGTACAAGCCAAAATTAGAATATTCAAGACTAGCAGTGTGAGGGACAGCAAAATCAGATCAGAATCAAAGTTTTGAAAGAAGAGCACAAATTGTGCCACACAGTGTGTAAAAGCCATTCACCTCCCTATTCACTTTCAATATATCTTGTCCCAAAACCATTTCTGAAAGTTTTGTTAGTCACAATACTTCATTAAGTAGTTTGGTATAACTATACAAATTTCCAATTTCTAGACATGTGAACAATAAAAATTATATAGTACAGATCTAGATATTTGTATTTGTTAGTAATTTAGTATTTTGAATACCCATCATTAGTGCCGATATTTGAGAATGGTTAAATCTTGAAGGGATCTTAAAGATCAACCCCATTCCCTTATGTTACTAAAAATATGACTTAAATTACAGAGAACATAGTGACATGTGAAGGACATACATGTAGTTAGTATTGAAACCAGCGTTAAAACCTCAATGTTCTAACTTTTAGTAGGCCGTGTTTTTCCAATATATCTATCATTCTGTATATGAGTGTAAATGTTTATGAACACAGATATAATACCTACGGTAATATATAAATAACTGTGATAAAAAGTAATTATAACAATGATTATAATTTTTTAATTAACATGTGTAAAACACAAACATATCATTTTATACTTGCATGTGCAACAAAAATTTAATAGGAAATACACATGTAAAAATTTAAGCTTTCATTCAATGATCTTTCCAGAAATTATAATTTTACTTAGTTCCATCTTAAATATTGCTTCTAATAACATATTGGTTTTAAGCATAAAAACATCTCCCTGAGAAATGCCCTAAAACATTAAAAGTAAATAATTTTTCTATGCTACAAGGAAAAAATAGAAAATAATAATGAAGAAAGATGTTAGGCTTCAATCTGTCAAAGGAAAGCACTGTGTTCCTCAATTACTCTGAGACTGAAGGGAAGAAATGAATAACTACAGAGGCATTAAAAAAAGAATCTCATCTCTTACCTTGCTGTCATCTCATACTTTTATATGATATGACCCCCTCAGCTGCAAACAGCTCTCATGAAGGCAGATAAAGAGGGCAAAAAGATCAGCACCACAGCCCTCCTCCTTGACAGGTGAATGTAAGTGGCACTTCTAATGCTGTTACTAATTTATTAAGTATTCCAAAGTTAGAATTTAATCGGAATATTTTTGTCACATTATCCATCACTAACTTAGAAGAGATGGAATTTTCTTAAACAGCCACGCAGTGCAGTGCCTTAGGCAGGCTTTTAGTCATTTCAGTTTGTCACAATGGACTAGTTTCATTTTAATGATTTAGTTAATTGTGTGACAAGTTATGAAAAATGGGAGTGACCTAATGCCTAGTCCAAGGGATATGCCAAGGTCTAGCAGTTAAGTTACGAGAACCACTCTCATGTGTAAAAAAAAGTTTATACATTTTCCTCTATAAATTTCAGATTTCATATGTTAAGCAAAAGTCAAGTTAGAGAATAGAAGTTCATTTATATAAAGACAAGATGAACATAAAAAGTCACATTAGCAGTTTAAATGATCAAGTTAAATAAGATACAATTTAGGTGAAAAGATAATTAAGTGTTGAAAATGTAATGATCCATTTGACAGTGGGAGAATAGAAAATGCAGAGAATTCCAAATACAACCTCCCAATCTAGAAATCACATTTAGTATTTTTTATAAGAGAATATATGCATCCAATAGTACTGTGTGTTAGTTTAAGACTTAACCTATCATTTAATTAAGACACATTAATATTATGTAAAATAAATGCTTTATAATAACCATAGATTCAGAGATAAGAATTTTTTTTTATAAAAATCATGTATCATAGAAACCGATAAAAAATAAAAATCACAGTGTCTTGTCTCCACTATGCTTTGATTTTGCTTAAGAATTATAATGATGAAATCTTAGATTGTCCTGAAAATTCTTTCTTTCAAAACATTAAAAATATTCACTCTATTTTCACGACAAAGTAACAAAGAAATGACTATGAATAACTCAAAAAACAAGTAGAACTAAGATTTTGGACAAGATGATGGAGTAAGAAAATGCGGTGCTTAACTACTATCATGGCCATGGCCACATCAAATTCACAACTGACCTACAGAACAACCATCATTGAGAATAACCTGAAGTTTAGCTGAACAGAAATGCTGCAACAAAGGACATACAGAAGAAGCCATCCCAGGACTGGTAGGAGAGGTGGAGATGTGAAAAGACTGATCCCACATGACCAAGTGGCAGTTAAAAATAAGAAGGTATATCTTGGTTGTGGAGATCCGCCCAGAAGAGTGAGGGGTCTCAGCCCCAAACCAGACTGCCCAGCCTAGCGTTTTAGGGCTTAGAAGAGAAGGCTCCACAATATTCAAGTGTGAAAATAAGCAGAGATTACGGCTGAGTTAGACGGAGTGCTGCAGGAGTTTCAGGCATTTCTCATAAAGGCCAGTGCATGGATTTCTTGCTGATGAACACTATCTGAGCTCCAGTGCTAAGACAACAGTTCAAAAGGGACATATGGGCAGAAACTGAATTGTCAGGCTTCGGGGTGAGGACTGGAGGGGCAGCTTTTTCCCAGACAGAAGTGCTGGCAGAGGCCACTATTCCTCTGTTGAGCCACACCCCTACCAGCATCCACACGCAGGGGGCAACCAAAACTGGGTCTCTATCTATGTGGGTAACACTGGTAAACTCCAACCCAGCATGGGTGACTGGTGGCTCAGGCCGGGTGGCCCCAGGCAGGGTTCAGGCTGTGGCTTCACTTGATCTCCAGGAGGCCCCTCCGAGAAGCCCCAGGGCCGGCATAACCAGTGGCCAGCTTCTGCTCTTACCAGAGTACCACCAGGGGCCAAATCTGAAGATGACACACTCAGAGAGCAGATTGGGTAGGCACCAGACCCTGCTAAAGTGAATTCTACTTCATAGGGTCAACCCCTCTACCATAGCTCCTCCACTGTAGTGAATGATCAGTTCTCACAGTCAGCCCAAGAGTTCCTCTCATTTACATGCAAACAGCAACCAAGACTCAACCACAACAGAAAAGCATACACAACCCATACAAGAGACACACCCAGAGCACCCAGCTCTAGTGACCAGAGAGACTGTACCACTGGGCTCCACAGGACACCTACTAGATAAGGCCACTCTACTAAGACCAGGGGACATAATAGCCCTACCTAAAAAACCAACCAACCAAACAAACAAAAAACAGGAGGCAGCCAAGATGGGAAGACAAAGAAACATGTCTCAAATGAAAGAATAGAACAAAGCTCCAGAAAAAGAACTCAACAAAATGGAGACAAGCAATTTACTAGACGCAGAGTTCAAGACACTGGTTATAAAAATGCTCGATGAATTTAGGGGAAGAGTGGATGAACTCAATGAGAATTTTAACAAAGAGATAGAAAATATAAAAAGAACCGGTCCAACATGAAGAATACAATAACCAAAATGAAGAATACCTTAGAGGGAATCAACAGTAGGTTAGACGAAGCAGAGAACTGAATCAGTGATATAGAAGCTAAGGTAGCAGAAAATAATCAGAACAGCAACAAGAAAAAAGAATCCAAAAAGTGAGGATAGTATAAGGGGCCCCTGGGACAACATCAAATATAACAACATTCGCATTATAGGGGTATTAGAAGGAGAAAAGACAGAGCAAGGAATTGAAAACCTATTTGAAAAAGTAATGACAGAAAACTTCCCTAACCTGGAGAAGGAAACAGACAGAGAAACCCAAAGGGTCCCACAGCAAGACACATCATAATTAAAATGCCACAGGTTAAAGACAAAGAGAGAATCTTAAAAGCAGCAAGAGAAAAGCAATTAGTTACCTACAAAAGAGCTCCCATAAGACTGTCGGCCAATTTCTCAAAAGAAACTTTGCAGGACAGAAGAGATTGGCTAGAAATATTCAAAATGCTGAAAAGCAAGGACCTACAATCAAGATTACTCTACCAAGTAAAGCTATGATTTAAAATTGAAGAACACACATAGAGCTTCCCAGACAAGAAAAAGCTAAAGGAATTTATTAACTTAAGCCAGTATTACAGGAAATGTTAGAGTAACTTCTTTAAGATAAAGAAGAAAAAAATAAATAAAATAATATAAAATAAAATAAAATAAAATAAAATAAAATGGAAATAACTGCTTGTCTATCAATGATTACTTTGATTGTAAAAGGATTAAGTGCTCCAATCAAAAGATAGGGTGGCTGAATAGATAAGAAAACAAGACCCTTACATATGCTGCCTACGAGAGACTCACTTTGAATCAGAAGATACATACAGACTGAAAGCAAAAGGATAGAAAAATATATTTCATGAAAACAAAAATGAAAAAAAAATCTGCGGTAACAATACTTATACCAGACAAAATAGACTTTAAAACAGAGGCTATAATAAGAGACAAAGAAGAACTCAGTAATCCCACTTCTGGGTATTTATCTGAAGAAACTCAAAGTACTACTTTGAAGGGACAAGTCCATTCATATGTTCATTACAGCATTATTTACAATTGCCAAGATATAGAGGTAACCTGAGTGTCCATCAATGGATGAATGGGTAAAAAAGAGGTGATGTATATATACAATGGAATATTACTCAGTCATAAGAAGAATAAAATCTTGCCATCTGAAACAACATGAATGGACCTAGAGGATATCATGCTGAGTGGAGTAAATCATGCAGAAAAAAACAAATGCCATATGATTTCACTAAATGTGGAGTCTAAAGAACAAAATAAACAAACAAAACAGAAACAAACTCAGAGATATAGAGAAGGTTTTGATGTTTGCCAGATGGTAGGGTCAGTGGGGAGATGGGCAAAAAGGAGAGGGGATTAAGAAATACAAATGAGTGATTACAAAATAGTCACGGTAATATAAAGAATAGCATAAGGAATATAGTCAATCATATTGTAATAATTATGTATGGTGTTAGATGGGTATTAGATTTATCAGGTTGATCATTTTGTAAGTTATATAAATGTCTAATCACTCTGTTATACACCTGAAACTAATATAATATTGTATGCCAACTGTAATCTAAAAGTAAAGAAAAAAATTACATATATATGTGTATGTGTGTAGATAAATAGAGACAGACAGACAGACAGACATTCAAGAAACTATCCAGGATGTACATTTTAATAGGAATCCAGAAATAGAGAATAGAGAAAACAAAAAGGGAGAAATTATCAAAGAAATAATGTATGGTTATTATCCATTTCAGTAGAGCATTAGTTTATACATAGAAAGAAAACACCATATTATAACTGACATAATAGAATTTTAAAACATCCATTAAGATACTCAATTTAAAAATATTCAAAATTCCAGGAATACAGAGAAGATGATGAAACTTTCCAGAGGAGAAAAAATAGGCCAGCAAAGATTTGGGAATCAGAATATCATCAGAATTATGAGATATAATACTGAAATCTGAAAGAAAATGGAATTTTGCTTTCAAGTTTCTGAAAAAAAACAACAACTTAAAATTCTACATTATGCTAAAATATAAAAAAAGAGTGATGGCAAAAAGACTTTTGTGCATGCAAATGCTTAAATTTTGAATATTTTATACATCTTTTTTCAGAGGGTTACAAAAGTTTTGTTTCATCAGCATCAGGGGAAAATCAAAACAAAGAGGAAAACATGGAATCAAGAAAGATCATCCAGCCCAGGACAGAAACAAAAGAAATTTCCCTTGGAATTATACTTTAGAATGACAGCTGTGCTGCTATGTAGCAGAGTGCTACAAATTCTATGGGAGCCAGAGAATAGTGGGCTCAAGGAGGAATATTTCCACTTCCCTACATGCCTTAAATTTTGAAAACGAAATTTTTTATGTAATAATATAAAATGGAGTTTTAAAATGTTCTGTACTATTATTTAATATAAATACAAATTAAATAAACAAACAAATATATCTATACATTATACCATTTTTACCAAAAGTCCACATTTATTTCATGTTTTATATTTCCTAAGAAAATTCATCTCATCTGTATTTACTGACTAAAGATCATATCCTTCTTTGATACTTTGAGTATTGTGGTGGTTGATATATTATTATCAATCAAAAAAAATAAAGGTGCAGATAAAATTTCAATTATCAATTTATGTTACCAGCTTTAAACAAATAAAACTTTTTAAAAAGTCTCTAAGAAAAAAACTCATTGAATATAATTTTAATTAGTAAGAAAATTTAATTTAAATTACTTAATCAAAATCTTCAGTGTTATTAAGAGTAATGTTTCTTTGCTTCTCTGAACGATGTTTTCTTTGTGAACTCTGCATCTTTTTGGATATTTTAATGATGATTCTCATTTTAGCTTTTGTAAATGATTACATATGCACACATACAGATATAAATATCCACTTGAACACCCTTTAAAAACATATGTCTATTGAAATTTAAGGGCAAGGAATTGGCACTTGGAATATTTAGGGTGAATGTCCAGTTGACAATCTGGAAAGCTCATCAAGTACACTGGAAGAATGTTCCCCAAACAGTCAAATCTGCTTTCCACTTCTTTCCAAGTCACTGGCACTTGTCATCCTCCTCCAATAAACCTAAATCCTTTTTCCTTTCACCTGGCTCAGTATTGCCTCACCACATTTTCTGTCCAGCTGCAAGAAATGTGGCCTTCTCTTTGTTGCCAATTATATCCTGAGCCAACACATTTTCTTCCATTGCTTCTTTTCAATACTTTGCACTTTTGTAATGCTTTCTTAAGTAGATTCTCAAAGTTCTTCCAAATATACTACTTCATTAGTCTTCTTGATAAACCTATAATGAATACAGGTAAAAGCAGCCCCAAATTTGTCAATAGATTGGATTCTCAAAAGTCATTTGGACATTAATTGTTTGGAACCCAGAAGAAAAATATGGAGTTTGGATCTCAGGGCAGTCTAAATACGCCTACATACAAGTATAACTGAAGGATAGTTCTAAATGAATGACACTACATGGATCGTCTAGTACAGATCATGATGTTTCTGCAGGATTATGAATCAGAAAGTCTAACTTGAGATTCTGGGAAAATATTTTTCTCTACTGACTTTCCGATACAGAGTATGAAAATTCCTTATGCATTACTATTCAGTCCTCATCTTTATCCCCCATAATGGAGGAATTTGGAGAAGGGCTGATGTAGTTCTAATCCATAAGAAAAGTGGTAGCTCCATCTGGTATGGCACTGGCAGCAGAAAGAAAAAGAATGTGGAAGCAAAAGGGTAGCAGTAAGCAGCAGAAGCTATGAGGATAGGTTTCTAATTAGTCTTGCTCCCCCCATCCCGCCCCCCGCTCCCCCACCAACTTCTGGTTTCTTAGGGTTTGGCCTATATATGTTATTTTCATCATCGACTACTTTAATACTTTCCATCAAAATTTCTCACTTCCTTTATACATTGTGAACTAGAAAACAGTCACGTTTTTCTCTCTTCCAATTCTCCCTTTGTAAAACAAAACAAAACAAAAACAAAAAAACAAAAAACAAACATAGAAGGAGAAATTTTGCAGTAAAATTTTCTAGTAAATATTTAAAGTATAAAATTTTTTAGTAAATATTTAAAGCTTTCAAGAGATAAATACAAATTTTATGAAAGGGAATGTACATCTGTATATTGGTAGTGACAGTGGCTATAATATACACAAAAGATTGGAGTAATATTGATCAACTTTTTTTAGAAAAATGCTTAGTCTAAATATTTTCTGAAATATATCAGAGAAAACCTCAGCCTCTTTGGCACATTAGCACAGAAATACATTTTCTGAAAGAATGAGAAAGCAATAGATTACTAATTATAGTGAGAGAAGGATCAGGTCATTCATCCCAGATGAATAATGATTTAAGAAGAGTAGGATACTGCCAATGAATCATCCCTAAGTGGTTAAGTGGTTATGAAGGGAGGGGCTGAGAGGGAAGAGAGAGAGAGAGAGAGAGAGAGAGAGAGAGAGAGAGAGAGAGAGAGAGAGAGAGAGAGAGAGAGAAATTCTGTGTATGCAAATTACTTATGTAAACAGTTATGGAGAAGGGGCAATGACTGAGAATGGGGTCATAAAAATATTTAAGGAAGCACACAGTAATATGGAAAAGGGGTGGTTGCTAGAGTTGATGCTCACAGTTTCCTTATATTTCCACCTTGTTGATACTTTTCCTGATTTTTTTTTCCATTATTACAGACAAAAATAGAATTTATATTTTATGCTAGAATGACACTTTATCTTACAATCTGCATAGCTGATTTTACATAATTTCAGGTTTCAAGTTCTAATTATTTTTACTTTTATTTTCCCTTTATGAAACATTATTTTGTGAGGCTGAGAATTTGAGATATTACATGCAGATATCAGTGAAGCAAAGTAAAACACAAGAAGGTTGAAATATCATAATGCTGCCAGTGGCATTTACTTACCACTTCGTTCTTCCCCTGATGCTATATCACTTAGGGAGAAGAAGTAGATTGTCTACTTGACATCTTCCTTTTCTTTTTCTGATAGCCATTTGTCTTATCAAATGATTCTCTCTATCATTTGGGATGCCAAAGTGAGAAACTATCTCTGGATATTTATCAGTGTTTGTAATAACAAGGGTCAGAGAAGAAGAGAAAGATGAAATAGGTGTTCAAGCCTTTAGAGTTAGAGAAGTTTCTGTGCCACTCATCTCTGGTGCTTGCTCCCAGACTGAGTATCAAATATTTTGAACTGGGAAGATCTTGGGGGTCATCTAGCCTGATACGTCATCTAATAGATGACTGTACATAAGTTGTATGCCACATGGGAACAGTTTAGATATGGTTCCCGGAAACAAGTACCAAAGGGAATGTTTTATCCAATAACTTAATGATCTTGGTAGGTAAATTTGAAATGAAAATCCTTCACGGAGGAAGTTTGGTTTTTTTTTCCTAAATTCCATAAATATACCGTTAAAAATTATTAAAACCTTCAGAAGATAAGTCTAAAGCAATAGTAAGTAGAGGTATCATTAATAATTATATACTAATGCTCCGGTTGGTACATAAACACATTATTCCTGGTCAGTAGGTATAAATGAGGCTTAAACAAGCACATCTGCAAGGTTCTGGATATATAGAAAGTTGATTGATTAATGATAAGTAAAGGATCACACTTGGCCATTTGAATTAATTTGCAAGATAAGTCAGCTGTAAATAAATTATAAGGAGAATGCTACAATATTAAGAGTAATGAATTAAATTTCAACAAAGTTTTAACAATGGAACTGGAGACTATAAACAGGCACTCAGGAAAACTAATTTAATATACAGATGTGGATAATCTGATTAATTAATTTGTTATGTATACACAACTATTGTAGACGTACCATGTAAACTTTAAAAATAAAGATGATGTTACACATATCTGTTTTTTAAGATACATGTTCATTCTGTAATAGAGCTTAAAATATTTTAGTCTAATAACATGACTTTAATAAAAACCTTGTCTTTTCTAGTAGTTTTTATGCTTTTTAAGGGAAAAATTTTTGTATATGAAATTATATAAATTGAAAAAATATACTAAATTTTAAAAAAATGAATTATTATGTACTCTTTTAATATAAATTATTTAGTTAAAGATTGTTAGCATGTATGTCTCTTGTTCAGTGTTCTGGAAAGTCACTTGGCCAACAAACACTACAATATATAAATATAATGTACGCTATAAACTGATGATGTTTCCTGTTGCAGAATTGTTATGTTTGGTTTGTTGTGACCAGATCACTGTCTATATTTCAGCATTAAATTTCAATGCACATCTATTCCACTCTAAAATACCTTAGAGCATGGTGAAAAAATTCTAGAAGCATAAAATGCCTACATTTTATAAAAATAGAGAAGCAAAAGATGTGATATGTTACCCATTCCATTTTCCTGCTAGTTCAATATTGTATCTCATAACTTGTTTTTATTTAAATAAGTAATAGTTTGAAGTTTCTGTAGGACGGATGTTATTACTTTTTTCCTGAATGTTGCGATAGTATCCTCAATGAATCATTAAGTGGTCATTCTGTATTTTGTGATACTTACCTAGAATGGGCTGCAATATACTCATAATGCTCTATTGCCTGCTGATTTTCTTCAAAGTGCCAGAGAGGTTGTCTTTTAGCCTTCTCAACTTTCTAATCTTTGCCAGCATAAAATATACCCTTATTGATATAGACCTATATTATTTCCTTTACACAAATTAACATTTTTTCTACACAATAATTATGTAAATTAATAGTACTAGTCCAACTTGACAAATGCAGAAACCACAATTCAGGGAGATTACCCTATTTGCTTCAATTAGTTACTTAAAACCAGATCTTCTGACTCTACAGAACATATTTTCAGAATACTATAGAGATTAAGATGATATTTTGATTTGAATGTGAAGATGTGTTATTACATGTTTTTTAATATTTTTTTTTATTTTTCAGTTACAACTGCCATATGATATTATACTAGTTTCAAATGTACAACATAGTGAATAGACATTTGTATAACTTACAAAGTGATCACATCAATAAATCTAGTACCCATCTATCACATTATAACAACATTATTGGCTATATTCTTTATGCTATACTTTATATCTCCATGACTATTTTGTAACTACTCATTTGTACTTCTTAATCTCTTCTCTTTTTCACCCAGCCCTGAACCCCCTTCCTATCTGGCAATCATCAAAATGTTCTCTGTATCTCTGAATTTCTGTTTTTTATGTTTATATTGTTCTTTAGATTCCACATGTAAGTGAAATCATACAGTATTTGTTTTTCTCAGTCTAATTTACTCCACTCAGCATAATACCATGTAGGGCCATCTATGTTCTTTCAGATGGCAAAATTTCATTCTTCTTATGGCTGAGAAATATTCCATTGTATATATGCACCACCTCTTCTTTATCCATTCATCCATTCATGGACAACCAGGTTGCCTCCATATCTTGACTATCGTAAATAATGCTGTAATGAACATAAGAACTCATGTGTCCCTTTGAGTAGTGTTTGAGTTTGTTTGAAAAAATATCCAGCACTGGGATTACTGGGTCTTTCTTAGTCCCTTGTTATAGCCTTTGTTTTTAAGTCTATTTTTTCTGGTATAAGTATTGCTACCACAGCTTTTTTGTTTGTTTCTATTTTGATAAAAATATCTTTTTCTATTCCTTTGCTTTCAGTCTGTGAGTAGATTTGGATTTGAAATGAAGCAGCATATATAAGGGGCTTGTTTTCTTATCCATTCATCCACCTTATCTTTTAATTAGAGTACCTAATCCATTTACATTCAAAGTAATCATTGATAGACAAGTAGTTATTTCCATTTTCTTGTTCATATTTTTTATGTTTTTTTTTTTCTTTGTCTTCATCTTAAAGAAGTTTTTCTAATATTTCCTGTAATACTGGCTTAAGTTAATAAATTCCTTTAACTTTTTCTTGTCTGGGAAGCTCTATGTGTGTTCTTCAATTTTAAATCATAGCTTTACTTGGTAGAGTAATCTTGATTGTAGGTCCTTGCTTTTCAGCATTTTGAATATTTCTAGCCAATCTCTTCTGTCCTGCAAAGTTTCTTTTGAGAAATTGGCCGACAGTCTTATGGGAGCTCTTTTGTAGGTAACTAATTGCTTTTCTCTTGCTGCTTTTAAGATTCTCTCTTTGTCTTTAACCTGTGGCATTTTAATTATGATGTGTCTTGCTGTGGGACCCTTTGGGTTCATCTTGTTTGGAACTCTCTGAGCTTCCTGGGATTCTCTGTCTGTTTCCTTCTCCAGGTTAGGGAAGTTTTCTGTCATTACTTTTTCAAATAGGTTTTCAATTCCTTGCTCTGTCTTTTCTCCTTCTGATACCCCTATAATGTGAATGTTGTTATATTTGATGATGTCCCAGGGGCCCCTTAAACTATCTTCACTTTTTGGATTCTTTTTTCTTGTTGCTGTTCTGATTGTTTTCTGCTACCTTAGCTTCTATATCACTGATTCAGTTCTCTGCTTCATCTAACCTACTGTTGATTCCCTCTAAGGTATTCTTCATTTTGGTTATTGTATTCTTCATGTTGGACCGGTTCTTTTTATATTTTCTATCTCTTTGTTAAAATTCTCATTGAGTTCATCCACTCTTCCCCTAAATTCATCGAGCATTTTTATAACCAGTGTCTTGAACTCTGCGTCTAGTAAATTGCTTGTCTCCATTTTGTTGAGTTCTTTTTCTGGAGCTTTGTTCTATTCTTTCATTTGGGACATGTTTCTTTGTCTTCCCATCTTGGCTGCCTCCTGTTTTTTTGTTTGGTTGGTTGGTTTTTTAGGTAGGGCTGCTATGTCCCCTGGTCTTAGTAGAGTGGCCTTATCTAGTAGGTGTCCTGTGGAGCCCAGTGGTACAGTCTCTCTGGTCACTAGAGCTGGGTGCTCTGGGTGTGTCTCTTGTATGGGTTGTGTGTGCCTTTCTGTTGTAGTTGAGCCTTCGTTGTTGTTTGCATGTAAATGAGAGGAACCTTCGGGCTGACTGGTTGTGAGGACTGATCATTGACTACAGTGGAAGAGTTATGGTACAGGGGCTGACCTTATGAAGCAGGATTCACTTTAGCAGAGCTCTGGTGCCTACCCAGCCTGCCCCTTGGGTGTGTCATCCTCGGATGTGGCCCTGGGTGGTGCTCCAGCTCAGACCAAAGCTGGTCACTGTGCATGCAGGCCGGTTCGTCCTGGAGTGGCCTCTGCAGGCCAAGTTCAGCTGCACCTGTACCCTCCCCGGTGCCGCCTGGCATGAACCACCAGGCAATCTGCAGATGGCTGGCACCTGAGCTCAGCTTGAATGTGCCTAAAGAGGACAAGCCATGAGTTGAGGCTAACAATAGCAGCAACAAGAAGTACAGAGCATGCCAAGGCCATATGTTGCTTCTTTAAGTTTTGTGAACCTTTGAAAGATTTTAGTAAAGTCTGCAGCATGAGCCAAGACAGGTCATCTGTATGGAAAAGCCATTATAAGCAGTTTATGTGGGCCTGCAAGTCGGGCGCGGCAGGGACTCATGGAATTACCAAGACAAGATGAAGATATTAGCTAGGTCGATGGAGACTCAGATATGGAGACCATCTGTCGCTGTGTGCAGAGAGAGGGGAGGACTCAAAAAAGCAACAATGGCTTCTATCAGCCCTTCTATCTGAGAGAAAGCTGCTCCTCCAGCCCTCCCCCTTATATAAGTGATATCATGTGATTTTCAACTTTTTCTGTCTGGCTTATTTAGCTTAGCATGATTATCTCAAGGTCCATCCATGTTGCAAATAACAGTATTTCATCTCTTCCTATGGCTGAGTAATATTCCATTGTATATATGGATCACAGTTCCTTTACCTAATCATCTATCGTAGGACACTTCAGTTGCTTCCATGACCTGGCCACTGTAAATAATACTGCTATGAACATCGGTGTACAAATATCTTTTAGGATATGAGTTTTCAAGTCTTTGGGGTAAATATCCAGTAAAGGAATTGCTGGATCATATGGATAATCAATTCTCAGTTTTTTTAGGAACCTCTATACTGTTTTCCATAGTGGCTGTACCAATTTACAGTCCCACCAGCAGTGTATGAGCGTTCCTTTTTCTCCACATCCTCTCCAACATTTATTACTTGTCCTGTTGATTATAGCTATTCTAACAGGTGTGAGATGGTATCTCATTGTGGTTTTGATTTGCATTTCTCTAATAGCTAGCGATGTTGAGCATCTTTTCATATATTTTTTGGCCATTTGTATGTCCTCTAAGGAGAAGTGCCTGTTCAGATCCTCTGCCCATTTTTTGATTGGATCATTTGCTTTTTCGTTGTTATTGAGTTGTATGAGTTCTTTGTATATTTTGGATATTAGGCCCTTATCGAAAGCATTGCTTGCAAATATATTTTCCCATTTGGATGGTTGTCTCTTTACCTTGCTGACGATTTCTTTTGCTGAGCAGAAGCTTTTGAGTTTGATGCAGTCCCATTCATTTATTTTAGCTTTTACTTCTCCTGTTTTTGAGATCAAGTTCATAATATCCTCTTTAAGCACAAGATCCTTGAGTTTAGTTGAAATGCCTGGGATTTTGGCTGTTGTCTGTTTCACTCAGCTGCAATCTTTGCTGATTTTCACAGCCAGAAGTTGTGGGGCCTTCTCTTCCCAGCACTGTACGCTCAGCAGCCTGGTGTGGGGCTGGTACCCCTAGCTACTCCTGGGTATCCTCCACAGCTGAGATAACCCTCCTGATTTTTCATTACCAGTCTCAAGGGAGCTTCTTCAGTATGTCCTTAGTTGTAAGACCTCTGTTCAGGCTAAACTTCAGATGATTCTCAATGATGATTTGCTGTAGTTTAGTTGTAATTTTAATGTGGTTGTGAGAGGAGGCAAGAAGAACATTTACCTTCTCTGCCATATTGACTGAAAATCTTG